>NC_141612.1:46249267-46619267 GCF_047967505.1 Dipteris shenzhenensis
GCAACTATTGCTTGCTTTTGGTGTCCACTTCACTTCAGGAGCTTGGAAACAACTTCATTCTTGAATTTGGGATCATTTCATTGGATTTTTAACTCACTGTGTCAGTTCCTACGTTTTTCTGCCCGGGTGTTGGAACTCAAGTTTGGAGGAACCATTTGTAGATCTGTCAAATCTGGTGGACTCAAGAGGTTCTAAAACTTCTATGTTGCTGATCATTCACACTCTGGTGGAGTTTACAAACAGTTCTGTTTCCAAAAACGTTTTTCAGTCTGTGTGTTGGACCTAGTGACCATGGTTTTCAAAAGCGTCTATCCCATTGTATTCTGGACACCTAAAAACCCCTACCTGTCAGTTCTTGCATGATTTGGTGGAGTATTTTCAGAGTTATAGATCTCTGTGTATTGGATTTCGTCTCTCTGTTATGCATTTTTCATTCTAGGGTTTTGAAACCTTAGATTTATGCCACATGGTAGTGGATAAGTGTTGACTCCCATTTCTCACTCATTGGTTGGGATTTTGGAGTTCTGGCAGAAGAGAGATATTTGTAGATTTTCTTGCTGGGTCCGATTATGCAATGGCATCCATGTTTTGAGGCATCTCAGGTTCTATTTTCAGTAGTATTTGTCATTGCCTTGGGACCATGATTTCTTGAGCATACCTTATGCAGATCACTCTCGTTGCAGTTTGAGCCATGTGCGCTAATTTGTGGTGTGCATTGGGTTGCAGTGGATGATTTATAGGACATTTGGATGCATTGCGATCCTTATTGGATGCACTGATAGGCCCAGATTGCCTTGTGGGATGCTATTTTTTATAGATGCTTTACACATGGATGCTATTTTATGCTGAGGGACAGCTTTGACACATTGCAGGTGATGCACTGATAGTGTTATGCTCTCTTGGATGAGATATTGGTAATGCATATGCCCGTGGACGGTGTTTATGCTTGAGCCATTTGGCACTTATTGGCATTTTGGATTGCCATTGCAGTTGGCATTTTCTTTTGGGCCAGATTTGCTCATATGGATGCATAGTATATGCACATGAGTCACATGCATCTTTTGATGCTTTGAGCTTATTTCACTCTATTGTGGCATACACATTTGGGTGCACCTAGTATTTGGTGTGATTCTCTCTTGCAAGCAGTAGCATTTGAGATTTTGCTTCATTTGCATCATGGCATCCTCTTCCATGTCTGAAAAGGAGTTTTTTAGCATTAAAAAGTTTGATGGGACAAACTTTTCTTTGTGGAAAGAACAGATAAGGGATGTTCTTATTCAAAAGAAGCAGATTAAACCCTTGGCAGGTATTGAAGCTAAGCCTGTAGATATGTCTGAGGATGATTGGAATGAGTTGGATGCATTAGCAAAGTCTACTATTAGACTTCATCTTGCAGAAACAGTTGATTTAACAGTAGTAGCAAGTGTGATATTTGTGTATTTAGGAGATGGCTATGATGTTTGGCGAGGGTCTCGTTGGCTGAGGCTGCAGACTCTTTTGCCAATTCATTTTGAGTTTTGGTATAGCTTCTTGTCCTACTTGTGAATTCATTGCATTATTTGAGAGTATAGAATGAAAGTGTGTGATACTATTATTGATGCAATCTATTATGTGCCTATGCAAAATCATGTGAGTGCACATGATTTGTCGATTGGGTAGGGACTAACTATATGTTTATTTGTGGGATTTGATAAGGCAACTAAGACTCAATCATATCTAAGTGGAAATTGATTAGGTCTTCCTAAATGTGTAAAAACGTGCATATGACAGTGAGTGTGCATGTAACAATCTAGTGCAAGCTATATGTGCAAAAATGTGCATATGCTAGTGAGTGCATGTGTAACAATCTAGTGCTAACTATTGAAGAATTGGGGTTCCCAAAACTTCATTATTCTCAGGGATGGCTTGCGTGTTGATGCAGTATCGCTTCAATCGGCCCCCATTTATGGTTGTGTTGAATTGGACTGGACATCAAATGTTTCTAGCAGCACAGCTCCGATGGGATTCATTTTTCTTACTCGATAGAGTCCTTGATGAAGATACCTGAGTTTTCCCTTGTGGACTTTGGCATTGTATAGCAAGGCCAGTTCACCTTCTTGATGTCTTTGGCTTTAAGATTTCTATCAAACCATGCCTTTCTTCTGTGTTTTTCTATTTTCATGGCATGGTAGGCGACTAATCTGGTCTCTATATGCTTCTCCAATTGATAGAGTCTTTCTTTCAGGGATGCATGATCTCCCATGCATTCCTGTACTACTATGCGCAGGCTTGGTATTACAAATTTGAGTGGGACCATAGTTTCAAGTCCGTACACCAATTGAAAAGGTATATTCCCTGTACTGACCTTGAGTGTGGTTCAATATGCCGATAAGGCTGCATTTAGTTTCTCTACCCAATCAGAACACTGTAGTTCTATTACCTTGGTGAGGATAATGCATAATATTTTGTTGGTGGATTTGGCCTGTCCATTCCCTTAGGAGTAGTTGTGCATTTTCTATGGATTACCATAAAGCCAAACAAGAGTTCTTGGACAACTTCATTGACAAAATTCGTGCCTCTATCCGACACAATTTCAATGGGGCATCCAAATTGGGTGATCACATTCTCATATAAGAATCTTGCTGTGCTTCTGGCATCTGCCTTTCTGACAGCTTTAGCTTTAGCCCTTAGCTTCAGCCCATTTGGTAAAGTAATAAGTGGCCACAATGATGTAGTGTGCCTATGTTCCCTATGCTGCTGGATGGATGGGTCCCACAAAATCAATCCCTCATTTTTTAAATGGTTTTTGTGCAACAATTGTTGTTGTGGTTTAGTAGTCCGGTGGCATACATCACAGCTTTTGACATATTCATAGGCATTTGCCCATAATGTTGACCACCAGTAGCCTGCGAGGAGGACTTTTCTTGCTGTGGCTTCCCCTTGGAAGTATCCTCTTGCAACGCCTTCATGGATTTGACTAAGGATTGGCATGATCCCATGAGGCATTACACATCTTCTTAAAACATGGTCCTTGCCCATCTTGTATAGTTGAGTGGTGAGTATCCCCACCTATCACGTAGGAGACTTGGGTTTGATCCCCGGCAACGGTGCAAATGTTGGCTCTTTCCCACAGATTCTGCAGGAAGAGCAAGGTAGATTTTGTATGCAGGGTTTTGAGGCTTTTTTTCACCTACAGATATTTTGATCATGGATGGTTTTTTCAAGTTAGTTTTGTTAAGAAGCTAAACTTTTATATTGGTGTCGAAAGTTTGTATACCCTAATTAACATTAATGTATGAAAAAATTGCTAGGATTTGAAGCATTTATGCAAAAACATTTAAAGTTTCGCAAGATTTACAATTTTTACTTGAAAATTCAAAAGATAAAAGATAAAAGTGTACTACATCCTATCAGAATTGTGAATCTAAAAAATTGAGCCTGATAAACTTTCGCCACGATTTTATATTAATATATAAGCATAGATTTGATAAAAACATCCATGATTTTGATGTTGTTGTTTGTAGTATAAGTGTAGCTTAGGACCTCGGGTCGTATTTTGGCTGGTGAGAGACTTAGGCTTAAGTGTGGTAAGCAAACATAGTGCATGCATGTGTGAAAGGAACATGCATCATCATGGTTGGGTTAATGAAGGCTTTCGCCTTCATTGGGGGTTGAAGTGTTTAGGAGGAGTTTAAGGGTTAGAGGGAGGTTCGGGGTTTAGAAGGAGGTTCCAAGGTTCAAAAAGAGGTTCGTTAGTTTAGAAGAGGTTCTAGGGCTCATAAGGGGTTTAAGGGTTAGAAGGAGGATCCAAGGTTTAGGGTAGAGTACATGGTGGAGATCTCGTCTCCCTCATAGATCATGGAGGTCAAGGGTTGAGGGACGAAGGGTTTAGGGGGAGCATAGGAGTGGGAGAGAAAGAAGGTATAAGACCATGGGGGTGTTTTGAAGTTGATTTAGATAGTGTTTTCTACACTTGCACCAACGGTGTCTGCACCTGTAGTATGTCCTACCATTTATTGTTCACAAGAGGGGGATACAAGAATCTAGTCCAAAGTATTGTCGTTCAATGGTAAATTCCAAGACAGGAAGAGTTACAGTCAGTGTTACTTGGTGAAGAACTCAAGACTCAGGCCATTCAAGCATGCAAAGGTCATTCCAATGATCAAGAATTCCTAGCTTTAGATAGAAGAAGAGGTAGAGGAAGAGGCAGAGGTAGAGCACCTCAGAGGAGTGGTCATTAGCATCAAAGTCATTAGCAGCACCATCAGCATCCGCACATTATATGGGGTCTCAAAATGGCCTCCAATTAGTGTTTCCTAATTTCATGGGGTTAGAGAGAGATTTGAGGTGTACAAATGAGAGTGCGGCTTTGTGAGGGCTTTGTGTGGGCCAACGGTATGCTGATGTGCACAAAAGGACATGTTGAGCATTTATGGGTGGGTAGACATCTCACCCATGGTTTAGACTTGGATCTTCACTCCTAGCCATTGATCTCATCTACAATCCAAGGGATACATTCAAATTTGGGGTGGAACACTTCCAGCCATTAGAGCAAGATCTAGATCCAAGGGATACCATCAAAGGATAAAGGGATTAAATCTAAACCCTTGAAAAAGGGAAGGATCTAATGGATGAGATCAAAATAGAAGGCAGGTCATTTTTAGCTATTCATCAAGAAATAGATTCAAGGGTGGAGATGCAAGAAAAAGGTGCTAGAATTTGGGCCCTTGATTCCATCAAGATCTAGTGGAGGAGATGGATGCAAAAGGCCTTGAAATCTAGGCCATTCAATATGCACTTCAATCTCAGCCCTTTATCTCATCTCCATCATCTCCACCCTCCAAAATATTCCTTAATCTCAGCCCTTGATCTCATCTCCATCAAGTGCTTTCATCTTCACCCTCCAAAATGCGTCTAGATCTGAGCCCTTGATTTGATCTCTTCATCTCCACCTTTGATTTGTCCGAGATCCAATGGTCCATAGCATATGGTGACTTCTCCCTCTTTATTAGATCCTCATTTTGTCAACTCTTGCCAATTTGGAGCCTACCATAGGTGCCTCCAACCATTTTCAGCATCCACCATCCACCTCCATCCAAAGGCCAAGGTTGATCAATTTCAAAATAAAGGTAACCATGTCAGTTGAGTAAATGCTAGGGGACCCTTAGCCCATGGGTTACCATAGTGGGTTCACTTGGTCTTAACTTAATCCATTTCTTAATCCATTCCTTATGAGGCCCTTTTGAGATTGCGATTCTCCCCTAATGTCCACAGCAACAGCATCACTAGCATTGAAGAGGAAATCATTCTAACAGAGGAAGATTCCAAGGATGAGGGAATGTATCCACTAACGTGTCAAATATTCATTGCAACTACTATCATAAGTTTGGACACTTTGCAAGAGGAAGCACTATGACCAAGGAGGTCAATCTAGCAACAATCAAGGTAATTTTTGTGGAAGAGAAAATCACCATGCTAGAAATTCAAGTCAAAGCCATTATGCCAATGAATCTCAAAATATGTCTCTTGCAAGTGAGGATATGCAAAAGACAAAAAAATTGGTTAGGACAATATCTTGATATAATATGGAGGTGGCGCCAGCCGGCCCAAGCCATATTCAGTTGATTAATAGTTTGCACGTGTGGGTCACATCGAAGAGATGGTTTAAACTATAGATGTTTGATTCGGGTATTGATTTTAGTAGCATCCTAGTCCTTGAGATCATTACGTCACAAGCTCAAGCAGACTCTGACTCACAAACACAATCTGATAGTATGTGCAAATGCAAAGTTTATTTCAAACCATCCAAGACCCTATGATAAAAAGATCAAAAGCTGGAAGAACTTGAAGAAGAGGTGGTGGAGTCCGACCTCAAATGGGCAAAAAGAGTAAGTCAGTATGCCATTGCAAAATCATTGCCCTTTGTTGATTTTATGTTTTACTTGGATAACAATGAGTCAGAGGACTTAGTCTAGCTACAAAATATTGAATTGGAGGGATACCACTAATGCCAGTGGTGGAACTGGTAGATCGATTTATAGGTAGATGAGCAATTTGCCAGGTTACAAGAGTCAGGAGGGTATTTGGCATTGGGTATGCACCTATAGAAGAGGTCATATCAAAAGTTTTCTAGTTACCTCTGCACCTAGATGCTCCTAATAAGGAGGAAGTAAAATGCACCACACAACAAATGGTAGCTAAATTTGGGATACCCTAGACCACATGGCTATACTACATGATAAAAAATTGTAGAAGTCAAGTAAGGTAAAAGCAATTTATGTGGGCTTTGGAGAGTCTTATTTCTTACAAAATATGATTATATGACATAGGCAAATTATTCTCTAATTCTTTTTGCTAAAAATAGACATAACTATAATTGGTCCTTATTATTCATGCCAGAATCATGGGTGAACTTGTGGGTAAGGAAGCGTTATGTAGTCTAAATTGAGATAGATGCTAGATTTTTTGCGTATGCTATGATTGTAGTACAAACTGGAAGGCTCATGGGAGCACAAGGAGGTTCAAAGTTTCCAAAAAAGATACCCCTCATAGAGAGGATAAAAGAATTGAGATGAAAAGAATTGGATACATAGATAATGATATATAGTAGTTCTATAAAAGAGTGAAAGTTGTTGAGGATATCCTGCCATCTCCACCTCATCCTATTATTGGAACTAGAAAAATCATGAAATTGAGATTCAAGAAAGGAGGGTCAAAGACATAAGCAATATAAAAGGACTTAAATATCAATGAGCCACTTGCACAGGAGGAGAAGGTGCTTGTTACAAAATACGAACACAAAGAAGGGAAAGCGGATGTAGAAAAAAATCCTGCCAAGAAAGTGGAGGAAGTTCTTGATATGCCTATTGAGGAAAATCCAGAAGAGAAGACTCAATAGATTATTATTATCCCATTCCCTAAAAGAACAAGTGATCAACAAAGTATTCATATAGCATAGATGCCTATTCCATGTTAGCCAAAAATTCCTTCAACATCAGGTGAAGCAAATGCAATTTTTAAGGAGCAAGCTGACTAGGCAATTAATCAATTGATTTGTTATTTTAATATTCTTTCTAGTTATCATCAACAATAGAAGCTAAGAATGCAAAATGCACAATTATTGGTAGAGAAGTTGAAAACAGAGAGAAGGCATTTAGAGAGGGCCACGAGAAGTTCAAAAAACATGTGCAAAATAAGATTACAAGACTGCAAATAGAGATTAGGTAGATCTCAAAGGAAAAAGTAATGTGGATGTAGGAAAGAGAACAGCTACTGTAGCAATAGAGAGAAGCATAGAGAAAAGAAGAAGAAAATGAATTAGCTGTAGCAGAACTGTAGAAATAGAATAACATTATTTTTTAGAAAACCCAGAGATTGCAGTAGCTGGTGGCCACTAAAACCAGTATTATACAAGATGTACATAGACGTCTTATAGAGGTGAAGAGTACCCTATTAAAACAATTGAGCCAGTTGATGGAAGGATATGCTCAATGCAAAATAGAGAATACCTTATTACAAGAGAGATTGAATACGTTGATAGACGTAGAGAGCCAAATAAAATCCATGACTGATGATGACACCTTGGATATTGAGGGTGTATTTATGAAACACACTATTCAAAATTTTTGGACTTTCTCTCTTGGTTTGGACTTTTTTTTGGAGCATATCCTCTCCACTCAACTTCACTTAGTGAACTAAAAATTTGGGTTTTTTGAGCACTTAATGGGTCACTTATATACAAATATGGCCTTATTAAGCTAGTAAAAAGTCAAGTGGTAACCTCTAATTTTAAAAAAAATGGCTCGCTGAAGCTATAATTCCCAAACTCATGCATGGTGCCCCCATCCAATAACTATAATAATAATAATAGTAGTCTCCTAACTCAAGTTCAATTTTAACACTATGAAGTGAAAATATGACACCATATGAAAAGAGTTTGTTGAATTCAACATATAAGTGGTGTATAGATACACCATTTTTTTGAAAAAAAAGAGTTTGTTGAATTCAATACATAAGTGGTGTATAGATACACCCTTTTTTAAAAAACAAACCATACAATAAATTTTCTTATTGGTGGTGTATAGATACACCATTTGTATGGAAAAAAGCATACAAAACATTATCTTATGCATCTGAATCTCATTCAGAGTCATCAGATTCATGTGTTTAATATGGACACGACTTGGATCAAGGATTGTGATACATTTTTCAACATTGTATCCATGCTTCTTTTTAAAACTTCGTGTCCTCGATTTCCAGCAATGAATAATGCTACTGACTTCCACCTCTGTTAATCCCTCATTATTTGGAACCCATTCACGTTTCTTTTGCAAGCATCCCTCATAGAGTTGTTTTATTGTATATCTTCTCGGGAGATTTTTTAATGGCTTTGGTTCATACCATAAAGCTGTAAATGTTATAGGAGTTCCCTTGTCATCCCTTTCTATCTTAGTAACCTCCTTTGCAACCCAAATTGGGCCACCTTGCTCATCCAACTCTGAACCCGGATCAGATGCCCAAACTGCAACAAATAGACCCTCTTCAATCTCATTACATGGTATAAACTCTGGTAAGGGTTTGTCTCCCTTCCTGCCACAATATTTTCGAGGTAAAAGGCATTCCTCTGCTTCCTCCATATCTACTAACATATTTATATCCAAAGGAAAACTTGGTGACCTAGCTTGTTCCGGCCAAAAGGATTCAGAGTATTCAATGCTCATTAAGTTTTCTTGTCTTTCTAAATATTAGATAAGTGCTTTAGTTGATTTAATTGTCTCCAAATTCTTAGTTGATTGCTCAGGATATTTCTGCATCATACTTTGAAGATGTTTAATGAAGGCTTTCAAGCCTTTCATTTCATCTATGTCAAGTGATTTGTTTTTTGCAAGAACAAATCTAGTTTCCTCCAATGGAATTATTGATTGTAATAAAGCATATGACTCACTCCATAAATGATCTCCATCTACTGAGTAGTGCTTCCATTCAAATCACTGGAATATTGTTATGCATGTGAAACCGAAAGTAGTGTGGATTTGTGTGTCCTATTAGGGCATCATCTCCTGTTTGTAAATGTGGCTCTATAAATGCTCTCCAATCTACCATCCTCTCTAAGATAGCCACTTCTGATTCTTCCTTGCGAGAACCTCCAATTTTTTTCCCAATTCGAAATAGCATATCCTCCATTGTCAAAACATCCATTGCCTTCAACTCACCAGAGATAACACTGAAGATTTGATCTATGTCTTCATGTGTATGGCCGACAAGAAGAAAGCCAACTTCCAGTTCTTCAAATATTTTCAAACCAACCAACATAGAGCATAAAGCAAATATATATTTATTCTTGTTCTCTCTCCAACAATTATCAACTTGTATTCGCAATTGTATTCGCAATGTGTTAGGCAAACATCCGCGAGCATCTCTGACCTTTCTTATTGCTTTCATGATTGATGTAACAACCTGGTTACTATCATGGTCATGCAAACTATCAATCCATACATCACAAAAGATTCGGTATCCATGTACTAATACTCCACACAAGTGTGTTTTTAGTCCACGTTTGCCCTCCAATGCCGGTGGGATACGTCTATATCATGGCAAAGTGGTTTTATTCTGGTCCATGCCATCAATGGTGATGCACATGGACTTATCGACATGTGAAATAGCTTCCTCTCTCCAAGAAGCATACAACTTTCAAGCATCCTGCACATGACGTAAATGGATTGATCGCCATTTAATATATCTTCCTCGCTGCTGCTCACATTTACTATGTTCAATGGCATTTTTTAATTCATCACATGTCTTACATTTTGACATCCTTTGCTTTGATGGTGTCTTGACATGGCAAAAATCTCTACGCCAAATTTTGTACAAGGTTGATCGTGAAATCATGCTCTCGTCTCTGTCTTGTAAAGTTTTATTGACAGTCTCTAGGACGACCTTCTTTGTCATTCCCAAAGGAAGATGTTGTTGGCATTCGACACGTCCATCTAGCATTGTTTGTTGAAGATGAGGCTGTGGTAATGCATGGTCTTCGAGAACTTGCTTTAATGTTGCGGTTGCATTTATGGTGCTTCCATGGCATTTAAGCTTGTAGGTATTTCGGATGCGTCAATTTTACGAGCAAAAACCTATGAGCAGGTTTATCCGAGCGTGTTTTTCAAGAGAATTTTAAAAATGTTTTTCTTTAGGAAACATGGTTTTTACACTTTTATTTTCACTAGAACTAGATCCCTTTATCATAAAAATATACAGACTAGTCACTCATTCATTTTTACACAACTTATTTAGAGACATCCCTTTGTACCCCTATTATTACCTTAAAAAAGTGTTGATTCCTTTAAGAAACATTCCTCATAATCACTCTCAATGTAATAATACTATGCATATATAATTACTTATTAACACATTTATATCATATGGCAATATCTTTTTAGTGTTTTTATAGCATATTTATGGACATGTTTCTAAAGAAGTTTAAATTACTATAAATAAGTATTAACTTGGGCTTATATATCACTCTCATAAAATACATGTAATATTTAATACTATATATGAAAGATTTTCCAAAATATAACTCCGTAGATGTGCTCAAATGGGGTGTTCCGATCAATTTGAGTGGTTGAATGACTATATTTGGACATTGGATATGAAAGTTATGTCACTTTTAAAAGTGCTGTCCAAGGTAGTTTCGCCAGCGAAACTACCTTGGGAGACTTGCTTCAAAGGGGTTTCACTGGCGAAACTACCTGGATGGCTTGCTTTAATGAGTTTTCTTTGAAGAAACTCTTTCATGAAGATAGGTTGAGAGAGGGTTTTCAATGTCACCCCCTATTAAGTAAAAGTTGTAAGAAGGATCATAAGGGAATTTTCATAGAGAAGTCTACTCTACATGTGGGTTTCTTCAAAAGCCATCCCATTATGCTCTCACCATTCCTACAGATTCACCTAAAGATTTTTGTATAAAATAGGCATTGCTATAATACTTTGCATATTTCTAAGTGAAACTATGTTTTCTTCTGATCGATTTTTGCCATATTTATGCATAGTTGGAAGCTTTTTTTTTCCTTCGCTCGGACGCTCGAAAGATTTCGCTCAGAAAATGCTCGTCCCCTAGGTATTTCCATGAATTGTATGAATAACTTTTTCTTTCACCTCTGCCCAGATGGTCCAATATGTGCCATGTGATAGTCCAGTTAACCATTGATATCCTCGATTGCAAATGGGTCTCCCATTAACCATGGGTTTCAATCTAGGTTTACAGTGTCTTGTGCTCAAATCTTGATTAGTGCCTTGATGAAGAAAGCATGAAAACTCTTGAAGAAGATAGTTATGTGTATTAGGGTGCTGTCTTACTCCAAATACCAAGGCGTATGGCTGCACAATCATCTTTCCCAACTTTTCTAATGCAAAGTCTCTTGCAACAAACTTGCATAAGCATCCTTTCCATATTCTCCTCGGATAGCATCACATGTCTCTTTGGTTCTAGAATTGATGCCATGATTCTTCGCCTCTTCACACTCACATACTTTCTTTTTGTAAATAGTGTCTTGCGTTTTCTAGTTGTAAGACCATCAAACCTCGAATCCATTTCCCTTGAATCTTCATCTTTATAATCAAATGCTGTGTAGGCTTGAGAATTATTTGATACCTTATAATATCTTGGAAATGGCAATCTGGTCAACATGTTCATTGATGTCAATTTGTTGCCAATGCCTCTTGAATCTTGTGGTTGAACTGTTTCTCCTTCGTAACTCAAGATTCTCCCATCTATATTCTCTGGCATGCTAGCAACAATATTCTCAGATTCTCTGCCCCTTTTGCCTTGTATTCGAGTGGTAACATCATGATCATTGTCACTAATATCATCAATTCCTGTTATTGCATCACTTATCCCATTGATCTTTGCGTGTATTTTTCTTTGTGGTCCCATCTTATTATTCTCAACACATCTTCTGTCTTTTATATCAATAAGCATGTTTGAGTCACTTGCAGCACAAGACAAGTCTTCTATACCAGTGAGCCTGTTCGAGTCACTTGCAACACAGGATAAATCTTCTATACCAGTGAGCCTATTCGAGTTACTTGCAACACATGACAAGTCTTCTATACCAGTGAGCCTGTTCGAGTCACTTGCAACACAAGACAAGTCTTCTATACCAGTGAGTATATTTGAGTCACTTGCAACACAAGAAACCTTTTCTACATCAACATCTGTTACTATAATGTCCTCGATACCTGTGAGCATGCCACTATGATACTCTTGATTACTACTATAGCTTCTTATCAATTTGGATCCCATTTGTGTTATAGTCTTTTTCTTCTGATAATATTATGTTGTGTCTTCCATGACATTGAAGGAAACTGTCTTGGGCAAACTTGATTTCAAGAAAGCTAACCCCCATTTACAAGTACTATGAACTTGTAGTTGAGACATAGTATTATGGACGTCTAATTGTGAAGTACTATCCATTGCATTTTGAATGACACCTGCACTAGTCAACTTAATTATCTCCACTATACAGAGAAAACTCTGAGCATAGCCCTTAAAGTTGCCAATTGCTAAAACTTCTCCGGAGCGAGATAACATCTGTACTTTTTCCCCCTGGATATAAGTTTTCTTGATATCTTGAAAGTATGTCTTTGGAACAATTTCGTCTTGGTCCCAGAGTGTTCTGTGTGCTTGCATATCAAATATGGCACATTGTAAGATATCTCCCAATGTTTCAAAGTCTCCATGTGGATATTTTAAATGTACTTCAGGATTTACAACGTTGGTGATTATCACTACACATCTTCTCTCACCACAACGTTGAAAATGACACACATTCATAGGATCAAGACTATGAATTCGTCCAAAAGCCACCACTTCATTCTTCTTATATAACACCACATCCATACCCTCTGTTAGGGTGAATACCTGTTTTATGTATAAAAGTAAATTAGCAACTGAAAATGAACATTTAATAAATAATCATTGAGCTTATTATTACTTAATAACTTCTATATCAAAACTAGCAGAGAAGGCATTAACCTAAACCCTACATCCTAAACTTTAAATAATTAATACCAAAACATCTTAACCACCGTAAATCCTAAACTTTAAACATTTAATTCCTAAACCCTAAATCCTAAACTCCTAAACAATAAATCCTAAACCTTAAACCCTAAACTCTAAATCCTAAACCCTAAATCTTAAATCCTAAACCCTAAATCTTAAATCTTAAACCCTAAACCTTAACCCTAAAATTATAACCAAAATTTAATGAATTTTTTTAATTTGTGCAATAGGTTGGATATATCCCCCAACTTGTTGCTTGAGCAACCGGTTGGATATATCAAGCAAGAGGTTGGGGGATATATCCAACTTATTGCACAAATCAAGAATTTTTCTTATTTGTGCAACAATTTGATATACAATTGGGAAATATATCCAACCTACAACTGAAAAATCTTGATTTATGCAAGGTTGAGCAGTAGTTGGATATATCCCCCAAGCAACAGGTTCAACAGTTGGATATAGCCCCCAAGCAATAGGTTGGAGGCCGGTTGGGGGTATATCCAACCTGTTGCACAAATCTAGAATTTTCTAGATTTGTGCAACAGGTTGGATATACCCCCAACCTGTTGCTCAAGCAACAGGTTGGGAGATATATTCTAGATTTGTGCAACAGGTTGGATATACCCCCAACCTGTTGCTCAAGCAACAGGTTGGGAGATATATCCAACAAAACAGGCCTCCAACCTGTTGCTTGGGGGATATCCAACATGTTGCACAAATCGAGAATTTTCTTGATTTGTGCAACAGGTTGGATATACCCCCAACCTGTTGCTTGAGCAACAGGTTGAGGAGTATATCCAACATGTTGCACAAATCGAGAATTTTCTTGATTTGTGCAACATGTTGGATATACCCCCCAACCTGTTGCTTGAGCAATAGGTTGGGGGTATATCCCCCAACCTGTTGCTCAAGCAACAGGTTAGGGGGTATATCCGACCTGTTGCACAAATCGAGAATTTTCTCGATTTGTGCAACAGGTCGGATATACCCCCCAACCTGTTGCTCAAGCAATAGGTTGGGGGTATATCTAACATGTTGCACAAATCGAGAAAAATCATAAAATTTTGATTGTATTTTAGGGTTAGGGTTTAGGGTTTAGTATTTAGGGTTAAGGATTTAGGGCTTAGGATTTAAGATTTAGTGTTTAGGGTTTAGTGTTTATGATTATATTTTTAGGGTTTAGGGTTAGGGATTCCGGGTTTAGGGTTTAGGGTTAAAAATATAGGGTTTAGGGTTTAGCTTTTAGGGTTTATGATTATTGTTTTAGGGTTTAGGATTTAGGTTTTGAGGTTTAGTATATAAGATCATGAGCTTAGAGTGTAGAATCTAGGGTTTAGAATTGAAAATTAGGTTTTAGAATTTAAGTTATAGGGATTAGGATGTAAGGTTTAGGGATTATAACTATTATATAAGTTTAAGAGCTTAGATTATATAACCTAAGATTTAGGAAACTTTAGGATTTAAGATTTAGGGTGTAAGATTTAAGATATATAGACTATATAAAATATGCATTCTAAAGTATTTAGTTTAGATATATATAACTATATGTTATGCTTTCCAAAGTGTTTTGTTTATAGGTACGATACATTGCAAAGGCTTTACTTTAAGTAAGTATAAGTCTACCTAGTCAAAGTATCCTACTGATTAGGGACAAGCACATAGGCTAAAAGCACATCGATTCATAATTTTTTACATTCATGCTGCATGGTGTATCAAAAGGTACGATCCTTTGCAAAGGCTTTACTTTAAGTAGTTACAAGCCTACCTACTCAAAGTATCCTATTGATTAGGAACAAGTACATAGGCTAAAAGCACACCGATTCGAAGAAGTGATGTATGCACGCTGATTAGGAACAAGTGCATGGTGTATGAGAAGAAATGAAAAAGTATTTGATAATAAATATTCGAAGAAATATATATTCCATATCATGGACATTCTAAGAAATATGTATTCCATATCATGGATACCATGGATATCTGGTGCTTGCTAAAGTTTAAAAAATGATATGGATGCTATGATACTGTAGTCTTCTAGATTCTATGGTTTTAAATACTTAACTTACAAATACATTATCTAATTTTGCATTCTTTCGACTAACTAACAAGTATTATACACATGGAATCATGGATATCTGATGGTTACTAAAGTAAAAAAATGATATGGATGCAATGATAGTGTAGTCTTCTAGATTCTATGGGTTTAAATACCTACCTTACAAATACATTATATAATTTTTCATTTTTCGACTAACTAACAAGTATTATACACATGGAATAAAAGCATACATGCTAAAAGTAAGTGTGTAAATTTTAATATTTTCTTAATTTTAAAATTAATTTAATTCTTTTATTGACTACTTTTTAAAATTGAAAGATTATTAGTATATAATCTACATAATTTTAAATGTTATTAATGTATAATATTAATTATTTATATATTTATTTAAATTTATATAATAATTAATTTATATTTATATTAGTTTTTAAGTTAATAATGTATAGAAGAGCAATATATTCACTAATTCTTCATTGTTTTAAGACTAAGTATTATATAAAGCACATATGCTAGAAGATCTCCTTTCAACTTTTTTCTTAAATTAATGTATTTATATATTTATTTAAATAATAATTATATAATATTTATATTAATTTATAGATTAATAATATATATTTTTAGCAAAATTATATTTTAATATTAGTTAATAAAAATTTATTATATTATGGGGTAAAAATATTATAAATGGATTTCTTATATTAATAAAGTGTAGTGAGAAGAGTTTTTTGAAAAGATTTATGATTAAATTTTGTTTTGAAGTTGTTGCATACGCAATAGGTAGGACATTTGAGTGGTTTTGAGGTTGATAGAGATATTTGTAATAAAGTGTAGTGAGAAGAGTTTTTTGGAGGATTTGTGATAAAATTTTGTTTTGAAGTTGTTGCGTACGCAATAAGTAGGGAGGTTTGAGTGCTTTTGAGGTTGAGAGAGAAATGTGTTATAGATTGTTTTTTTTTTTAAAGGAGTTTTTTGGAGAGATTTATGATTGAATTTTATTTTGGAGTTGTTGCGTACACAATAGGTAGGGAGGTTTGAGTGGCTTTGAGGTTGAGAGAGAAATTTGTAATAGATTGTTTTTTTTGGTTGATGAGTTTTTTTGAGAGATTTATGATTAAATTTTGTTTTGAAGTTGTTGCGTACGCAATAGGTAGGGTTTGAGTGTTAAGTTTTGTTTTGAAGTTGTTACATACGCAATAGGTAGGGAGGGGTTGTGAGAGTTTGAGTTAAAGAGGAAAATTTGTGGAAAAAAAGATTTAATGCTTAAAATGGTTTTTTAAGTTGTTGCGTACACACAAGTTTTTGAGAAAAAGATCGGATTTGAAAAAAAATTCAAATTTATAAAAACTTGATTCTTAGAAGTTCTTGCGTACGCAATAGGTTAGAAATGAACTCACCTCTTGCAACATTTTGAAAATTTTTGCGAATCCTGCAACAGGTTGATGAGAGGAGAGAAGCGTGGAGTGTAAACGAATGATCTTTGAATGAAAGAGAGAATGAAGAATGTTCTACTTATAGTGAACCTAAAAGAACTAAAAAAACCTTAAAAACTAAAAAAAGCTGACTTGACCTAAAAGCTATCCATTTCCTATAAAACTCTACTTCTCCTCATTCTGTCTCACAACTCTCTTATTCTCTCTCACAACTCTCCTGGAGCTCCACCACCTCTCCACTCAGGTACTCCCTTCCTCCCTCTTCTCCAACTTCCTCTCTCCCCTCCCCTTCCCCTCCCTTCCCCTCTCCTCCCGCTTCTCCTCTCCCTTCCCTTCCCTTCCCTTCCCTTCCCCCTTCCCCTCTCCTCCCTCCCCAAGGCCCCTTCCCCTCCCCCTTCCTGCTCCCTCCTCCTTCCCTCCTCCTGCCCCCTTCCTTCCCTTCCCCCTGCTGCTTTTCGTCGCTCCCCCTTCCTCTGTCCCCCTCCCTCCACCCTCCCCCTCCCTGTCGTCCCTCCCCCCTTCCCTCCCCTCCGCCCCCCCCTTCCCTCCCCTCCGCCCTCCCCACGCCCCCCCTTCCCTTCCCGGCCCCCTGCCGTCGACCCCTCCGCCCCCCCTTCCCTCCCCTTTCCTCCCCTTCCCTCTGCCCTCCCCATGCCCCCCCCCGCCCCTGCCCCCTGCCGTCGACCCCTCCGCCCCCCCTTCCCTCCACCCTCCCCACACCCCCCCCCCGCGCGCCCGCCCCCTGCCGTCGACGGAAGGGGGCGGGCGTGCGGGGGGGCGTGGGGAGGGCGGAGCGGAGGGGGGGCGGGCGCGCGGGGGGGCGGGGGGCTGGGGGGCGGAGGGAGGGGGGGGGTGTGGGGGGAGCGCGGGAAGGGGAGGGGGGGCGAGGGGCGAGGGGAGGGGGGGCGGCGGGGAGGGGAGGGGGGCGATGCCCCCCCCCACCTGTTGCGCACGCAATAGGTGGGGGGGGGCATCGCCCCCCTCCCCTCCCCGGCCCTTACCAACTAACTTCTCTAGGTCCTATTCTGGATTGATCATGGCCATGGCGTCAATGGCAACATATAGCTCACCCTCATCTCGTCATGGCTTGCAAGAGAAGTAGAGAGAGGCTAAGAGACAAGAAAGCTGAAAAGCCAGGTCAAGGCACAAGGAATAGATTGCGTGTTGTCAAGGAAAGCGTTGGCACAGTATCGTAACGACAATGGAAGACACTAGCAGGAAGAGGTTGCAGATGCACACATTTAATCATTGCCATCGGAGCGAAGAACATGAGTTGTGGTGTTACGATTGGTGGGAGCATTCGAGGCAGCAACATCAAGCCATTTAGGTGATTACTAGTCTCGAGTCTTCACAAGCTTTAACTTGCATCCTAAAGTTTGTAGAGTAACTACCCTACCAATATCTCGAGAGATGCGCACCTAAGAGGTGATGCTATCTAACCTAAGAAATGGCCTACAGAAAGTGAAAGGGGTGTACAACTTATATCAACACAAGAAAATAAGAAACAACCTTAGTGCGGAAGTCATTGCTACACTGACAACGTTTTGGCACAAAAATACAAGAGTTTCTCTAAATAAAAAGGACATCTATAAAAAGCGGACGGGACGCAAGGTGTTAAGGAGCACATCATACACATGCTATATACAACGCAGGTCAGTGGGGTGCCTAAACTAGCTCGATGGTTTTTTGTGATTGAGCTTTGGGATAGCTTGTTTCGTTTCTTAAACCAAGCTTGGAATAAATGTGATTATCCTAAACTAGCCCGATGGTTGGAACATCATGAGGATGGTTCAGCTCAATCACCAGTTATGTGATTGTCTTGAACTAGTATGGTTGAATGGACATTAGTTGTTGTCCAGTCCGGTGGCGTGGTTGAGCAAAAATTAACAGCAATATATTTTGCAATAGAATAGTAATATATTATTATTTTACTAATCCAATGCGGTGGAACATCATGCAACTGTGGCTGCTTCAGCTCAATCACAAGTTATCTGATTGTCCTAAACTAGCGTGGTTGAACAGATGTTCGTTATTGACTAGCCCGGTGGTTGAAATTATTGTGTTTCGTAGTACTTAAATTCGTTAAATTTAATCTCTTGCTATTCAGATCATATACCACTACTTCAGGTCATATACCACTATTTTTAGACCGGGATGGCTTGGACTTCATGTGATTGTCCTAAACCAACCCGGTGCTGGTTCAAGACAAACAAGTAGTTACTAACATAAATTGTAAAATTGAGAAATGAAAAGCAATATATTGTTATTTTCTAATTGTGAAATTCAAAAGTGAAAAGCAATATACTTGTTTTTGTCTAATATGTGAAGTTGAGACCGTCAAGGTAGCTCGATGGTTGAAATTGTGACAGTGTCCTAAACCATCCCGGTGGTTGAAATTGTAACTGTCCTAAATGTGTCCTAAACCGGCCCGGTGGTTGAAATTGTAACTGTCCTAAATGTGTCCTAAACCGGCCCGGTGGTTGATTGTCCTAAACATGTCCTAAACTAGCCCGGTGATTACAATTGTGACTGTCCTAAACCAGCCTGATAGTTGAAATTATGCCTATCCTAAACCAACGCTATGGTTATTGAACATTATTTTGCTTCATTATATACTTTAATTAGACTATGTTTTGTCTTGTTTTACTAGTGCAAAAATGGGGCTCACTGTACTGTTGTTCCATTTAAAAGAGGGCTCACTGTTCTATTGTTTCCGCATGTTGGGTCAACTATAGAGTTGTATCTCAAGTTTATGGATCAGAATCCGAACATTTCAATCGAATAGAGGAGATTTGAGCATTGTAAGCCCTGGTACATCAGGAAACTCAAAGACATGAATGTTTGTTGTTGCAAAACACACATAGACTTTGACCTAGCCCGGCAAGCTATGAATGACTTGAGATCTGGTTGTGTTGGAGCATGGCTCCATGGGGATCGATGCCCATGCCTCCTCGATGAATGTGCAATCTGTAGGCCACCTGGATCGTCCTGATGTGTTGCAAGGGAGAGCAGATTTTGTAGGTCTCTGTGGGAGCCAGTGGTTCATCCTCTAAAGGGAGACCATGAGTGGCACCACATTGAATGCATTCGTGGCACATGCAAGCATTGTAGTCTGAAGCTGAAGAAGAAGATATTTCATGTCTATCCAAATGAAATGAGGGAAGACAACCATGTTGCTATAAAATGGACGAGATTTGAAAATGTCAATATTGAAGGATTCGATAAAAAGAGATGGCTACTATCATATAAGAGCACTCAGCCAAGGGAGCTTATAGGTCATGTGGTTCAATCCATCCCAAAATATGTGCTTCATAATTTCATAGCCAACTGCTGGCAGGATAAGCAGTTCAGGACATGCCTTGCCAATTTTCCCAATGACTCTATTATCTGTGTCATAGATTTTGTTGAAAATTATTCATTTCAAGAACAAGATGAGATACAAAGTGCTCACTAGTACAAAAATCAGATAATAATTCTTATGCATATCACGTAGAATCATTTGCTTGATTCTTCTACAATTGATGCCAATCTGCTTGCTGACTTACAGAAGTTTAGGTCAATGCAACGCACATACCATTTTTAAATTTCAGATGATAGGGAACATGATACTTTATTTGTGCAGCATGCCTTTCTAATGCATTGGGAATGGTTGAAAAAGGAAAATCCCCATGCAAAAAATATAAAACAACATTGGGCGTGGTCAGATGGTGCTGCCTCTCAATTTAAATCAGTCCGTGGATTTTACTTTGTCTCAAGGTTCAAATCCCTATGACTGGTCTAAACATGACGTGGAATTTCTTTGGGTCTAGCCATGGGAAGGGTGAACATGATGGATGTGGTGCTATTACTAATCAAGATTTGTTTAAACACCAATTAACATGCCCTCAAGAAAAAATCAATGATGCCCAAGATGCTGTAACATACCTTACAACCAACCTCTCCACAGGCGCACATTCAACATACATTAAACAAAGCCTTAAGAATAATGTAGTATGCAGAGTGTTCCATGAAGTGAAAGTTGATAAAGTGCAAAGGAGAAGCCGACACGATTGCAAGAAAATTAAACAAGTTGGTGGTCTGCAGAGCATATGGGGCTTTTCAAACAACTAACTGATTAAAACAATAAAACTTTTTTGTTTTTGCAGTGTGTGCATCATAGGGGTTCATGATGATTGTGAGAATATTACAACTGTGAAGACATGGGAGCGAGTTCAAGTTTTCCATCTACGTTCAGATGGAGTGACAAACAATGGAGAGAAAAATGACTCACCATAGTTTGGGGAGAGTTTTGATATCCTCACTGACTGTTTAGAAGGGTTTGCAATTGTCATTGCCTCTAGGGAGAATGAGGAAGATGACCCATACTTTCCATTGTAGTGCACAAAACCTAAGCACAAGGTTGAGGAAGCATTTAAAGATAATTAGGAAACAACCTATGAGAAGTGGGATGTAGTAGTCAGAGTTTTTTGGTACAAAAAAAGAGAGGCTGCAATTATGAACTGCTACATAAAAGTCCATGATAAGTTTCCACACTTTCGACATCAGCTTGGTCTTCACCAATTGCAACTTAAGAGGAGAAAGTGAAGGCTCATCTAGTAAGAGCTATTAAGTTCCAGATGCAATTTGTGCCATAATAAAAGAAGGGCAATTTACTAGCATTCCCATAACACCTTTACATGCACTTATCTAATAGTAAGTTTGTTCTCTTATAATTTCTTGTAACTTGATCCTTTGTACCCACTACTTAGTTGTTGAATAGTGATGCCTAGGACAAAACTATTTGTAGCACCTTAACATGCATACACCCAAATAATACCTTTATAGCCCAAGGTACACCATTTGGGGAGAAATAAACCATTATAGCCACCATAGTAAGCGTTAAGATTGGGAGAAGAGCTTGTGCTTAATGCAAGACCACCAAAATAAAGGGAAAAACAAATGACATGGATTAATTTTCCATTGAGCTATGAAGCCATCATGGTAGGAGCTCCACCTTGGATATCTGCGATTGCATTGGTGTGGGTATTCAAAAGAAAGAACAAATTATAGGAAGTGACTTAGGGTCTTCTATGCAAGATGTCGGATCTCTCAGCCTAGTTAAGTGGCCCATCAAGCAGATTACCTTACTTGATGGAAGCCCATTGCAACAATATGTGCCCATGAGCCAGGTTGGTGGCATAAATGAGGTGGTCAACAATCATCAAAGTTTATAGAGTTGCCTAGGAAAACATACAAGATCACACCTTCCCCCATGGTCTTTGTTTTGTTGTCATCCCACAAGACAACCTTTGTCTCTTTCCAAGATTCACGGATGCAATTGTCAGTTTCCAATGAAGAAACTGGTATTGCCTCAACATAAGGTTGCTCATGCTCACTTGATGTGGCTTCTTGAGCTACCAAAGCAATAAATATAGTGCTAGTCGTACTCTAAAATGAGATATTCATGGATTAGTTTGGCATCTAGCTATGAAGCCACCATGGTAGGAGCTCCACCTTGGACATCTTGGCTGGAGAAAAAAGGATAGTACTAGTCATATTCTAAAATGAGATATTCATTCATGAACGTTCTACCATAACAATGTCCCCCCATTGGGGATGCTTGCCCATGTGCAACAACTACCAGCCTTGAGGATCCTTTAAGTTTCATCCCATGAAGACATGAGTGAAGGTATGCTCAAGAGAAATGTTGAGCCTTGTGGGCAATCAAGGTCAAGAGGTAATAGTGGATGAGGGTTGGGCCATGAATCTTGCTGGTGATGGCCAAGCCAAGCTAGCATCACTTGGGAATAGATATAATGAATTGTACTATAAAAGCTTTGGGTATTTTACTAAATCTCTAGAAGAGGATTATTAAGGAGAGCATCATAGGCTTTTGGAATATCCATTAGGAGATTTCTTGAATATAGATTCAAGCTTGAGTTGGCTTCTATACTTCTCATGATAGATATACAACAATGTTTAGGATATGAGTTTAGATTTTGGAAAGATCCTATTCTTAAAACAAGATCCAAGCTTGTATATGAATGGTCTTTTGTAGATCTTGTGATAGGTATTTAGAAAGGTAGAGTAGTCTGAGTTTATATTCTCCAATCAACACATGATCTAAAAGTGTGTTGTAAGCTAGGTCAATGGAGCTATGTGTGTGTCTACTATGCTGTTTGTTTGTATTGCATAAGAGTTTATGAATACCTTGTCTTTGTTGCACATGTCCAATTGTACGTTTTATTTTGGTTTTATGCCACTAATTCGTTCAAGAGTGAATACCTTCAGTTAGGTAGCTAGCAAAAATACAAGTAATTATCTTTTATGCCATGCCTAGTTAGCGAGATGTGTTAATTTGTAGAGTGGAGAGCTTGACGAAGCTCCAGCTATGGCGGTCGCTGCCTTTTAGAGTGCTCTGCTCTCTAGCTTTCTGTAACCCGTTTGCTTATTAAAATTGGCAGTGTGGACTAATGGTTTTCATCATTATAACTCGAAGAATTTTTTAGTTGCCAAATTTGGCATTTTTCCCAAAAGAGGCAATTAGTCTTAGCTCGTAACCCGATTCTAAAGAAATTTTGAAGATAATCCCGAAAGAGTGTTGGCTTATATAGCACTCTTAGGAGTCAAAACTTGAGATGAATAGTTATTAGCCCTTGGTATATTCTAGAGTAGATTTGCATAGGCGCAATGTACTCTTCCAATAACCTTTTCTTGCTTATGGAATAATATGATTTTTAAAACAATGGCACTATTTTGGTTTGCATTCTTGCTCTTTCAATGGAGTAGCCACGTGTTTTTGTGGAGTTCAAATGAAGTATACACTTTCATAGTAGAACACTTGCCATGTAGTTTTTTGTGGAGTTCAAATGAAGTATACACTTTCATAGTAGAACACTTGCCATGTAGGACCCTGACAAGAAAGCGAAGTTCTTGCCATGCCTTTCCTTTAATTTGGAGGGATGTGACTAACATAGCCTTATAAAATTCCTGTATGCACAAGTTAGCCTCCGTACATAAAGCTACACCAAGTCTAGATGCTCTAGATTTGAATAGAAAAGGGTCTTCAAAAAATACTAGATAAAACCTTAAGGTCTCTATGTCGCATCCTCGGAGGACACCCAAGAGTAAGGTTTATGCATGCGAATTATGAGCCTAGAATAAAAGGAGGAACAATCCTCGAGCTCGCCCCATCTGTATATCAAGAGGGAAGTGTTGGATTTATTCAATGGTCCGTGCCTTGACTCTGCAAAGAAGATAAAAAACAGAAGCGAAATCCAAGAGAGGAGATCTGGGGAGGGATTGCAAGGGGAGACAAGCCCATCGAAGCTAGCACTGCATGAGCTGTGCAGGGCACGTTGTCCCAGCCTCCAGGAGCAAGCAGAGGGGCTTGTAAGTGGTTTTCAAAAGAGGAAGACAAACAACAGTTTGTGGGCGGTTTCCTACAAGAAGAAAACATCGTTTTTGCCCTACAAACTTGCAGAAAAGATCAAGTCATCTACAACCAGTCAGCAGAAAAATGGAGCAAACCGATTCAGTAGAAAAGATCAGCTCATCTACAACGAGTCAGCAGAAAATTGCAGCAACACGATAACTAAATATCATGCTTGATACAAGCTAGGTGTCTGTTCGCTCGCAGTTGCCACCACCAGGTGGAGGTTTGGCTTGCACGGAGGAGAATGTTGTATCTTGTTCGGACGCCTCCCATCGCCAGCTTGCTTAGAGTTCTTGAATCAAGAAATGACCCGTCTTGCAGAATTGCCTTGTTTCAAATTCTGCATCTCAAATTAAGCTCGATCCATCGAAATTCTTAGCAAGAAATTTTTTGATACTCTTACAACCTCCTTGGAAACTCACGCTCTCGGCTCTTCGCTTGCAGACTGAAGTCAGCGATGTGCTGAAAAAACGGCAAGAACGAGCTTGATTGTCGTCCACAACACCAGATCCATTTGGTGACGCTTTTGTGCCCTAGAACGTCAGATCTGAGCCGCGAACCGTTGGAAGATATGGTGTTACCAGAGAGAAGCAAGGAGGCCATGGCGATGTTGGCCTTGCACGACGCGTTGAGGAACGTGTGTGTGAATTTTGAGTGGACATACTCAGTCTTTTGGACCATACGCCCTCGGCTGTAAGTTCGTCTCTACGGTTCCAAACATGAAAACTAGCTACGTCTCTGTTCAGCTTTCATCTGACCCCTGCCCTCGTTCTGGGTCGATAGGAGATGCCGTGGTGGAACAACTTGCAAAGTTGGCGAGGAAAGCGGCAGCCTGTAAGATGAAATTTACTCGTTCTCGTAGCTGCTGGAAAATGCCATTGTAAATTCTGCCTACTGCTGAGCTGCGAATTTCTCTACTATCGTTGTGAACGGGCGTGCAGGATGCTTATGTGGGAAGATGGATACTGTCAGTTAGAGAGATGTAAGGCCTCTCCTGCGTCGAGCAGGCAGCTACGTCTACAGGATGTAGGCTGTGAGCATGAAGAGCCAGCTGATGCGGAGGACCCAATCTGGAAAGCCTTTCGCAAGATGTCGATACAGCTTTACAACTACGGCGAGGGGTAAGTGGTGATTGCATCAAGCTGGGCTATAGGTGTGTTTGTGCAAGAATGTTGTGTGAGTCACTTACAACTCGGTTGTAAGCTTAAACTTGCACAGGTTGATGGGAAAAGTTGCCTCTGATAATTGCCACAAATGGGTTTTCAAAGAGTCGTCTGACTGCGAGGGTGGCATTTCGAGCTATTGGCAGAGTTCCTTTGATGCAGTAAGTATAGAAGGAACCTACGCCTTCAGAAATCAGCGATTGGAAGGTTACTAGATTTTACTCGATTTGTTTAATTTGGATCATCAAGAATGATCGCCATTGATTTCTTTCACGTCTGTTGTTGCTCTTCCATACATGAATGATTTGTGAAGCATCCACCAGAATGGATCGACCAGTTCGCAGCAGGGATTCAGGTACAAAAAGTGAAGCGTCAATCTTTCCTCCAAATCTTTGCTCGCTCAGGTTTTCTAACATGATAATTGTTCGTTTCTTGATCGTCCTTAAAATCTAACCGTAAAACCAGACCATTGCGGTAATTCAAGCTGGCCAGGGTCTTCTTCAGCTAGGTTCGTGCAAAGTGGTGAGCTCATCGATCTACTCCTTGGAATGACTAATGCTGCTGTGATATGCATTCTATCTTCCTCCCACATGGAGCGAGCTGGCTGATACAATATGTCTAAATTTAACATTGGACATGCAGATTGCGGAGGATTTGCACTTTGTTTTACGTATGCGGCATGCATTTGAGTCACTCGACTATCCCTCTGGCCTCTTCCTGCCCCAACCCTTCGGAGGCCTGAGAAACGGAGCTCCAAGCATTTACACTGGCTTCCCTCCACCTCCATCGCCACACAGCTGGAGCCTGTGCACCTTAACTTCTTTGGAAAATAGCAGGTTTAGAGCGGGACTCTTCAAATCCGCACCATCATTTGCTGATCCGAAGCTGGGCTTCGATGCTACCAGGAAGGAAGACAAGGGCTCACTCCAAGCTTCTGCACGACACAATCTAGGTATGGAAATTCAGCAAAACAGACGAGTTGACGGCAGTGTGAGCATGCATAAAACCACGCAAGGTTCTAGAGATCATCTGCTAGCAGCCGGCTCCTGCTCCCATGCCGTAGCATCACCTGCATCCAGCAAGCTCTATCAGAGGCGTTCTCAAATTCCAACAGGGATTGCCCTTCCTCATGAATCCTGGAGATGCTCCTGCCTCCATTTCAGGCCTCGAGGCTCTTCTTGCTGAACGTTCCCCACAACAGTCAGGCATGGCGTCCCTCCATGCATCTCCTCACACAAAAATGGTATCACACCATCATCCTTAGAATCGTGTGCTGCATCCTCCCCTACAACCAGGCTACAATTAATCTTACATGAAAACGCTTTCACAAGAAACAATTATGCATTCACCTTGTCTGTTTTTAACTTTGTAAAGCATTCCGCACGCCTATCAGTGAGGCTTGACCAATGACAACCCACCTCACGGTCCTCTTGGGCACGCAAACACGCCACTCTACTGATATGAGCGTGCTTCTTTCCAAATTTGTTTCGTAAAGTTATAGATAGATCCAATTTCTTAGCTTCATTGATGATCAATGTTCAAAGCAGCTTCCAAGTTTTCCTGTTTGATGGGAAATTCCCATGAGGGCTCACCCATAGTAGTAATATTGATTTCTTCTACAAGAGCTACAATTTATATAGGGTTATTTTTATTAAGGTGAAAAATAAAAATGTTAAGTCTAGCCTATGATTGAAAACCCTTACCCACCACTTAAGAAAAGTGTATATGTCTGTGTGTACACACACACATACACACACACACACACTCGCGCACGTGCGTGCGTGCACACACACACACACACTCTCATACATGCTTTGGCCCTCCTAGTATTCACTTTTCCTCTTGCACTTTTAACTGTAACACCCCCCACCTCTACCCTTTATCTTGAAAAAAAATTTAACCCCAATTCTTTCTAATCTTTAATCCCCCTTCTATATAAATTTCACCACTTTTTTTAAATTTTAACTATTATTATTTACTTTCACCTTTTTTTCTATTTTTTCTCTTGATTTTTTTAAAATTAATATAAAACTCACTCTTTTATTTCAATAAATCCCCCTTTTTTAAAATTTATTATGAGTTTTTATTTGCATTTTTAACCGACCCACCTACTTCTATTTATTTATTTTTCTTTCAAGATTTATGGCACTTAAATTAAAATTTTAACCAACCCCCTAGTCTTACACAAAACCATTACCCTCCACATATTGAACAAATATGAAGAGAGGAGAAAAGAACAATGGAGATGAGGAGAGAGGGCACAACTAGAGAGCACACCACAAATTGAGATGGTTCCTCAACACCTTCCCTCAAGATCAACGTCAAGAAATAGGCCTTCTATCAAGATGCTAATTTTGGGGAATTGAAGAAGCTGGAGTGATCATTACATTCCATCACACCCAAAGCTTTAATGGGCAGTGGTTTGATAAAGATATCTGCAATATTCTCTTTGCTATCACAATGTTGTAGTGTGATGTCACCAAGTAACACTCTTTCTTTGATGAAGTGCTCTCTGCTGACATCAATGTGCTTTGGCTTGGAGTGATATACTAGATTGTTGGCCAATGCTTGAGCTGATTGCTTATTGTAGTATATTGTTGTTGGCTTTACTTCATTAAAGTAATCTATTTTTACAATAGTCTTTTGAGCCATATAGCCTCACATGCATATGTTGTGAGTGCCCTATATTCTACTTTTGTTGAAGACAAAGAAACAATTGGTTGCTTGTTTGAAAACCATGATATAGCACCTTTACCAAGGAAAATTGCATATCTTTATGTGGATCTTCTGGTCTCATGATCTTCTGCATAGTCACTGTCACAGTATCCATGAGATCTTGGATGACTTTCTCTATATTCTATTCTAAATTGTCTTGTATCTTTGATATATCTCAAGACTCTCTTGGCTGCATTCCAGTGAGACTTTTGGATTTGCCATAAATTGTGCAAGTGAACTTACTGCATAACAAATATCTGGTCATGTGATAGTCAGATATACAAGAGATCTGATGAGCTACCAATAGTATCTATCATTGACTGTAGGATTTTCTGAATCTTTGGTAAGTTTCAAACTATGTTCCATGGGAGTGGCTGCAATCTTGCAATCTGCCATATGAAACTTCTTCAAGAGACCTAACATATTTTTGCTAACTCATGAAGGTGCTATCTAAGTCTCTCTCAAACTCAATACCAAGACAATAGTGCATAAGTTCAAGATCTTTCATGTCAAACTCTACAAATAAGACTTGCTTTAGCTTGCCAATGAAGCTATCATTACTTCCTGCCACGATCAAATCATCTCCGTACAAAAGTGCAATAGTAATATCTTTGCCTTAACTTGTGTAGTAGAGAGTATGATCTGCATTAGAATTCATGTATCCTAGATTAGTAAAATACTTGTCGATTCTGCTGTACCAACTTGTGGGGGCTTGCTTTAAGCCATAGAGACTTTTCTTGAGATGGCAAACTTGATTCTCTTTCTCTGGTTCAACATAACCTACTGGTTGTTGCATGTAGACTTTCTCGTCTAGGTAACCATTGAAAAAAGCATTCTTGACATCTAGTTGGTACACATTCCATTTGTTGCGTATCGCTAGTGATATCAAGAATTATATGGAATCTATCTTTGCTACTAGAAAATAAGTCTCACATAATCTTGACCATATTGCTATGCAAATCCTTTTACAACTAGTCTGGCTTTGTATCTTTCAATGCTTCCATCTAGATTGTATTTCACTTTGTAAACCCATTTGTTTGCTATGGCGTTCTTACCTAGTGGAAGGTCACATAATTCCCACTTATTGTTTTTATACAAAGCTTCTATTTCTTCATTCATAGTAGTTTGCCATTGTGGCTTGTTAACTATGGCTTCGAAGTACACTGGCTCTTCTGTAGCCATGATGGTAGTCATATTTTTCAACTTGAATTGCCTTTTCTTTCTGAGCATATGTCAATCTGATTGGTGGTATGCTTTCCCTAGTAGACCATCTGAGTCGCTGCTCTTCTTGGAGTATCTCTGACAACTCTTGCTCTTCTTCATCAACCTTTGCTATCGGAGACCGAGTAATCGGTGTGTCTATCTCTTGTGTATTTGATGTTTTTCATTCTAATTCCTCATCAAAGATTACATCTCTAGAGATAATGACCTTTTGGTCAAAGGGATCATACAACTTGTATGCTTTGCTCTCTTCACTGTAGCCAACCATGATGCATATATCTAACTTTCTATGATGATTATCATGTATGTGGGTGTATTCTATGCAACCAAATATGTGGAGATGCCCAATGCATGGCTTGTATCTAGTGAAAGCTTCATAAGGTGTCATATCTTGAATTGGTTTGGTCGGAAGCCGATTAACACTACAAGATACATGTCGTTTTTCGACGGAAATACCGATCTTTTTCATAGTAAAAAGATTTTTTTTAATGGGTGCAAAGGTCGATATTTACATCACTATTAACATCAATTATGCATCGCTATCTAAGCGTTGGTATATAACAATGCTAGTAAAGATCAGTATATACCGACACTGGTAAAGCATCGATATATAACAAGCCTTAACAAAACTTTAAAAAAAATTAATGGGGCAAAACAGGGCTTCCTGCGGCCCCATTTTGCCCCACTAATGTTTATTTTTTTGCATTACAAAAGAATGTTTACAAGCAAATAGGCGAGATAAAACTCTCAAACCTTGTTTGTTACACAAAATTTCCTTTGTGAAAAGGGTAATGAAAATCGCTCAAACGAGAGACAAAGCATATACATGCCGAAGTATATACAACCTTGTTTGTTACAAAATTTCCCTTTCAAAAAGGGTGATACAAAATTGCTCAAACGAGTCGATAGACAAAAGCATATACATGCCGAAGTATATACAAACTACTACTAATACTACTACTACTACTGCTCCTCTGACTCATCGTCGTTGTCGTCATCCTGGCCCTCGTGACCTCCGCCTGATCCCTAACCCTCATCGAAGCCGTCTAAGCCAAAATCCCTTAAGACCTGCCTCCTCATCATCATCGCTCGCCTTCGTTGATGGGATGCTCGAGCTTGCACCCTAAGAGTAAAACCATATTAATTTGAAATTAGATTGCAACTTAAAGAATAAAACAATTTTAAAAGTGAGATTACAAGTTGGAGTAGACTTATACCAAGCGAGTAGCTACCACAGGCCAATTGACTACCACTCCCTGCGCCTCCATCTCAATTCATGCATAAGCATATAAGCATAAGAATATGCAAATGCATTGCTTATGAAAAGAGAGAAAAGAGGATGAAAGAGAGGGAGAAGAGAAGAAGAAGAGAGGAGATAAGAGAAGAGAGGGGAAGAGGAGGAACTAAGAGAGGGGAGGAAAAAGAGAGGAGGAGAGAGAAGGAAAAGAGAGGAAAAGAGAAAAGAGAGGGGAAAGAGAGAGGAAATAAGAAAAGAGGAGAAGAGAGCAAATGAGAGAGAAGGAAAAGAGAGAAAAAGAGAGGGAAAGAGAGTAAAAGAGAGGGGAGGAAGAGGGAGGGAAAGAGAAGGGAAAGAGGGAGGAAAATAGACGGGTCCTACACCCATCATTGCAGCTAGCACTTAAGGCGCTAGCTGCAAGCCAATGCAATCACGAAAGGAAAAATAGGAAAAGAGAGGAAGCACTTACTTACTTGGAAATGATGTGTCCTTGCACCAGATAATCCCGCTCAGAAGAGGAGGTATTTCGTGTACTGGCCCTATAAAAGAGAGGAAACATACCATTTTTTAGAAAACTAATTAGTGAAAGGAGGAGTTTGGAGAAGCAACTTTCCAAGGGGATTGGATTGAGGGGACAAAGAGAAGCCTACAAACAAGGAGAAAGCACGAAAACAATAGCTATAGCTTTCATACTTTTCTCTTTCATGATTTTGTTGTGTGTATTATTTCTTGCTTTAAAGAAAGAAAAGGAGAGGAAAGGAGGAGAGAAACTTTAGCAAAAGGAAGGGAAAGTGAAAATAGAGGAAAAGAAAGTTGAGAAATACACAAAAAAGAAGAGGCGAGTCTTCTCTCTTCCACCAAATCTCCTTTTTTGGTCCTTCAACTCTGAAAATCACACATGAAAATGAGTACATGGTCCTAGCAATGCAAGGAGAAACATGCTTCAACACTCACAAAATGAAATCTCATAGAAAAAAACTCTACATTGTTTAAGTAGGCACACCTTCTTGGAAAACGTCCTTTCACATGAGCAGTGAGGGATAAGGGTGGAGAGGGAGCACAAGTGTTGGGAGAGGGGCTGGGTAGGGGTGAGGAGTATGGGAAAGAGGTTAGAGGAAAGTGAGGTTGCCGAACATAATGAAGGAGGAGAGTTTTTTTCTTTTTTCGCAATAGAATTGTGAGGGGCGGCGACACGTGGGTTTTGGGTTTTAGCTCTTAGAGTCAGTATATATCGACGTTACTCCATCGGTATATATTGACTCTATATATCCTATAAGCATCGATATAAACCGATGGAACAGGGTATAAAGTCTATATATACCGATGGTACATGGCATAAAATCTAGCAATAGGCATAAAAGCTCATGAGTGGCTATTTTTTGGATCTTGAGTGGATTTCCTTGCATTTTGTGTTGTGATTTTAGAGGTGTGCAGATGGAAGGGATGAGTGGAAGGTCATCAGATGATGTGCCAACACCTGGGAGTGTGGAGTGGCTTACAGAGAGGTGTATTATCATTGTACTCATTGCAAACGAGAAGTACGACATCAACACCGTATTGTCATTTGCCCCTTGAGGATATATGGGGAGGAGCCCGCACCAGTATTGATAGTTGGTGGTGCTCATGGTGATGGATCATCGTCGGTAGGTCAATGCTATTTGAGTTCATCATCATTAATATTGCATGAGTTCTTTACACAAAACCTGGAGACATGATCTTATATTTACACGAAACCTTGAGACAGGATGAGGAGAGTGGTGAGGAGGCACGCATACCTTCATGTTTTGAGCAGAAGGATAGTCTACCAAATGTGCCAGATGATGACAAGGGTATGGTGGACATCATGGATTCTATTTTTAGGGGCAATACATCACATGTACACGTAATGTCCGAGTCTAAGGCCAATATGCGAGAGTTGCAATCGACACGGTTGTACGAGGGTGCTGGGATGTCAAAACTACGGGCTTGTCTCTCAATCTTGAATCTGCAAGCAAAGTATGGGTGGTCCGATACAAGTGTCTCGACCTTAATGAGGTTAGTTTCTGCATTAATTTATCTCATAATTTGGATCTTGATTGTTTTGAGAAGGTTTCTCATTATTCGAAGCCTATGTATATTTGAATTGTGATAGGTTGCTCTAGAAGATGTCGCCTGCACCAAATACCATGCCCACATCAAGACATGAAGTGAACAAGATGCTGACAATGGTGGGTATGGATTATGATACCATCCATGCTTATCGTAATGATTGTATTCTCTTTCTTCGTTGAGCATGGAGAGTTGGCTAGTTGTTTGAAGTGTGGGGAGAAATGATAGATGACTTGCAGGGTGAGCAGATCCCAGTAAAGGTCTTGAGACACTTTCCCATCATTGCTAGAATACAGCACATGTTCCTATGCACATCCATAGCAGAGTTGATGACTTGGCATGCTACACATCGGTCCACTGATGACACATTGAGGATTCCTATAGATTGTGCTGCTTGGAAGCACATAGACAAGACTTTGCGAGGGATTCATGTAGCTTACATCTTGGGCTTGCCATGGATGGTGTGAACCATTTTGGGTTACGCTCAACATCTTGGTTGACATGGCCTATAGTCTTGGTGAATTACAATATCCCACCATGGCTAACAATAAATAAGGGACACCTCATGCTTGCATTGCTTATGCAAGGGAAGTACAAGGCAAAAAATATGGACATGTAAATGGCACTGTTGATAGAGGAGTTGCAGATCTTATGGAGATGAGTGTGGGTCTTTGATATTTCTAGAGCTCATAGACATACCAATGACATTTTGGTCAGAATGATACTTTTATGGCTCTCTTTCTAGCTCATGTCTGATACTAACACATTCATGCACGCATGCAGGATTTGCAATAAGTGGGTACCATGCTTGTCCTATTTGTGGAAAGGGTTTGAGTGTGCTTGCATGACACTCTAAACATATGAGGAAAACGGTTTATGAAGGTCATGCTTGATACCTTCTGCTGGACCATCTCGTGCATGCAGGCTAGCTTGATCCACCACCACCATATTTGAAAGCAAGTGACTAGATTCAGGCTTGGAGGGTGAATGGAGAGGAGCCTCATCCTAGTATGAAGAGGCTATCCATATTTCACGAGCTTCCTTATTGGGGTTGGTTACAAATCAATCATCTCTTGGATCCCATGAATATCTTCAAGAATGTGGGGGCTACTATTTGGGCACACTTGGTTGGTGAGAAAAACTCGAGAGGAGTGTAAGAAGACTTGCGTGCTATAAATAGGATGCCTCATTTGCAGCCCCAAGTGCATGTTCGTAAAGTTATTCTCCTAAAAGCAACATGTATTCTCTCCAAGAGAGAGGAGGCAGTGGTCAAGGCAAACATTGTCTCTTTTCGAACACCGATAGGGTACATGCGTTGCTTGAAAGGAGCATTTTCAAAGGACAATAAGCTTAGTGGGCTCAAGTTTAGGCTCAAGTCTGGGCTCAAGTCCGATGATTGGCACAAGGTCTTGTAGGTATTCTAAGCTGTAAGATTGGTGTACCGATAATCATGATGCATTAGTGTAATTATGATTATGTTATATTATTGACATGACTTCTTTGTTACTTGGATAGTTCATCCCCCCAATTATAGTGAAAGAGTGTTTACAAGAAGATGTTAAAAATGCTATATTCAAGATCAGTGGTATTGAGCTATGCTTACTATCAACTCACATTGATTGCATTTTCTTTAATTAATTTAAGTTGAATAATCTGTAGACTAATTAAGAATCTTACATGGGCACATGAAATAAGTTGATATCTCAAAAAGAGATCTCCATATCGAGCATCAAGAAGGCTAGGATGGACTCCACTGAAGCCGTATGCTTGCTTGAGAAGCATTTTCCCTCGAGCATTATGATAACTCAAGTGCACTTGCTTGTGCACATAGTTGATGAGGTGGCCATTACACGTATAGTTCATAGTCGGTGGATGTTTTTTCTCGAGCGGTTTATGAAAAATTTGAAGGGATTTATAAGGCAGCGAGCAAGACCGGAAGCAAGCATGGCAGAGGGATGGTTTGTGCAAGAGTCATTAGTATATATCACGAAGTTTCTTGCATCCATGGATCCCGATATGCCGCAGGCTTGGCATAACAAGGATGATGATCGCATCATTAGTGAGGTTCCCCAAGGAAAAGGGATTGAAAGAAAGATGAGTGAAGAGTAAATGGAGAAATGAACAATAAATTTGTTATCCTTAATAGCAAGGAGATGCAGAAGTGGATTGAGAGATATGAAGCGGCCAAAGAAGAAAGAATAAATGCAAGTATGAGATTTAGAGTCATGCATAGGCAAGCGCAACTATATCCATAGGATCGTGCCCTTCTCTCCACTCACATGTCACTTGATTGGCTACAACTATTTCTACGTAAAGCTGAACATGATGGAGAGACAATAAACGAGTGCGAGCGAGAGTTATTGTTTGGATTTATGATGCGTGTAAGTTTCTTACCTCTTGACAGAATTAAGTTATTTGTGGCAATATATGCTATAAAATAGATGCATCCTCATTGTTTTAACGATGCTCTTTTGTAGTACAAAAAGCACAATGCATTATGGTCATATGGATGACATTTTTGCGTGGAATGCATCGATTCAAAGAGAGTCACATATGATTGTGGAGTCATGGCTAACTTCACACAAGATAGCCGAGCAAGTGCTTCATATATCAATCTTCTTTCCTCACAGTTAGATTATTGTGGGACCATACACAAAATCTATGAAATTGATTTCAAGCGGTTTAGTATTTTCATTCTTAATGTAAAATGGTTTATAACTATTTACAATGGTCTCCATGCTACAGTGAGCAAAGACAGTTGTGGTTTCTTTACAATAGACTCCACCAAATTCTGGACCGATGAAAGTGATACTTTTGTTCTTCCCGAGCACCCTAAACTCTAAATCCTAAACCCTAAATCTTAAATCCTAAACCCTAAACCCTAAACCCTAACCCTAAAATACAACCAAAATTTAATGAAATTTTGTAATTTGTGCAACAGGTTGGATATATCCCCCAACCTATTGCTTGAGCAACAGGTTGGGGCATATATCCAACCTGTTGCACAAATCAAGAATTTTTCTTATTTGTGCAACAATTTGATATATCGAGCAACAGGTTCGATATACCCCCAACCTGTACCCCAACCGAGGCCTGTTGTTGGATATATCCCCCAACCTGTTGCATCCAATCTGTTGCACAAATCAAGAAAATTCTCGATTTGTGCAACAGGTTGGATATACCCCCCAACCTGTTGCTTGAGCAACAGGTTGGGGGAGTATATCCAACCTGTTACACAAATCAAGAAAATTCCTTGACTTTTGCAATAGGTTGAGTGCACCATTAACCTATTCCACTTGCAACAGTTTGGGGGATATATCAAACCTATTGCACAAATTGAAAAAAATCATTAAATTTTGATTGTATTTTAGGGTTAGGATTTAGGGTTTAGTATTTAGGGTTAAGGATTTAGGGCTTAGTATTTAAGATTTAGTGTTTAGGGTTTTGGGTTTATGATTATGTTTTTAGGGTTTAGGGTTTAGGATTTAGGGTTTAGGGTTTAGGGTTTAGAATCTAGAGTTAAGGGTTTAGGATTTAGCATATAGGGTTTATGATTATTGTTTAGGGTTTAGGATTTAGGATTTAGGTTTTAGGGTTTAGGGTTTAGTATATAAGATCATGAGCTTAGAGTCTAGAATCTAGGGTTTAGAATTGAAAATTAGGTTTTAGAATTTAAGTTATAGGGGTTAGGGTTTAAGGTTTAGGGTTTAGGGATTATAACTGTTATATAAGTTTAAGAGCTTAGACTGTATAACCTAAGATTTAGGGAACTTTAGGATTTAAGATTTAGGGTGTAAGATTTAAGGTATATAGACTATATAAAATATGCATTCCAAAGTATTTAGTTTAGATATATATAGACTATATGTTATATGCTTTCCAAAGTGTTTTGTTTATAGGTACGATCCTTTGCAAAGGCTTCACTTTAAGTAAGTATAAGTCTACCTAGTCAAAGTATCCTACTGATTAGGGACAAGCACATAGGCTAAAAGCACACCGATTCATATTTTCTTACATTCATGCTGCATGGTGTATTAGAAGGTATGATCCTTTGCAAAGGCTTTACTTTAAGTAATTATAAGTCTACCTAGTCAAAGTATCCTACTGATTAGGGACAAGTACATAGGCTAAAAGCACACCGATTCATATTTTCTTATATTCATGCTGCATGGTGTATCAAAAGAAATGAAAAAGTATGTGATAAGAAATATTCAAAAGAAATATGTATTCCATATCATGGATACCATGGATATCTGGTGGTTGCTAAAGTAAAAAAATGATATGGATGCAATGATACTATAGTTTTGTGCAAAGCCTTAAACAAAGTTTAAGGCTTTTGCAAAGTATCACATAGTAACATAGATAAGTAAGTATGCTAAACCTCTTCTAGATTCTATGGTTTTAAATACCTACCTTACAAATACATTATCTAATTTTTCATTCTTCGACTAACTAACAAGTATTATACACATGGAAGAAAAGCATACATGCTAAAAGTAAGTGTGTAAATTTTAATATTTTCTTATTTTTTAAATTAATTCAATTCTTTGATTGACTACTTTTTAAAATTGAAAGGTTATTAGTATATAATCTACATCATTTTAAATGTTATTAATGTATAATATTAATAATTTATATATTTATTTAAATTTATATAATAATTAATTTATATTTATATTAGTTTTTAAGTTAATAATGTATAGAATAGCAATATATTCACTAATTCTTCATTGTTTTAAGAATAAGTATTATATAAAGCACATATGCTAGAAGACCTCTCTTTCAAGTTATATTTTTTTAATTAATGTATCTATATATTTATTTATATAATAATTACATAATATTTATATTAATTTATAGATTAATAATATATATTTTTAGCAAAATTATATTTTAACATTAGTTAATAAAAATTTATTATATTATGGAGTAAAAATATTATAAATGGATTTCTTATATTAATAAAGTGTCGTGAGAAGAGTTTTTGGAAAAGATTTATGATTAAATTTTGTTTTGAAGTTGTTGCGTACGCAATAGCTAGGGAGGTTTGAGTGGTTTTGAGGTTGAGAGAGAAATTTGTAATAAAGTGTCGTGAGAAGAGTTTTTTGCAGAGATTTATGATTAAATTTTGTTTTGAAGTTGTTGCGTACGCAATAGGTAGGGAGGTTTGAGTGGTTTTGAGGTTGAGAGAGAAATTTGTAATAGATTGTTTTTTTTTTTAGAGGAGTGTTTTGGAGAGATTTATGATTAAATTTTGTTTTGAAGTTGTTGCGTACGCAATAGGTAGGGAGGTTTGAGTGGTTTTGAGGTTGAGAGAGAAATTTGTAATAGATTGTTTTTTTTTAATTGAGGAGTTTTTTGGAGAGATTTATGATTAAATTTTGTTTTTAAGTTGTTGCGTACGCTATTTAGGTAGGGTTTGAGTGGTTTTAAGGTTGAGAGAGAAATTTGTAATAGATTGTTTTTTTTTTATTGAGGAGTTTTTTGGAGAGATTTATGATTAAATTTTGTTTTGAAGTTGTTGCATATGCAATAGGTAGGGAGGTTTGAGTGGTTTTGAGATTGAGAGAGAAATTGACAAAACAGATAGTGAATTAGTCCTTGCATGTGCGACAATTAGAAGCCACGTGTTTTCTGGTTCGGTCGACGGAAAAAAAAAGCAAAAGGATCGTTTGTGGTCACGTAACTAGCCCGTAGGCTGAGATAGATTCCGAATAGAGAGTAATGCTTTGGCAGAAGAAGCAAAAGATCGTATCACTTGGTATCTAGGGAGATGGGGCTTGTTGGAGTTAGTGAGAGAAGGAGAATGGACCTTCATGTGAATTTTTGGATTTTGATTTCTCTGAGAGCTCTCACGCTCTAGCGAGGATTTGGCTGGGAGGAAATTCTGTGGTGCTACTCCCATGATTCTGTTGTAGTAGTAGGAAGCTTGTTTCATTTGAATAATACCCCCCCCCACCCCACCTGTTACGCATGCAACAGGTGGGGTGGGGGGGGTTAATAATACCCCCCCCACCCTCCCGTCGGGGAAGGGGGAGGGGAGGCAGGGAGGGCACGGGGAAGGGGGAGCGGAGGCGGGGAAGGGGGAGGGGAGGCGCGAGGAAGGGGGAGGGGGAGGGGAGGCAGGGAAGGGGGAGGGGAGGCGGGAGGGCGCGGGGACAGGAGGGAGGGGGGCTTAACCCCCCCCCCAACCTATTGCACACGCAACAAGTGGGGTGGGGGGGGTATTATTTACCCCCCCCACCCCACCTGTTGCACAACAGGTGGGGTGGGGGGGGGGGGGGCGAGGCGGGGAAGGGGGAGGGGAGGCGAGAGGGCGAGGGGACGAGAGGAGGGAGGGGGAGGGTTAAACCCCCTGTTGCGCATGCAACAGGTGGGGGTAAACCCCCCCTCCCTCCTCTCCTCCTGCCCTCTCGCCCCCTCCCTGCCCTCCCTTCCCCGCCTCCCCTCTCCCTTCCCTGGCCGTTAACCCCCCCTCCCTCCTCTCCTCCCACCCTCCCGTTGCCCCCTCCCCCTTCCCCGCCTCCCCTCCCGTCGGTCCCCTCCCTTCCTCCCTCTGCTCCCTTCCCCTGTCCTCCCGCTTCCCCCCCTCTTCTCCCTCTTTTTTAAGGCGGGGAGCGGTGAGGAGGATGGGAGGGGAGGGAGGAGGGAGAGGAGAGGGCAGTCGGGAGGGAGGAGGCAGGCGGGGAGGCGAGAGGGAGGAGGAGAGGAGGTAGGCGGGGAGGCGAGAGGGAGGAGGGAGAGGAGGCAGGCAAGGAGGCGAGAGGGTGGGGAGGGCGCAGATGGGAGGGGGAGGTAGGAGGGAGGGAAGGGGGTCGACGGGAGGGCATATACGGGAGGAGGAGGCAAAAAAAGAGGAAGGGAGAGGCGGGATGGGGGAGGTGGGACGAGAGGAGGGGCTTAACCCCCAACCTATTGCGCACGCAACAGGTTGGGGGTTAATCCCTCCCCTATCCTAAGCCCCCAAAGGGCTTTAAATTTTTATATTATTTTTAAAGACAAAAAAATTAATTTAATTTAATTTAAAGAAGGAAAAAAAAGACGAAAAAATTTAATTAACTTAATTTATTTTAAAAAAATAAAAAAAGTTAAAATAAATAAAACTTAAAAATTTTTAAAAAATTAAATTAAATTTTAAATATAAAAATAAATTAATTAAAAAAAAGATTTAAAAAATAAATTAATTTATTTTATTTTAAAAATTAAAAAAAATAATATTTAATTAGAAATTTATTTAATATTTTGAATTTGAAAATCATTGTAATTCTCATTTTTTATTTTTGATTGTTTTTCAGAAAACTATGGCTTCCAGTTTTGGTTCCAAGGTGTCTTTCAAATACCTTGAACATGCTTGGTATTTGATAAAGCGCAAATCAAAGTATTTTTTGGTGATCAGTGCAGAGAATGTGTCAAGCGTGAAATATTCTCCAGAGGCAGTAAGAAATGGTGGCATGGTCTCAAACATCAACATTAAAGAAAACAATTTGATAGAAGTTGTGTGCAAAGGAAAGAATGATGAGGTGGTTTACAAGTTACGAGTTATGCACAAGCACTTCTTGAAGCCCTTACCAGATTCAATTGAGGGATCCCAAGAATTACTTAGTGCCTTATAAGCATTGAAGAAAATGTGGGATGCATTTTCAAGTGGTGGTGTTGTATCTTCAGCAATAGTAAGTGCAGCAGTAAGTACGCCATCTATAACATGTAACCCTCAAGTTGTACTACCAATATCTGCGGTGATAACTACGGTAACTCCGGCAAGAGTAACTACAATATCTGCGGCAATAACTACAATATCTCCAACTGTACCTACACCATCGACTGCTGCAACTATAGGAACAAGAAGGAGTGATCGTGGAGCAGATTCAAGTTCTACAGCTATTCCCAAAAAGAGAGCAAAAATAACTCCTACTCCACGTGCAGATTGTTCAAGTGTAGGTTATTTAAAACCAGGCGAAAAATTGGATAGCGATGAACAGGAGGATCCGCAAGAAGAAGATACAAGTCTCGAAGACTTTTCTATAAGTGTGGCAGACTTACATCCTCCAGAGGATGAGGGGTACATTTGGGGATTTTCACAATTCAGCATGGCCACAATGCTTATTGATCGAGCTTCGTTGTTCACAAATCAAAGAAAGCTAGATAAGACATCTGCACGCAAATTGTATGAAGACATGAGGAAAACAAGAACTCCAGTTGCCACTAATATCACTCTTCGTCCTATGGCGTTTAAGAGACTTCAAGAAGATGATCCTACATTGCTTGATGTCACATTTCAAAAGCGCGTGGACTTTCTTGATGCTTTTGAGAACTTTAGAATGAGTGACTTTGTTCATGGAGAGGCTTTGTACCAAAGCTGATATGGGATTGACATCGAGAAGAGATACATGCTGGCAAAGAATAGATTCTTGGAAAGATGGAGGTTTGAGCCCATTGATGGGGAACACTTTTGTGAAGCTTGCAGGATCGCCCTTGACGAGGGAAGAAAAGGAAACTTGCCACAGATTGAGTGGATGGAAAAGTTTCAATAGGTCATTTGTCATACATGCATATTTAACGATGACTCGAAGTACATTCTAGAATCAGAAAGGCTGAATTCTGCTCCATTTAGGTTGAAAAAAAGCTCTTCTCTTTCTGAGATCTTGATAAAGGCAAGGGAGTTATGGATGGGTTGTGGAAGGCCACAAACAGTGAAGGGCAGGAGACCTACATTTGGGTACACATGGCAAAGAGGACTCGGTTCTATAGATGCTTGAAAGGTGTTGTAAGCAATATGCAAGGCATACCAAGTAATAAGGTTGAGGCAAAGGATTTGAACACCACCGTTGCAAGATACAGGGATGTTACTTGCATTGTCTTCCACGAGGACTCAGTGTTTCAGAGCATGGTGGATGTTTGCCAAGCATATGAAACAGGGAAGATATCCTTTGAGGCACTAGAGCACACTGCAACTCAGAGGAAAGAAATAAAGAAACCGATGTCTATTGTTTGGTGGAGAACATTAAGGTTTGTTCCAGATGCAATAACAGAAGAAGTATGCAAGAAGATCCTAAGTGGTGACTGCTTCTTTGGAAAGAAGAGCAAGCATAGCAACTTAGATGAAGTGGTCACCCGAATGATTCAAAGTGAGGCTGCTCTCTCGACACTATTATTTTTATTGAAATCTGATGATGAGTTAGTTGGCAAGTCAATTGATGTGGATAAGAAGAAATCACTTAGCCTAGGTCAACTCCTTGATAAGACATGGGCTAGAAAGTGGTTGGCTTCAATGGATGCAGATGCCACACCAACAAAGGATCTAAGAGCTAAAATGCCAAAGGTTGTTGAGACAGAATATATGGACATCAAGAAAAAGGCCTTGCAGTCCACTGCCCAAGGTAGAGCAATTGGTGGTTTAGATGATGGTCCTCCATTTAGCTTCTTCTATGATATCCTGCTATCAAAGAATGATACAAAATTTGCACACATCAATGGCATTGATACAGAGCATTTCATAACAATGAGCGGTCATGCTTGGGAGAAGCCATGCGTATTTTTCATAGATGAATTGACCTTACAGTGTCACGGATAGTTGAACTTGTGTGGTTTATCGTAGAAGGTCCTATGGCAGATAAGAAAAGATCAACGTTGGTCCTGTTCATGACAAAATCACAAAGGGATGCCTTGTATGCAAGTTTGACATCTGCATTTGGGTATTTACTTTCAAAAGTATACCATGGTATAGTCCTATGTAATCATATGACTATCTTGGAAGGCATTGCCATTCAAGTCTTGCAGCCTTTCTTGATGTGCTTCTTATCCACCAGGGGTGGTGGCAATCTAATCAAAATTCCTTTAAGGACTCTCGAGCTTCATTACTTTGAGGACAATAAGGTTAAGCTTGATACATCAATGGTGGATTACAGAAAGCCAATGGATCATGATGTGATACTAGAGATGACAAAGAATTTAATGAATGATGGGTGGGAAGTAGCATTGTATCAAATGGGTTTTGCTGCTGAGAAATTGCTATGCCAAGGTAGAAATGTAAATGTCATTGATACCCCCCATCAAATTGAGTTCTTTGACAACAGTTGCACTACCTTCTTTGAAGAGGAAAATGTCAAAGAAGACGGTAGTGAGAAAAATGTCAAAGACAAGGGTAGTGAGTCTGAGGGTGATGATTCTAGCTCAGGTGATGATGAGGATGAAAGCTCTGCATCCGATGACTTATGCCAAGAAGAAATCTGCACAAAGAATAAGGGTGATCAATTGTCAACTAGAGTCAAGGAGGTTCCACTCATCATACAGGAAGGCTTGCGGCAGCAAGAAGTAGTAGTACATCATGTCACAGGAAAAGGTAAGGCTAAAGAGGTGGAAGCACTTCCCTTGAAATTAAAAGTGAGGAAGGCACCCTTGATCTTGGGCAAAGGACATGCAAGTGGGTCAAGCAAGGAAGCCTTACTCAAAGAAGGTATGGACGAGGCAAAGCATGACCAGGAGGAGTTACCAAGAGGCATAGATGGTTCTTCAACCATGATCTTACAGACTCCAGAGCAGCCTATTAGTCAGGAACCTAGTAGCCAGGTCCCTACTCACCAAGAACTTGGTCATGAGACTCTAGAGCAGCCTACTAGTCAGGTGCTTGGAATTGAAGGGCAAACTACTGAGGACCTTGCTATTGAGACTCCAGTCTTAGGGTAGCCTATTAGTCAGGACCCTGGTAGTCAAGGGCCTGGCATTGAGGACATTGGTACTGAGTAACATGATGGCTGACGGCTTTGTAATCACAAGTTTTGAACTTCTATGTAAAGCGAATATCTAATAAAAAGTTTACTACTTTTTTTATTTCTTTACTCTCATTATTGTGTATAAAGATTGTTTATGAGGCCCATTTTATACTTAATGGTGTATTTTAAACTTTATGTCAAATGTATTTTTATAGTTAAGGGTGTTTTTTAATACCAAGTGAGGTGTATATGTACACCACTTACACATAAAAGGATTTATCTACACTACCTTTCTAAGGGGTTTATGTACACCACCTTTCTAAAAGAAATGGTCATAAAGGTGTGTGCATACCACTTATACATAAAGGTGTTTATTTACACCACCTTTCTAAGAGAATTGGTCATTTATTATTGGTCATCTATTGATGTTCTTAGGTGATAGTAGCTCAATTCACAAGAAGTTATGAAGATGTTTATGTAGACCACCTTTGTAAGAGATTTGGTTATGCATTGATGTTCTTAGTACTTAATCATTTAATCTTTTGTTTTGAGTTGTCAAATCTAGTTCAAAAAACAACATTACTAGTATATTCAAAATTTTCGGATTGTTTTTTAGCCCATTTCTCAAATTGGACTTTACACAAGTCCAAAAATTTTAAATAGTGTGTTCTTGCCCTGTGTTCTTGCCCACTGGAGGTTTGTAAAATGCATTGTGTGAGAGATCACATGTCGAAAAATGCTATACATAGTTCTATTTAGGCTCTCCCTTCAGCTTGGGCTGGATCAGTGTTTCCATCTGGCCCACTAGCCATCTTGTTCATATGGACCAGGCCACTAGCTGTTGCCTTTCCTACAGCCCCTTTCTCCTTTATATTTTTTCTTCAAGTACAAGCCTACGATGCCTGCCATTTAGACGTCCAGAGTGTAAGATTCTCCTCTCCATTGATAGTCAAGGTGACATCGTTTGTCTTTGCATATATTCCCCATTGCCTGATAGGGTCTCCCAACACTCGAGGGAAATATTTCTCAACTATAAATTTAACATTTGACCGTTCATGTACAGAAGGTCAAATACTCGGGTTTGCATTTGATCTTGTAAATATTTTGACGTTGCTCGATCCTACCAAGTGTTTAATAGTTAACTGACGGGACAAGCATTAGAACCTCAGTCTTCAATTGGGCTTCCTCTTGCTCTTGTGTTCATCAAGGGTGGGTGTGTGGTGATGTAATGCATGCAACAATCATTTTGTAAGTGATAAAACTACTTCAAAATAAAGAGCACATGAATTACACATGCAATGCTAATGTAAATTAAGCCACTCACAAATGACGGGCAACACAATTGACTGTCATCTTCCAAAATAACTTTCATAGAAATTCTGATCCATAGAATAATAAACTACTAAATACAGTTTCCTTTCTAAAACAATGGAACATTATGTCAAGAACCACATAAATATCCACTATAATAATGAAAAGTATTCGTTCAAATGTATGAGGAATTTCATAAAGTCACTATTGAGTGTCAACCTATCTGCTAGTGGAGGCTAGAACAGGAAACATGTAATAGCATCACATAACCAAGATGATCTAGATTAGATTTTGAAACACACATCTGGTTGGGAAAGGTTGTTATTAGGATGAACCGAGCAGAAAAAGCGAGCCATCATCTGAATAAAACCCGACTCTATTGACATCTATGTACATAAATAATACATAAATAGATATGATATATAAGAAGATTGAAGCAAGGCGAACCAACTGGTAGATACATAAATAGATATGATATATAAGAAGATTGAAGCAAGCGAACCAACTGGTAGATACGAGCTATCACCCAGCTTCAATCTTTATTATGCTCTTACACACGTTAGTCGAGGCAAAGCGATTCCGACCAACGGAAGTGGGTCATCTCCTAGCCTGACTGATACACAAACATGCATCTCTCTCTCTCTCTCTCTCTCTCTCTCTCTCTCTCTCTCTCTCTCTCTCTCTCTCTGTCACTTTCCCTCTCTATCATTTTACATTCAGCCACAACGAGATGATTCAGACTAGCCGAGGTGGGCCATCACCTGGCTCGATTGACTGACACTAAAAGAAGGAAACTCACTAATAGACGGATGGATGGAAGCTCTATACTTTTTGAAAGAGATAGCTATAGACAATTCGTGTGGAAAGAATACGGGGATGAGACCCTTCTATAACATATCATAGAGATACTGTGCGGTACCTCGACCGACCATGCGGTATCTCAATAGCCATGATTGGAAACCCTAGAAAATGGGATGGTCCTTGATGTGACATGTGGTGCCCTAAAAGACACCACGTGGTATGATGCCACACCCTACGATGTGCTAAATGCTGCATGGTGTGATGTTATACCATGCGGTACGAGAAAGGAAACTGTGCGCCAGGTGACCTTTGACCGGTGGAAAAGAACGTGTTTTTTTGAGTTTAGGGCATCACGATGCAATTTTTAAATAAAAAAGTACATTATTTATTTTTTATGAAGTTTTTAAATCCTTGGAGAGAAGGATTCCCTCCCCAAGGTCATTATATGAATCTTATATAGAGAATGCAGATGCTAACGAGATGGAACTCGTAACTATTACACATTTGGGCATGTGCTAGATGATTTTTTTGATGCAATGGATGCAGGGATGTGGTATAGAAGAAAAAGATGCAAGGTAAGGTAGTGATATGGTTGAGCTTATATCAAATAGGAGAGTCCCTAAAGGATGACAAAGTCCCCCACCAATTGGTATATGGATTGATGGAGGAGGAGCCTTGACCCGCGACTTTTTCAGGTAGACAAAAACCTTTGATCAAGAAGACTGGCTTGAAGCGGATCCCCATGAGGAAAGGGCATACTATTTGATGGATAACACGTCTGGGAAACAGGTAGAGTATGCAAATTATGAAAATTATGATGATTATGATGATTATGCAAATTATGATGATTATGACATTTTTTATACCCAAGCGGGTCAGATTGAGGAAGACAATACTAGTGTTAAGCTTGTTGATCTCGTGGAATTTCTCAACAAGGAGCCTCAAGGGATCGAGGAAGAGGGGGAGGCTCTTGAGGAGGGTGATATTTTACCTCTTCCTTGGCTAGGCCTTGCAGAAGAGACTAGAGTGGCCAATGAAAGTGAGGCATCCTAAGTTAATTGAGGAGGAGGACAGTGCTACTCGTGTGTTCTTGGCAGAACACTTGAAGCTTCCAGGGGAAGGACCCTTTAAAGGAGTAGACAGAGGAAGAAATTCTAGCAGAAGCGATTCGATTGTACCTGATGGATAGAGCCCCTAAAAAGGAAAAACTACTCAAGTTTTATACAGCTTTTGAGGGGTCACCAGGCTTCCCACTAGTGATTCTGGTGACCCTAAATCCCTAGACCTTATGGAGGGCGACCCCTACAAATTTGCAGAGGAGCTAGCAGAATGCGTAACCAAGCTAAAAAACACTCCCCAAACTACACAAAGATACTAGTCCTTAATGAGGAAGCTACAGACATATTTAGGGTGTGCTACATGCTATTCTGCCTGTTCAATGGGACTACCTGCTACTACTAGAGAAGGTGCCTGGTGCAATAGCTTTCTGACACCTCCTACAAGGCCTCGGCAGGATATCCGAGGCTGATCCCCAACCCCAAAGGAGGATCCACCACCATTGCTAACCTTAGGTGGGACTTAAAGGGCACTGTCAAGGAGGTTCTTGGATTGGTGGGCCTCACTCTAGAGCTAGTTTTGGAGGAGTTGGATATGGTGACGTTTCATGCTGGCATTGGTGGGAAGGGAAGAAGCCCCTACCACGTGGGAGGCATACCACTCTACCTTCTTCTAAAAGGACATTTTCTCCCACTAGGGGGAGGACATTCCCAAGTACCTTCTCAAAATGTTACTCTATTCAAATCTAAATGGCACTAGCTTGGTGGTTGACGGGGCTCTACGAACTGACTTAAAAGTGGCCTGTTGTCATTTGGATGAAACGGACCTCGATTCCTACATGCAACGGGTTAGGCAGCACCCTATCTTACAGGAGCTCTCTCTTTTTCAAAACTCTATTGGACAAAGAGACAAAATCTATGGGCCCACTCAAAGGCATGTAATGTTTTAAACTCTCTCATATGGTAGTGTCTATCCTTTCCTTTTTTAATAGAATCTTACAAACTCATTTAACCCCCCCATATTCAAATTTAATCAATTGCCTTTTAATATTAGGTACTTTTTCCTATCAACAATTTTTGTAAAGTCAGTTTACTTTTTTCATTTTTTAATCTCCCTTTGGATTGATCCTTGTTTATCACTTAAGGATGTGGATTACCCCCCTTGATTTATTCCCTCACTTAAGGGTGTGGACTACTCCCCTTGAGTATTTTTCCTTATGAGTGGTTTAGTTCTTATCATTGGCTGTGGACTACCCCCCCAATCCTGATTTCCTCACTCATGGGTGTGGAGTACCACCTATATTCAGAAGATATTTTGAAATACCTTATGATTTTTTACTCTGGATTCGAAAGGCATGTATAATTCTTAGATAAAGTGATAACAAGCAGGGGAAAACAGGCATTGGCTATCTACCCAAACAAAAATATGATGCTCAAATACCTAGTTTTGTTTGGATGGTGGCAAGTAAGTGAACCCTAACCTTGAAACCTGGACTACCTGATGAATTCAACGCTTTTTTACCCATGTCGTGTGAAAACTAAATATTAGTAAAACTTTGCAATTTTCTCTGGATTTTTTGCAAACTCTATATTAAAAAACTCGTTTGTTATGTCTCTAGTATAGCCTCTTATGACTTCATTTCAAGAACCACCATTTTTTTTCCAAATCCAAGCTCACATATACATACATTCATCGATACATACATACACAACACACTATTCACAATTTTTAGACCTTTGTGAAGTCTAATTTTAGAATTGGTCTAAGGAAAAGTCCAAAAGTCATGAATTATATATCCCAATTGTATCTTTAGTTGTTTCTAAAAAGTATTACTTTTTGAAATAACCAAATACATGCTAGGATGAACAATGTTGGCACCGCTGATTATAACCAAATACTTCCTAAGCTTAACTAAATAATGGAATTTCCACACCCCGAATTATAACAAACGACTTGATAATATCAACCAATACTTCAATATTTCCACCCTAAATTATAACCAAATATTTCTAAGATTAAGATATATTTTAAAATAACATTGTACTTGCTATAACTACATACATTCCCTGAATACTATACTTTCTATGATTCATTAAATACTTGAGCATCCGATTACTAAGCCTATAATATGACTTGTTCTTTTTGAGAGTGTGTACATATCTTCTTTGTGTAAAAATACACTTCTTAAAAATTTTGTCATTGTGTTCCTACAAACATTCTCTTTCCCTCTTCAACCATCCTCTCAATCATCTACCTTTTCCTCTACATTCTCTCCCTTTCCTATCTTCCCCCTCCACTTTCTTCCCCCTTTCAAGTAAAAGAGTTAGATATAGTGAGATAAGTGGGAAGTAGCAAGCTAAGGGTGTCCACTTTTTGTTCACTCCCCAACCCTTAGGAGGTGGAAAAACAAGCTTTTTAGCACACAAAAATGCAAATCTCACCTACTTCCCTATGGATCTAGTCTTTGAAGTCTTCTGACACAACATCACACTTACTATTGTGCACACAATCGTATAGTCTGATCGAAAATTCGATGCACAGATAAAAAATTTCTTTGTGTCACACGGCATGGTTCTAGGGTGGTCACACGTTTGTCACGAACAGAGAGTGTCATATTAAATTCTAAATTTCTCACTCATTTTAGATTAAATGTTATTGAAACTTTGTAAGTAGTCTCTTTGCATTATGTAGAGCTTAACGTGATTTATTGGTAATTTTTTGAATGATTTATCTAATTATAAATAATTATTTATAATAAATAAAGTCATAAAATACATGCATTTTAGTAGCACACCACATTTTTTAAGTATTTTGAATAATTAAGCAAATCCAATTTGGTGGAAGGTTAGTAGGCACATAAGGGTGTGTGATTGAATCATCAAATCCCAAATCCAACGGTTAGATTTAGGAAGATTGAACTTTAATTTTTACTTTTACTCCTTAGAGGATCAACAAAGAATATTAAAAATAAATCTAGTAATTCTCAAACATGACCAAACATTTCAAAAATGTCAATATTTTTAGTCCTCCGCATGATGAATAAGAGGAAAAAATTTTGGTTAAATTTGAATAAGGGAAACGTACGATATGGCCTCCAAGAGTGAAATCTCCCTTTTGTGGGGGAAAAAGGGCCACCCAAGCCTAATACCAAGACAAGGTAGGCTTGGTATTAGGCTTGGTGAGGTAGGCTAGGAGCATCACCGACCCTAGTGGCAAGCCTTTGGAGTGTGCATGTTGCCCATGTGGAAGGCTGAGTCATCTATTTTTGCCTTGCAACCATGCCATGTTGTTAGACCACATGGTGCCATGTCATCAAGGAGATGTGACATCACTCCTTGCCATGTCACCTTACATTGCCACATGTGTTGCCACATGTGCCACCTCATCATTCCACATCATGAGCCATGTCATCACACCTTGCCACCTTGGCATACCTCGTCAACCTTGCCACGTCACCAATCCCTCCACCTCAATTTGCCATGCCAATCTACCACCTCATGAATGCCAACTCATCATGCCACATCACCTTTCCACATCATGGAAGAGACTATATTGCCACATCATGACCATGCATGGTGCCACATCAGCCACATGTATACACATCACAATGTGCGAGGCATAGAATACCTTGATCGAGGTATATGACCTGCGTGAGGCATAGAATACCTCAATCGAGGTATATGACTGAGGGGTATGTGCTATGACCGAGGGGTACCTCGATCAAGGTTTATACCTGCATGAGGCATTGAATACCTCGATCGAGGTATATGACCAGGGCATAGCATACCTCGATCGAGGTATTTGAAGGTACAAAACTGGAATAAAATCAAACGATGCAAATATTCGAAATTAACGTTGGATTCCAACCAATTAGTTTCAATCTTAGCACCTTCTCCACCAATGATAATGAAGAGCAATCTAAGAGCAATCTAGTGGATGAGTTGAGGCTCTCTATAAGACACCACGTTTTGGTTCATTTCACCCATTCTTAGCCATTCTTGCCTCCTCATCACTTTGTCACACCTTCCATCCTACTTTCATTGAGAATGGGTTCTCAAAGCCGTAGAGCTAGTAGACGTGAAAGATATAGGAACCCCCCCCCAAATCTCATTGATGAGGAGCGCAAGCGGAAGGCTCGTGAGCGCAAGAGAGCCTCTAGAGCTAGAGCTCGCGCTGCCACCACCGATCCACCTCTAACTCTACCTCTACATCCCACCTCCACCTCCACCTCCACCCCCACCCCCACCCCCACCTCCATTGTCCCCCCATCCTCATCCGCTCCCCTACCTCTAGCCTCCGCCTTCCCCTAGCCACCTTCATTTTGGCCTCCACCTCTACCTCTTCCCCCTCCACCCTCCCCCCTCCCCCTCCCCCCGTTCCCCTTGGCGCCTCCCTTCCCTCATCCACCCTACCATCTCCCATTGATCCCCTTGCCCCACCTTGCAGCAGCAGTGTTGCTTCACGACGTGACTTGCCGAAGTCCACTATCCGTCATCGTACTAGCAAGATTGTGTAGTCTTTTTTTTGTGACCTCACGCCAGCTTCACAGTCTTCTCTTCTCATGTCCCTGATTGATGACCCTGACTTGGTAGTGTGTAGGAGGCTTGCTGGTCTTGGTGCATGTAGAGATAGGGTTGTATCTAGCGAGGTCCTTAGCAGTGTTCGACGTTCCTATGCTTCTATTAAGCATAGGAACTCCAGTGATGCCTTGGCAGCACGTCGTGCTATTGTGGCTGCCATTAGTAGACCTCATATGATAGGCCATGTGCATACCGCTTCACGTCTTCTTCAGATTGCACCGTGCACATTGCGAGCAGGCATGATTAGGAGGCAGAGTCTAGAGGATAGTGAGACTGATGCTCTTTGGGCTTTGAGTGGTCGTGCACCTTGCAGCGATCGATTGTTGGATGATTCTGCTAGGTCCTTCATACAACAGTTTTGGGAGGAGCATTGCAGAGCATTCCCGGTGTTCAAGAAGGCATTGCGGAAGAGGGTGTTACGTGTACATTGAGCATGGTGCATGTTTTTTGGAGTGTACCCAGACTGAGTTGTACACTCAGTTTGTAGAGGCGCACCCGGAGTTCAAGATAAGGCAGAGGTCATTTGAGCGATGCAGGCCATGGTTTGTGCGATGCTCTCAGGAGCGTGACACATGCTGTTGTCGCTACCATGTGGATTTTGGATTGATGTATGACGTATTCCGTTCCCTTGATGGTCATAGGGGAGTGGTTCCTACTAGCCCTTGTGGCTTCATTCATTCCATATTGTGTACACGAGATGGTGATGCTTTATTCCACTCCCTTGATTGTGTGGAAGGCAGGTGTACTTTGTGTGGTGACTTTGCTCGAGTGCCACGAGTTGCACTAGATACTTGTGATGTGCAGATTGTTCATTGGCAGCAGTATGAGTGCACAATCGAGGAGGTTGCAGCTTGTGGGGAAGGAGACACCATGTGTTGTATTCATTGACAGTTTTTGAGGGAAGTTGTACCACTACATACGCCACTCGCACACTGTGAAATGGGAGGATCGTCAGTTCCGTGCTTGTTTAAGGACATTTCCTACAAGGGTGGTTGTCTTAGTGGTGGACTTTGCAGAGAATTACACCTTTGCACCACAGCATGAGATCCAATCGGAGTATTATTTCTCTGAACAGGTGACGTGTGATTGAGTATTGATTTTTTTCCCGCCTCATTATATTGAATTATTTCAATAGTCATATTTTTTCTCAATGCCATATTGCAGGTTGCTATATTTGTGCACATTAGCTATCATCATGCAAAGGCTCATGTGGATGGCATTGATAGCACCATCGACTCACGCGTCATTGTGCGAGAGTATCACTGCTACATTAGTGATAATCGATCGCATGATGCCCATTTTGTGCAGCATTGCTTCACTTTGCATGATAGTTTCTTGAGGGGATCATGGTGTCACATGGCAGTGGCACTGGATCTGGTCAAACGGCTGTGGTGGTCAGTTCAAATTCGCTAGATAGTTTTATTGGTTCTGCAGATGGCACCGTGAGACAGGCATTCCGATCACATGGAGCTACTTCGAGACAGGGCACGGTAAGGGAGAGCACGATGGTGCAGGTGCTTGCATGAAGCATGCTTTACGTCGATACCAATTGCGTCACAGTGCCGATCGCTTCAAGGATGCACATGATGTGGTGCGGTGGTGCAGCCAGCACTTATCCACTAGTGCTATCTCCTCGTTTCACTTGCGTGACGATAGGGTGGTGAGCCGGTATTTTTGGTTCATGGACATTGGGAGTCTTGATCGGTCTAGGCCTTTTGATTGTCGTTCTGTGTCTGGCACTCTTGATTTCCATTCCATCAGGAGCATAGGTGAGTCTCACCCCACGATCTTTTCTCGACGGTTTGCATGTTTTTGCTCTGCATGCATTGATGATGATTGGGGAGGGTGCTCCATGATATCATGGGCTGATCCATGGGTACGGCGAGTGCTTTCTCCCTTCTAGCCTTGGGAGGAGGTACATGATGATCAGGATGCGGGATTCAGTTCCTCTAGAGATTATGACCAGCTTACAGATATTTTGCGTATTGGTGATATCTTCGCGGTTATTGCTTTGGAGGGCAATGAGGAGGGTGTGGATTATTACTTGTTGCGATGCTCTATGCTGAAGAGTGTGCTGAATGAGGATACAGTGGATGGGCATGGGATGCACTTCAATGCTCATAGCATGATCGTAGGTGGCCACTATTTTCAGCAGATACAGAGGTGTGGTCGCTATATTGAGTTCCAGGAGTACATGGCAGATCAGGAGGCATACATGTATTCTCATCTTGTTGTTGGGATCAAGATTACTTTGAGTCGTGTTTGCACTCGCAAGGCGACGTCCACTCCACGATGGCGCCTTGCAATGGCAGATCACGAGAGCATACTTGCAACTATTAGCATGAGAGCTGATCCTGAGGAGTAGCACATTACATATCATATTTTTTGGGATCATCAGTTGATCAGATTGATTTTTATTAGGTATCACTAGTTGATTACACATTTTTGTATTCGATATGTATAGGCTCACTGTGTGACCGTACGATTGTAATTTTCATGGACTCATATTTTGTATTTCACTCTGATGGTTGTATACATGTTCATACACATCATTGTATTAGATTCTATTTTATACATGATGTCCGATGTCTTCTCAATGGGATTTGTTGTGTTTGTAAAACAAAAAATTGTTTATTAGTAGTAATGTTGTAGTTTTTTTTGTACTTTAGGACATTTTAAAAATGTGACTAAGAAAATTAGCACACGTACTAACGAAATACGCATGTGGACTTATCTATTGGACCCTACTAGCACGACTACATATGAAAAATGGTGCACGTACTAACGAAATACGCATGTGGACAGTTCTGTTGGGGATGAAACTTTGCACGACTCTTAGGTCACCCTAGACATACATCCACACAAGATTTGGTCTCCAACTGATTTGGTATGCACCAAGTGGAAGGTATAATGCGTACATTTTTACAATCCCTACTAGCATGACTGCGGCAAAGCTATGGTGCACGTACTAACGAAATACGTGTGTGGACTTATCTGTTGGGGATGAAACTTTGCACGACTCTTAGGCCACCCTAGACATACATCCACACGAGATTTGGTCTCGAACTGATTTGGTATGTGCCATGTGGAAGGTACAATGCGTACATTTTTACAATTCCTACTAGCACGACTGTGGCAAAGCTATGGTGCACATACTAACGAAATACGCGTGTGGACTTATCTGTTGGAGATGAAACTTCGCACGACTCTTAGGACACCCTAGACATACATCCACGCAAGATTTGGTCTCGAACTGATTTGGTATGCACCACGTGGAAGGTATAATGCGTACGTTTTTACAATCCCTACTAGCACGACTACGTATGAAAAATGGCGCACGTACTAATGAAATACACACGTGGAGTTATTTGTTGGGGATGAAACTTCACACGGCTCTTAGACTACCTTAGACGTACATCCACGCAAGATTTGGTGTCCAACTGATTTGGTATGCGCCACGTGGAAGGTATAATGCGTACATTTTTACAATCCCTACTAGCACGACTAAACCCTAAACCCTAAACCCTGTTGGGGATGAAACTTCACACGGCTCTTAGGATAGCCTAGACGTACATCCACGCAAGATTTGGTGTCCAATTAATTTCGTATGCGCCACATGGAAGGTATAATGCGTACATTTTTACAATCCCTACTAGCACGACTAAACTCTAAACCCTAAACCCTAAACCCTGTTAGGGATGAAACTTCACACGGCTCTTAGGCTACCCTAGACGTACATCCACGCAAGATTGGTATCCAACTGATTTGGTTTGCGCCATGTGGAAGGTATAATGCGTACATTTTTACAATCCCTACTAGCACGACTAAACCCTAAACCCTAAACCTTGTTGGGGATGAAACTTCACACGGCTCTTAGGCTACCCTAGACGTACATCCACGCAAGATTCGGTCTCCAACTGATTTGGTTTGTGCCATGTAGAAGGTATAATGCGTACATTTTTACAATCCCTACTAAACCCTAAACCCTAAACCCTGTTGGGGATGAAACTTCACACGGCTCTTAGGCTACCCTAGACGTACATCCATGCAAGATTTGGTGTCCAACTGATTTGGTTTGCGCCACGTGGAAGGTATAATGCGTACATTTTTACAATCTCTACTAGCACGACTAAACCCTAAACCCTAAACCCTAAACCCTGTTGGGGATAAAACTTCACACGGCTCTTAGGCTACCCTAGACGTACATCCACGCAAGATTTGGTCTCCTTTACCAGCTCTGCTACTGCTACCATACCTTCTTGGGTCTTCGGGTCCGACACTATGGAGTCCATGGTGTACGTCCTTAGCAGCGTTAATACCGAGTCCAACACTCCAGCACCCCCTTTCACTCTCGCCTTTTTCAAGTTTTCAACTGTAACCCTAGCAGCGTTCATCAACCCCAAGCCTATCGCCCGCCTCTGGAGCTCTTCCTCCAGCGAGAGTATATTCTCGTCTGCTGACCTGCCACATATCGTGAAAAATGTGCATGGGTCCTGAATTTCTCCTTTTGCTGCTACGATCCTCTCCAGGTGAGCTAGCACCTCTAGTACCCGTAATGTTTTGATGCACTGCCTGGTGCTGCACATCCTTTGTGCTGCTGCAAGGGCCGTCTCGACCTTCAACATCTCCTGGCCTATGCTCCTTACGCCTGGTAGCAAGGGCATCGTGAGGATCCACCATATGAGCAGAGATTTCAATTCAGAGCAGATGAAGCCGACAAGCTCTCCTAATCCTGCACGTTTGATGAGCAATGCTAGACTGTAGAAGGAGAACTACACCAAGAATGTGAGGCAACCAGTAAAATATACCAACAGTGCCAACTCCATACGCTCTAAGCGACTCACAAATCTCCAGAAGAGAACCAATGGCCAAGATTCGAGAACGGTACGTTGGTAACTGAAGGGAAAGCCACACATGACCAGCAAATCCCCAAACCTTTTGAGTTCAAGCCAGGATGCCTGAAGCTCACTCCAGGAAATGATACTGTGCTGGTTCGACTGATCTGTAATGATATCCGTGATAAATTTTGGCAAGCTTAGAAAAGCTATGATTGTTAAGCATTGAAAGTGAAGGCCAAGGCTCATCAGCCTCCGAGGTGAATCGATTGAAGCAAGCCATGGATGAAATACCTCATACGTACGACATAAGATAGCACTTACAAAGGTTGACACAGCGTAACACCAAGAAACCTTGCTGTATTGCAGAAACATCGCAAGAAGCAAGGTATAAGTCGATATTCGAGATATGATTCTCACAAATACTCCTTACCACAGAGTCTGGACATCCTGCGAAGTCGTCCAAGAGCCTCCAAACCTGCGACATAAAACCTGAAACGATGAAAGAGCAGAAGCATCTTTCCACACAACAAATTATACTTAAAGCTTAAGTAATCTTCAGACCATGCAGGTGTCATAATGTTTACCTCCTTCGCAGTGACATACTGAGGCAGAACATAACCAGGTATTGGTGGTGAGCTTGAAGTTTTCCGCTCGTCCAAAGTGCTATGCCTTCGATCTCCATCTTCATAGCAGATAGAAGCCAGTTTTCCAAAGGCTCCTGTATCCAGGGTAGACATTTCAGTGCTCGAATGATACACAAAACTGCAATGTTAGCAGCGTTTATGGTGGCATAGTAGTCACCATACGCCCCACCATAGCTCTGCCAAAGGTCACGTAATACAGCTAGGCTATCCTGGGCTGCCGTTGAAGTCGAGATCAGGGTGCTATTCATGCTTGCGTCGTGCAAAATCTCATTTGCTTGAAACAACAGACCACTAATTGAATGGACTCCGTAGCCAGCGGCCATTTACATAAGTTCATGATTTTCAACCACTTGCAAGGAAATATGTGGTTGCGTTCTTCAATTTCAATCGGTTTCCCCGGGTGGTATTAGAACAGGTGTATATCCTGTTGACAATCGTTACTCACTCCCTCCCCAACGATGTTGACCACTACTACCGTATTCGCGGCAACCACCGGTAGTATGGAGCACAAGAACATGCAGGAGTGTGAGAACTTCCAGATATGGAAGTGTCATCTCTGGAAGGGGAGGGAAAAGCAGGCACAAGAAGTCGTGAAGTCTGCACTAGTCAGCAAGGAAGACTTACTGAAAGGGTAGCCAACAGAAATAGTCTCCTCGTCGAAGAGAGGGAGTGTGGACCTAAGTTGAACGTTAGCATCTTTGAAGACGAGGCTGCGGTTCATGCACGATAGCTTGCAAAGTCATTAGAAAGATGGAGTGTGGACCAAGTTGAACGTCCGCATGATTGAAGACGAGGCTGCGGTTCATGTATGATAGCTTGCAGAGTCATTTAGGGTAAAGGGGCCTATCTGTTAGGGGTTGCCTATGGATTTTTAAATCTTTTCCAAAATGTAAGGGCATGGCATAAATCACAATAGAGAGGATATAATCTTTCCAAAAAAATTGAGAAAAAATTTTGAACTCCGTGGAAAACTTAAATACCCAATACTAAAGGCATTGGTGGGCCAGTACTATGCCACATGTAGACTAAACTTTTCGTAAGAGCTTGACACCTAAGCATATTTTCCTCATATTTTCCCTTTTTCATGCCTCTTTATTGGGTCTTTGCATGGAGGAAAAAGGGGGGATGATGACATTTTCAAGGCAACTGCCTCTTTACTAGCCCCTTTACATGTCACGATGGAACCCAAGTCTTAAGGCACCTACCTACCAGGGCGGCAGTCCACGTTTAGCTTACTGCATCAGGTGGCCCTTAGATAGGGCCAAAAAATAATGGGTGAGTAGGTAAGTGAATTTTTTTTTGCTTTGCAGATAAAGTCATTAGGAAGATTGAGTGTTAGCATCTAATGACACTCAATTGCATCAGCATGGTCTTAATCACTCTACTATAACTACGTTCGTATTCTGATCATCTTTCTCAATCTCCCTTTCTCGTGTCCCATTCATTTCCTCCTATTCTCCAGTCCAGTTCACATTCCCCTCCCATACTTCTTCTTCCTTCCTTTGCTAGCCTTTTTTATTCTGTTATTTCTATTTGTTCGCATGCTTAAACACTCAAGAGTCTAATCATGAGGGCATTGTTCCTACTACTGTGTCTGTATTTGACTAAGACCTACTAAGCTAAGCATGCCTCCTTTGTCTAATCTGAGGACTCTGATTTTTCTACTTGTTTGGTTTTCTAACATGGCTTTGAATTCTTTAAATTTGTCGAAGACTTTCAACTTTATTTTAGAAAGTAGACCCAAGAATATCCACTATTATCATCAATGAATGTTATAAAATAAATTGATCCATTCACACTTCTTATGTGTACATAACCCCATACATCGGAGTCTATGAAGTCAAGAGTACCACTTGCTCTAGTTGCAAAGTTGGTCTTGCTTTACAACATGCTTCACAAACCAGTCCAAGAAATTTGAGCCTCAAATTTCTAATTTCCATATTCTTATTTTAAAGTTGTGTTAAAATTTTGGAGTTGACATGTCCATATCTTTTATGCTATAATTCTAAAATTTTCTATTGGTTGATGATCTACTGACATAGCATGAAGATATGGTATTAATGATATCATTTTGAATAATCTACTTCGTGTTCTAAAAAATTTGGTATAACTATGCATGCACTTCCATTAAAAATAACACTATAATTTTTTCTCTATCATTTGTCCAACTTATTGATTCTTGTTGTGTTTTGGAACGTGGAGCACATTATTACAAAATCCTTTGTGTCATGTAAAATTTTCCATAGGTAGGATGCCTTTTCCTTGGATAGGAGTTGGTGTAATGTTAGTTGTATAGATCATATTCTTGGATCCCTATATAAACCATTCTATGTGTCCTTTCATATGAGGAGAGGGGTATGCTGAGGTGGAGTAACTTTACATCAATAGCAACACTATAAGTGGGAGATGACTACCATTTTGTTCAATAGATATTAATAGTAATTGAGGGAAGGAGGAACATGAATGGCTTGATGTCAATATCTTATTATTATTGGAGGTTTAGCCAAATTAATTAGCAATATGATACATCATCCAAGCCACAATCTAGGATGGAGAGTCAATATTAGGTCTTAACATGTCTGTCAATTATTCTTACCACTTACTTACAATAAATTGTGGCCATGCATACATGTGTAGGATAAGGTTAGAGAGTCTCCTTAGGCAAGAATCAGGGGAAAATGTATTTTTACTATTTTTTGTAGTTCACCATGAGTTTACAAGCCTAAGATAACTTGAGGTCTACTATTGTGCTTGGGTATTCTCTTTGCATCTTATGGCTTTTAATACTAACTCTTGGATGGACTAACTAAAGGATTGTAACAAATTATTGAAAAACTTACAAGCCCTTTTTTAAGGATGAGTAACATAAATAAAATATTAAGGGGATCCTTGGTGATGAAACACTTTCCCATAGTGCATATGGGGTAGTGACATGATTTTGATGAAAGGACTCTTTAGCTTTGAACTTGAAACAATTAATGCCATTCGTGTTGGATTTGCAAATTATGGTTTCTTGCAGATGATCATGGTAGTTAATAAATGGATCTTCCAAAAATTATCGTGGTAGATAATCATGCTAGAGGACTACAATGAGGCTAAATAAAATATTATCTAAAGCAAGGGGATAACTATTTAATAATTTAACTAGTTGATTGAATGATGAATAGGGGGACAATAATGGCAAGAAACTGCTCAAATGGTATCCATGTTTTTTTTTAACTACATTGTTTTGGGGTCCATCTGAAACCTGCAAAAGTGTTCCATACAAAACTTCTACCACTCTTACCACTCAGAAAATTGAGAAACTACTAAAAATTAACAAATCATGAGCGTCTTGCAATGTAGCACTAGATCTATAATACTGTATTAGCACTATGGATTTCATGAAACAACACCATTGAAATGTAATCCAAAAACTTGCATAATTACTGAGTTGTAGAGAACAAAATAATGAACACATGAAGAAAGACAATAGACATCTTCATAGTAACTACTCTTGCAACACACATTCATTCTGATTTGGATACATCTTTGAGCATACACATTGATACGTCATTCATGCATGGATCTAAAGGGATGAACCCAACAAGTGGTGACCCTTGGTATCTATAAGCAACTACTATATCTAAATGGAAATATAGCAAAATACTATCCAAATATTATCCACCTAGTATTGGCACACGCAGTGGATAAGAAAACATTTTTGGACATGAATCTACCATGATATTTAACTCAGTAAATTCTAATAGTCTCTAGGTAAGCTCTCTTCATGAGGCAACATCTCCTTAATCCAAGATGATGCTGGAAAGTAGAGTGAAGAGCTTGGTGCAGTACAAAGGTTCAAACTACTTCCAAACACAGTCGCTTACAAGGGTTCTAAAAAGAATTTTTTGACACTAATTTTATTCTATATAATAGCAAAAATAGAAACTAAATATAAAATATTATCATGAAATGTGTGCTTGTTTTTGTGTTAGAAAACACAGTTGGGTCTTTTGTGATGGGAATTCTCTATGTTTAAAAACTAAGTTAAAAAATTCGAATTCATGATTCAAAAAATACTGGGAAATTAGATGAATGACTCGATAGGAAAAATAAATCGGGCAAAAAGACACGGCCACGTCATATTTTTTAAGAAATTCACCATGTTATCCGATAGTATTCGTATGAATACAACTTATTTGTACGAATAAACTAGGTGAGAACTAGGTATTCTTACAAATAGCTATTTGTACAAATATTTATTGGTATGAATATGTAGTGATATACCTATATATGCACACAAAGGAGCTTTTTGTGTTCCTCTCATGCTTGGTTCTCTAGCTGAGTAGAAGAGATCAAAGAAGAAAAATAAAATAAGGTAGGCCGTGGAGGTTGCTCAAGCAATCTTAGAGGTCTTAATCAAAATGGAGTTTGTTAATGTAAGTTCTTAGGATCTCTCTTTTGAGATTCTAAGATCTCTTTCGTGAATGAGTTTGTTTGTGCGCATGTGAGTTTTTAGGATCTCTCTTTTGAGATTGTAACATCTCTTTTGTGAATTGTGATTTTTGTTCTGTTAAATGGATTTTGTTTTATGTGATTTGTGTGTGTATGGAGTTTATTTCTTTTGTGTGAGTTCTTAATAATCTCTTTTTGAGATTCTAAGATCTCTTATAAGAATGTAAATTTGTGCTTCTATTAAGAGTTTAAAGTTGTTTGGATCTTGTTTCTTGAATCTCTGATTGTGATTTACAATTTGTTTTCTTGTTTGATAAAGTTCTTTGGATCTCATGTATATGTGTTCCTAAAATCTCTAAAACTATTCTTTATATATGTATTCTTTCAATTTTATGTGCATAAACTTTTAAGTATCCACATTCTTACACTTGCTTTTGAATGAATATTTTTTATCGTTTCAATAGTATGTGAAGGAATGTTTTGTCATTTGTATTCTTTCATTTGATGAAGTTACATTCTTTCACTTGTAACTCTTGAATGAATATATTTATTCCTTCAATTGAATGTGAATGAATGTTTTGCAATTTGCACTCCAAAAATTTGAGTTCTTACACTTATTATTGGAAGAATATATATGTATTCTTTTGCTTTTGTGTGCATAAACTTTGTGGGTGTCGTGGATGATATTTCATGTTGATGTGCATTTGGATGTTGCGCTCATCAAACAATCATTTAAGAAAGAGAATATTTTCCACCTTGACAAGTTTTTGACATGTCTTGACACACATTTGATTGGCTCGATCACTCTAACAGTCATCTTTATATGTGTACATCAATGTCCAAGTAATCATGAGTGACCTTCAATCAATCAAAGTCAATGTGGTCCTTGAGGTATCCCCATTAGGGGCCAAGACATATTGACAAGCCATATATGTTCCAGCGGCATCAATCATCCACAAAACTACTTTGGTGATAGGTGATTCCATGTAAACCATTGCAATGGATGGAATCAAACTTCAATTACACTTTCACGCATGCATTCAAATAATCACGAGTTGCTTTTAATTGCTCTTTTTTAGCTGAGCTATTTTGTGAAATTTGTGCCGAATTAATCACATGCCAGACCATTCACATGTCTAATTAATCTTGAGTTTTCTTCAATCAATTAATCAGGCATCCAATGCTAGAGAGGTGGCTTTAATCACAATAGATAGACCACCAAATTAAGTCTTTATTTTTTGTAAAATTATTCATATGAATAGTAGTTTATTCATAAAAATACTAGATTATTTGTACGAATAAAATAGCATAAAACATCTAGTTCATTTTAAATAAAGAAAGACACAATTTTATTCAATTTTTTGAATTTAAAAAAAATTGGACGATTAATGCAACTTAGTTTAAAAATACAATTTGGTGATTGAAAATAACAACAAAGATTTACGATCTTGAAGATCAACTGTGTCAATAACCCAAAGCTCAACAAAGATATCATGTTTGACTACAGCATCAGCTACTGGAACATCGTCTTGATCAATTTGAGAAGAAATATGAGTATTTTCTATTTCCACTACATGCTCAAGCAAATTGGTCACACTACCCTACTCACCTTGTAATTCCACCTTGCATTCCTCAACCAAATCCAAACCTTTTTTTCCTTCCTATTATTCCTTTTTTGACATGTCACAAAACCCATCAATTAGGTCTATTAGACTATTTTTTGAAAACTATTGAATATCAAAAATTTCCCCTACCTCTTCTCTAATCAGTATGTCCTAGGAAACGTGTAGCAAGGCACAAGCAGCTTCACTAGTCTCCTCTTTTGTGTGCTCAACATGTGGTTCTTTTTGTGTTATAATGTCTACTTTCTACTGTACATCCATTTCAATTGCTTGCTGAGGCATATCTACTATTTATTTTTTAGTAACAACCTATGACTCTATGTGAATCTTCACTTCAAGAGCACTGATTGCTTCCTACTCCTTATATGTTTTTGCTTCATATTTTGTAAAAAAAGAATCCCCTAATTCAAAAACCAAAACAGTAAAAATAACTTATTTTTATATTTTCTCGTCATACAACTCTCTCTGTAGTGCCTCCAGTTGTTCTTGTAAGATGGTAACCTTGATGGATTCTTCAATCCTTAAATGATGCCATCAATTTTTCATTGACCTATACCCACATATCTTTTGTGTAATTATGCAATCTCTTTTCTAATTCTTCAAAACTTTTACCACTCATAACACACTATTCAAAATTTTTGGACTTGTGTAAAGTCCAATTTGAGAAATGGACTAAAAAACAGTCCAAAAATTTTGAATATACTAGTAATGTTGTTTTTTAACTAGATTTGCCAACTCAAAACAAAAGATTTAATGATTTTTAACTAGATTTGCCAACTCAAAACAAAAGATTTGCCAACTCAAAACAAAAGATTTAATGATTTTTAACTAGATTTGCCAACTCAAAACAAAAGATTCAATGATTTTGAACTAGATTTGCCAACTCAAAACAAAAGATTTAATGATTAAGTACTAAGAACATCAATGCATAACCAAATCTCTTACAAAGGTGGTCTACATAAACATCTTCATAACTTCACAAAAATCTCTTACAAAGTGGTCTACATAAACATCTTCATAACTTCTTGTGAATTGAGCAACTATCACCTAAGAACATCAATACATGACCAATAATAGATGACCAATTCTCTTACAAAGTGGTCTACATAAACATCTTCATAATCACCTAAGAACATCAATAGATGACCAATTCTCTTGGAAAGGTGGTGTAAATAAACACCTTTATGTATAAGTGGTGTGCACACACCTTTATGACCATTTCTTTTAGAAAGGTGGTGTATATAAAGCCCTTAGAAAGGTAGTGTACATAAATCCTTTTATGTGTAAGTAGTGTACATATACACCACACTTGGTATTAGAAAACACCGTTAAGTATAAAATGGCCCTCATAAACAATCTTTATACACAATAATGAGAGCAAAGAAATCAAAAAAGTAGTAAAGTTTTTATTAGATATTAGCTTTACATAGAAGTTCAAAACTTGTGATTACAAAGCCGTTAGCCAACATGTTACTCAGTACCAATGTCCTCAGTGCCAGGCCCTTGACTACCAGGGTCTTGACTAATAGGCTGCTCTAAGACTGGAGTCTTAGTAGCAAGGTCCTTACTAGTTTGCTCTTCAGTTCCAAGCACCTGACTAGTAGGCTGCTCTAGAGTCTCATGACCAAGTTCTTGGTAAGTAGGGACCTGGCTACTAGGTTCCTGACTAGTAGGCTGATCTGGAGTCTGTAAGGTCATGGTTGAAGAACCATCTATGCCTCCTAGTAACTCCTCTTGGTCATGCTTTGCCTCGTCCATACCTTCTTTGAGTAAGGCTTCCTTGCTTGATCCACTTGCCTGTCCTTCACCCAAGATCGATCCACTTGCCTGTCCTTCATCCAAGATCAAGGGTGCCTTCCTCACTTTTAATTTTAAGGGAAGTGCTTCCACCACTTTAGCCTTACCTTTACCTATGACGTGCTGTACTACTGTAACTTCTTGCTGCCGCGAACCTTCCCGTATGATGAGTGGAACCTCCTTGACTCTAGTTGACAATTGATCACCCTTATTCTTTGTGCGGATTTCTTCTTGCCGTAAGTCATCGGATGCAGAGCTTTCATCCTCATCATCACCTGAGCTAGAATCATCACCCTCAGACTCACTACCCTCCTCTTTGACATTTTCCTCCTCAAAGAAAGTAGTGCAACTGTAATATGTGTCAAAGAACTCAATTTGATGGGGGGTATCAATGACATTTACATTTTTACCTTGGCATAGCAATTTCTCAGCAGCAAAACCCATTCGATACAATGCTACTTCCCACCCATCATTCAATAAATTCTTTGTCATCTCTAGTATCACATCAGGATCCATCGGCTTTCTGTAATCCACCATTGCTGCATCAAGCTTAACCTTATGGTCCTCAAAGTAATGAAGCTCGAGAGTCCTTAAAGGAGTTTGGATTAGATTACCACCACCCCTCGATAAGAAGCACATTAAGAAAGGCTGCAAGACTTGAATGGCAGTGCCTTCCAAGACAGTCATATGATTACGCAGGACTATACCATGGTATACTTTTGAAAGTAAATACCCAAATGAAGATGTCAAACTCGCATATAGGGCATCCCTTTGTGATTCTGTCACGAACAGGACCAACGTTGATCTTTTCTTATCTGCCATAGGACCTTCAACAATAAACCGCACAAGTTCAACTATCCGTGACACTGCAAAGCATGACCACTCATTGTTATGAAATGCTCCGTATCAATGCCATTGATGTGTGCAAATTTTGTATCATTCTCTGATAGCAGGATATCATAAGAGAAGCTGAATGGAGAACCATCATCTAAACCACCAATTGCTCTACCTTGGGTACTAGACTGCAAGGCCTTTTTCTTAATGTCCATATATTCTGTCTCAACAACCTTTGGCATTTTAGCTCTTAGATCCTTTGATGGTGTGGCATCTGCATCCATTGAAGCCAACCACTTTCTAGCCCATGTCTTATCAAGGAGTTGACCTAGGCTAAGTGCTTTCTTCTTATCCACATCAATTGACTTGCCAGCTAACTCATCATTAGATTTTAATAAAAATAATAGTGTCGAGAGAGCAGCCTCACTTTGAATCATTCGGGTGACCACTTCATCTAAGTTGCTATGCTTGCTCTTCTTTCCAAAGAAGCAGTCACCACTTAGGATCTTCTTGCATACTTCTTCTGTTATTGCATCTGGAACAAACCTTAAAGCTCTCCACCAAACAATAGACATCGGTTTCTTTATTTCTTTCCTCTGAGTTGCAATGTGCTCTGGTGCCTCAAAGGATATCTTTCCTGTTTCATATGCTTGGCAAACATCCATGATGCTCTGAAACACTGAGTCCTCATGGAAGACAATGCAGGTAACATCCCTGTATCTTGCAACGGCGGTGTTCAAATCCTTTGCCTCAACCTTATTACCTGGTATGCCTTGCGTATTGCTTACAACACCTTTCAAGCATCTATAGAACTGAGTCCTCTTTGCCATGTACTCCGATGTAGGTCTCCTGCCCTTCACTGTTTGTGGCTTTCCACAGCCCATCCATAACTCCCTTGCCTTTATCAAGATCTCAGAAAGAGAAGAGCTTTTTTTCAACCTAAATGGAGCAGAATTCAGCCTCTCTGATTCTAGAATGTACTTCGAGTCATCATTAAATATGCATATATGACAAATGACCCGTTGAAACTTTTCGATCCACTCAATCTGTGGCAAGTTTCCTTTTCTTCCCTCATCAAGGGCGATCCTGCAAGCCTCACAAAAGTGTTGCCCATCAATGGGCTCAAACCTGCATCTTTCTAAGAATCTATTCTTTGCCAGCATGTATCTCTTCTCGATGTCACTCCCATATCGGCTTTGGTACAAAGCCTCTCCACGAACAAAGTCACTCCTTCTAAAGTTCTCAAAAGCATCAAGAAAGTCCACGCGCTTTTGAAATGTGACATCGGGCAATGTAGGATCATCTTCTTGAAGTCTCTTAAACGCCATAGGACGAAGAGTGATATTAGTGGCAACGGGAGTTCTTGTTTTCCTTGTATCTTCATACAATTTGCGTGCAAATATCTTATCGAGCTTTCTTTGATTTGTGAACAATGAAGCTCGAAAATAAGCATTGTGGCCACGCTAAATTGTGAAAATCCCCAAATGTATCCCTCATCCTCTGGAGGATGTAAGTCTGCCACACTTATAGAAAAGTCTTCGAGACTTGTATCTTTTTCTTGCTAATCTTTCTCTTCATCGCTATCCAATTTTTCGCTTGGTTTTAAATAGCCTGCACTTGAGCGATCTCCACGTGGAGTAGGAGTTATTTTTGCTCTCTTTGTGGGAATAGCTATAGCACTTGAGTCTGCTCCACGATCACTCCTTCGTGTTCCTGTAGTTGCAGCAGTCGATGGCGTAGGTACAGTTGGAGATACTGTAGTTACACTTGTTGGAGTTACCGGAGTTATCGCCACAGATATTGACGGTACTTGAGGGTTATATGTTATAGATGGCATACTTAGTGCTGCTGAAGGTTCAACACCACCACTTGAAAATACATCCCACATTTTCTTCAATGCTTCTAAGGCATTCTTGGGATCCCTCAATTGAATCTGGTAATGGCTTTAAGAAGTGCTTCGGAGTAACTCGTAACTTGTAAACCACCTCGTCATTCTTTCCTTGGCACACAATTTCTATCAAATTGTTTTCTTTAATATTGATGTTTGATACCATGCCACCATTTCTTACTGCCTCTGCAGAATATTTCGGGCTTGATATGTTCTCTGAAGTGATCACCAAAAAATACTTTGATTTGCGCTCCATAAAATACCAAGCATGTTCAAGGTATTTGAAAGACACCTTGGAACCAAAACTGGAAGCCATGGAAGCTATAGTTTTTTGAAAAATAATCAAAAATATAAAATGAGAAATACAATGATTTTCAAACTCAAAATATTGAATAAATTTTTAATTAAATATTCTTTTAAGTTTTATTTATTTTTAATTTTTAAAATAAAATATTTTTTTTCTTTTTTAATTATTTTATTTTAAAGGACGCAGGAAAGCGCGGGGAAGGGGGAGCCGGAGGGGACGGGATGGGAGGGGACGACGGCGGGGACGAGAAGGGGGTGTGGGACAAGGGAGAGACGGCGGGGACTCGGGCGGGGAGGGGGAGGCGAAGGGGCATTGCTGCCCCGCAACAGGTGAGCCCCTTCCCCTCCCCGCCCAAGCTCCCTCCCCTTGCCCCACGCCCCTTTCCCTCCCCACAATCACCACTTGCTCGCCACCTTGCGATGTCTCCCTCCCCGCCCCTCGCCCTCCCACGCCCACCTCTTCCCTCCGCCCGCCCCCTTCCCTCCCCACGCGCCCCCTTCCCTTCCCCTTGCCCCTCCCCTTGCCCTCCCCTACACCTGTTGCGTACGCAACAGGTGGGGGATCCCCCACCTGTTGCATGCGCAACAAGTGAGGGGGGCGACCCCGCCCCCTCGCTCGCTTGCCCTCCCCACGCCCCCCCCTCCCCTTCCCCCTCCCCTCGCCCGTCGCCCCTCCCCTCGCCCCCCCTCCCCCTTGCCCCTCCTCCCTCGCCCTCGCCCGCCCCCCCTCCCCTCCTCCCCGAATCCCCGCCCCCCCTCCCCCTTGCCCCTCCCCCCCACGCCCCCCCCCACGCTCTCCCCTCGCCCCCCCTACCCCACCACGCCCCCCCACGCCCTCCGCCTGCCCCCCCTCGCCCCCCCTACCCCCCACGCCCCCCCCCATGCCCTTCGCCCGCCCCCCCCTTCCCTTGCCCCTCCCCTTCCCTCACCACACGTGTGGTGAGGGAAGGGGAGGGGCAAGGGAAGGGGGGGGCGAGGACGTGTGGTGAGGGAAGGGGAGGGGCAAGGGAAGGGGGGGGCGAGGGGGGGGCGGGCGGAGGGAAGGGGGCGGGGGGGAGTGGCGAGGGGAGGGGAGGCAGGGCCAGGGAGGGGAGGGGGGCGATGCCCCCCTCACCTGTTGCGTGCGCAACAGGTGGGGGATCCCCGGCCCTCGCCCGCCCCCTCGCCCCTCGCCCCCCCTCCCCTTCCCGCGCTCCCCCCACACCCCCCCCCCTTCCCTCCGCCCCCCCCCCAACCCCCCCTCGCCCCGCCCCCCCTCGCCCCCCACGCCCCCCCCCCCACGCCCTTTGCCCGCCCCCCCCTTGGACGTGTGGTGAGGGAAGGGGAGGGGCCAGGGAAGGGGGGGGCGAGGGGGGGGGCGGGCAGAGGGAAGGGGGCGGGGGGAGTGGCGAGGGGAGGGGGGGTGGGCGAGGGAAGAATAGAAGACAACTTACCTAAAAGAAGACAATGGCAAACCAAAGTCTGTGCAAGGTCACGTCGAGGTGTGTGCGAGTTGCAGAGCATTTGTTCCAGGGCGAGGGCAAGTTGTAGGTACTTAATCTTCCAAGATTTAATGGGCGAGGTGTGTGAATTCAAAATTTACAGGAGCAGCAAAATTTTCAACCGTCGATTTTTCCCCCCCTAGCGATACACGTCGGCAGAATTGGATATCCCAAACAAGTGCAATGTGGCCTAAAATGCTTTAAAATACAAATAGGCCAAAGGACAAGCTATCAAGTTTGATGTTGTGTATTATCAAATGTAATGACCTTTGTGTGCTTATGAGCCATATAGTAAGCAAGTGCATGGAAAAATAAACAATTCAAAAGTGTAAATAGTGTTGGAGTTATTAAAAGATCTTTGCGCATGCATAAATTGCACTTTTTCAACTTCTTCCATTTTAGGGTGAATCTAGATACCAATACCAACAACTATCAATGTTTTAAGACCACCCTGTAGTAGTCCTCAATCCGTTTGGGTTTTCAACAAATCAAAAAGTTATGGAGTGTGCCCTCAAATGGGTATGCATCACTTTAGCACTACATTGGAGGCCCATTAATCCATGCCTAATGTTCTCATTTAGGTGTGTCGTTGGGTTGAGGAGAAGCTCAAGTAGTGTACTTTTGAATGATTACTTGGTTGCATGTATGTATAGAAAAAAAAATTGATGTTTTTAAATAAATTACTATATCCTATAATCTTTAGGATGCATGCGTCACATGCAACAGAGCACTTGTAATGCTTTAACGATCTTGTTCCAAATCCTTACTCCATAGTTTTTGCTCTCATGTATGTGTACTACACTTGAAGGCAAATTTTATCAAATTCCGTTAAGCAATGCAAAAGTTATGGGTTATGCAAGATACCTATATACAAAAAATTCCCTGAACCTTACCAAAAATGGCTACGCCCAAGCAAGCAATGACCCTTCAGTCATCACGGTGGTACATTTTTTTATTAATTTAAGGTCTCTCATTAATATTAGAGTGCCACTGTTACTATTTAACTGTGGCCCCAAACATGGAGAATGCTATTTGGCTACTTTTCTGTAATCCGCCCCTCCTCTACTAATCCACTCTAAAATAGAACCATTGCGATGGTTGCACAGGGAAATATATTTTTATTGGTTTTATGATTAACTTCAAGGAGTACTGAAATAGTTCTAAGAGCTAGCGTAAGAACCAATGTGGTGGCTATAAGGAAATACATTTTCTTGGTCTATAATCGACTACAAACCCCACTAAAATATAACCAATGTGGTGGTTGCACAAGGAAATACATTTTCCTTGTTCTAGGATTAACTTTAAAATGAAGAAAATGTATTTCTTTCATTTAGGATTAACTTTTAAATGAAGAAGTGAAACCCTCACATTAAAATAGAACCAAGATGGTGGTCGCAACAAGGAAATAAGTCTAGTATTAACTCCAACCTATACTAAAATGATACCAACGCAGCAGTTGCACAAGGAAATGCATTTCCTTCATTTAAAATTAACTTTTAACCACTTTTTTCAAACTATTAATTATACTCTCAATACGCTATAACATGTTGTTCCAACCCCACTCAAGTGGTCTTAAACGTACCTAATGGTATGCTAAAAGAACATAAATTAAGAAAGGGGACCTCGTGATGCAAAATATATGAACAATTGTGTAACGCAAACACGGGTATCACGTGACCTAGCGAATTAACATAAATACATTTTCTTTGGTTTGATTAGGAGTAGCTATAGCCACCTCTAATAACTAGCATGGTGGTGCACCAAGCAATGTCATCACAATGGTCATGAATCTAGATCAACATGAAAAGCTCATGAAAAAGCTACGAGTAGATGACAAGTGTCAAGTTATGGCTAGATGATAGGTGGAGAGCTACAAATAGATGATAGAATAGACTGTGGACCATCTAATGCACAAAGATGCAACATAGAGACAACATGAAGGAGGGAACAACTACTCATGTGGTGACATGTGTTGAGCTCTACTATGTTTAGAATGGCAAGATTTGATAGATTGTGTCTCATTATTACGTCAGGAAAAATTTTGACGAGAGCGCACGTCCACATGAAATTCAAAATATCACCCATGAGCCTCCCATGAGCGCATCGTGTCATGGCCCATTAGGGGAGAATGGGGTCTCAAAAGGGCCTCAAATTAGTGTTTCCTAATTTCAAGGGATTAGAGAGGGATTTGAGGTGTACCAATGAGAGTGCTCCTTTGTGTGGGGCATTGGTATTTTAAACTACCCCTAAAATAGTTTCATGATTAGCTACACCTAATCATGCATTGACCGCTCTTGGCTCTGTTTCTTATAGTATTTCTCACCGTTATCTTTCTCTCTTTCTCCCTCCCATAAAGCTTCACTAGAAGTTAGCAAGAGGAAAGTTGTCCTTTGGTCCTCTCTCTCTCTCTCTCTCTCTCTCTCTCTCTAATTAGTTACACAACAACTAGTTTTGGACTAGTTAGTTGTGCACTAGTTGGTTAGTTTGCCCTACCTAGTTAGTTGTGCATTTTCTAGTTCTAGAGTATTTAATTTTTAGTAGCTAAATCGGTGGTAGGTAGATGTTCTAGCTAATTTAGGACTAGCTGGACCTATAGTAGCTAGTTAGTTCTACATTGGCTAGCTATTCAACTAGTACTTCTGGATTAGTTAGTTGTGCAAACGGTTGTTAGTCATGAACCATGTAGTTCTAAATGAGTCCCCAAAAAAAATTTTATTTTTATTTTTTATAGTCACATAATTATGTAATGCATAGCTATAGGAGATATAGGACTAGCCAGTTATTCCCACTAATAACTTGTTATCTTTGCAATAGTTTCACTTGCTAACTCTCCTCTAGTTAGTTTAAACTAGTTATCTTTCCATTGACTAATTAGGTGTGTTAACAATAGTCTATATTTGTTAATACTGGTTGGCTCTATACTAGGCTGTTGTGGGACTAGCTAGTATTTAAGTAGATAGGTTTGGACTATTGTGCATTGGCGAGGAGTCTACAAGCCCTTATCATAGCGAAAACCATGGCTCACAATTGGTAGGAACATTTACAATAGTGACACCAAGCCATTTTGATGACTTCCAGTCCTTATAAAATCTTAGCCAAGGTCTTCAATTTGTGGTCAAGGCCACGCATTGTTGATATCATCCATAACATATAGATAGGTTTTGTTAAAAAACACAGCATCCTAGATAATATTTTCACTTTTGGGGAAGTAGTGTATTATGGATGAGAGGAGTCTCAACCTATTGCAATCCTTCTTCTAGATTTAGAGAAGGCTTACGACACAATAGATTGGTCCTTTTTGGAGGGCACTATGCAAAGTATAAGCTTCTCAAAGAGATTGATTCAAAGGATCTTAGCTATGTATGCAAGGAGTGCCAAATAGATTCTCATTAGTAGTTACCCACCAGAGGCATTCACTCTTTCCTACTCAATTTGGCAGGGATGTCCCCTTCCTCTTCTTTTTTGTAGTAGAGGCTTTGGCCTTCTATGTTTCTATGTAGAAATCCTCACTAGAATATGGCTCCCAATCTACCAAGATGAGAAGGTTTTTGGATTCAGAGTTTGCAGATGACATGGCACTCTTTGTGGAGGGCACCATGGAGAGCTTATAGGGGGTCCATGGAGCCCTGGTGACATACTATTTAACCTCAGGGACTGGGATCAACTGGACCAAATCAGTCCATTTCCTCATGCCAACTAAGGAGGTCTAAGAGATCTAGGATTAGGTGAACTTGGTTCTTGGATTTTAATGTATTTTTACAGGGCAAACAACAACATATTTAGGCTTTTAAGCTAACATTGACATTTCTGTAGAGCAAAAGACTTCCCAAGTATTGGAGATCGTGTGGCACAAGCTTTTATATTGGATATCACCCAAACTTTCTCTAGCAAGAAGGGCCCTAGTGGTAAAGCATGTTGTAGCTAGGTATCTCTAAACTGCAGTTTCTTATTGGTAGGATTGGATGGTGCAAGAAACACTAGAGCCAAAATTTCTTAGCAAATGATGATCCTACCATGGGCATAGGGAGGAATTGGCATTAATAATCTAGAGATATAGAGCAGATCCCTTCTAGGCAAGCTACTAGTATGAGGTCTCACCCTAGGATCTAAGCTTAGAAGCTCTTGCTCTAGCGAGGACTTGTCAAGATTAACCCTGTATAGAAGGACAATGGCAGCATTCCTACATGTCATTTTTTTCAAAGGCTCCCCTTCCTAAGAAGGGATCAACCCTAATGAGGACCCTTCACAAAGTTTGATAGTGTATGTCTAGCAAACTCATTTGGTCCAGCCCTTTATGCCCGAAGGATTTTGAGAGTTTGGCACCCGGGTTTCTAGGATCAGGAAAAACATATGTTGAGGCAGTGAACACACATTGGTCTGGCACAGTGGGACAATGGCCCTAACTAGGTCCTTTGGGACATGGAGAATCCTTCCGATAGAGGTAGAGGTACATGAGAGTAGTCACTTTTTCATTCAAGAGGGGTAGAAAGTTGGAATAAGGAGATAGAGCCACATTGGGACTTGGAGGGAGAGATTGCATTGATCCTTGGCCCCCCATCACTAGGATTAAGTTTATGTGGTAGTCCCTTGGCTTCTACCTGCATAGGCTATATAGACTAGGGCCTTGGGGCCTTCTCTAGCTAGGGATTTTGAGACACCTAGAGGCAGATGGGTTTTTGGATTTTTGAAAGAGGGTCAAGCTAGTAGGCTGCTCAAAGCAAGAATTGGACCACTAACCTAGTTTCAGTTGAGGTGCTTCCTTTGTTTATGAGAAGGCTGGGCTCTTAGAGAGATCCAATGGGATCCAAGGAAGTGGTTTTGGCTAGTTCACATATGGTACTTGGACAGAGTAGGGATAGAGCAAAGGAGATGTCTCTCTTACAACCTCCTGACACCACTCAGATTGGGCAGTGACTACAACTCTGGAAGCATCATTTTGGTCACCCTCATAGGAGCCTTAGTTAGAATAGCAGGTTCCTTGGACGTGATTACCCACTTTTGTTCAATCTATGACCAACCTCAAGCCCTAGAAGATCTATTAGTTCTTTTGGATGGTGGCACATGGATGCCTACACATTTGCTCATGCTTGGAGTAGATGTAGGTGGACGATAGATGCATGTGTTGTATAGAAAAAGTCCTAGAGATGATCTCGCATTATGTTTGGGTCTGCCTGCTAGCATAGAGGGTTTGGTTGGGAGCCCTCAAGGTTGTGGCCCACACATAGAGCATGTAGTGAGACTTAACTTGGTAGACGGTTTTGTGGATGATGGAGGGAGGAGACTCCTTCTCCATCAACCCATCCTCTTGAGCCTATAAGATTCAAGACCAGCATGCTACCAAGATAGAGGCATATGATGTGACTCCCCCCACTTGCCTACACCCTCTACGTTTTTCAGAGGATACTGTTTGGGAGGAGTTTGGGAGACAGTGACTAGCATCATTGCTTGGAACATCTAGGTTGTGCAATGTTATTTTGTGTTGGAAGGGCATCAGGTTCCCCCAGCAGACACCCTAGTTTCCATCTAGAAGGATATCATCTACATTTTGCATGCCATGTGGGAATGCAAGACTCCAGGTTCTAGAGTGACTGCCAGAAGGCCACAGCATTTCTTAACACTAGTTTGGTACCTCAATAGGACATAAAACTATCCTTTTTAGGGTCCCAAATTTGTATTTTAGTAGTTTGAACCTATATCCAATGTTGGCTTGTTTAAGAACATGAGAATTATACTTCCATATACAAAAAGCTATGACAAAGCCTCCATTTTCTTCGCAACAATTGCATGGCTATTTTTTAGACTCATACAAACTATTGGCTGAACAAATTTCAAGCATATAGCTCTTCAAAAATTCTTCTTCTAGTAGTATCAACCTTTTTTAACATAGTTTTACTATAGAAAATAAAGTTGGGCATAACTTTTAATACTAAAAGGTATCTTATGGTCTTGTCAGCTACAGCATACTCAAAGTTATCTACATATTTCATGAATGGCCTGATTTGAAAATGGTGCATGAAGTCTGTAGCTTTTTGGGTCTTTCCTTCTATTACAAGAGATTTATGAGACACTTTGCGAATATTTTTGCCCCACTTCATGATTTGACAAGAAAGTATGTAGCTTTTAGTTGGGAAGAGTGGCAAAAGATAGCTTTCAACACCCTTAAAGGAAGTTGGCCACAAAGCCAATTTTTATTATTCCAAGCTTGCATGAGTCATTTGATGTGGATTGTTCTATAGTAGGACAGACGTGGTAACTTATGAGAGCTGGTGATTGAATATTGTAGAGAGTCACAAGTATGTGAGAAAGAATTATTGGTCATTATTCATGCTTTGACTATACGAAAACATCACCTTTGGCTGTTGATTTCACGGTCAAGATGGATCATCAAAGCCTTAGGTATTTTTGAAACTAGACTAAGATTTTTGAGAAGCATTTGCAATGGGCATAAATTAAAGTGGCTGATGCATTGTCCAGGAGGCCCCAAGTTAATATCACAAAGATCTTGAAGAATGAGAGATCAATACTTGTATAAATTCAAAAGAGATTATGATGATTTTACAAGAGGTAAATTCAACCAACCAAGGCTCAAAGGGTATCTTTCAAGATGGTCACTTATATGTCACTCACGACATGTTAAAGAAAGTGATGGAAGACTCCCATGCAAGTACCTCCCTATGGAGGTAACTGAGGGATTACTTCTACCACCAAAGCCTTGGAGAGAGAATTCTTTTTGCCAGGTACAAGAAAGGATATTCATAAATTTGTAACGTAATGCCTTACTTGCCAAAAAGTAAAGTATGATAGACAACAGTGTTACAGAATTGTATTTCCGATATTTCTTACTATGGAAATTATTTTATTTTAGTCAAGTGTGGCTATGGAAAATTATTCCATAGGAGCGCACCAGACGCGACAATCGTTTGAGTGGATGCTTTGTGGGGTTTAGTTGGACACGCCTAACTACTATGTTTTGCTAGGCTAGATGGTTAATATTGTGGGTGATTCCATGTTAATACTAATGTCACTAGTGTTACTGGTGTTATTGCAATTGGTCACAAGGTATGTATTTTGATAACTGTATATCAAGTATACAATTGTGTTGGGATTAGTTGGTCTAATGACTCATCAATTGATTGCAACAGCTAACAGCTAACACAATTAGCAGCTTAAGTACAGATGATGAGTTGGATAACAAGGAACGAAGATAGTGAAGGCTATTTGTTGGATTAATCGAAGTATCAATGGTTGCCAAAGGCCATGGTCCATATTGTAAAGAAATGAATATTAATCCTTCGGCTAATTTATTTTATTAATTGTGGACGGAGTCATATTAAGCCTTGTGATATTTTGAGCTCATGGAGTATGTTGAGCAATCCCTCTAATTGTAGACAAGGGATGCTTTTGGATGAACTATTATTAGCTCTTTGCTTTTTGGAATTACAATTATAAATACTATTGGATGCTTTTGGATGTACTATTATTGGCTCTTTGCTTTTTGGAATTACAATTATAAATACTCTAGATGGGAAGCAAGAGCCACCATCTAGGGGGGCAGATTGGACCCCATGTAGTGTTGCTCTCTCTTTCTCTTCTCTCCCCCACTTATGTCCTTGTTCTTGGTTTCTATGGATTTGGTAAATCATGAATTTGTGATCATGTTTAATTTCAATTTTTGTAACAATGGTTTCTAGATCCTGGCTATGCTCTAGTCTGATTGTGGGAGGCAAGTGACATGATTTTCTCCAATCTGATGACACGATCCTTCTCAAAATGTTCTTCCTAATTATTTCTACTACTTGATCGCTAGGTTTTGATTCCGTATACAAAAGTTATAAAAGATGCTTTGAAAATTGATGCTATAATTGTGATTAATGAAAACGGCTTGCGATAGCTTATTGAAGAGTTTTTTTTGAGTGGTTGAATCACTATATTTCGACTTGATGTAAGAAATTTATGGTTGTTTCTTTTCATTGCCTATCATCAACGAATTGGTGAAAGCAGTCCTTGGATAGGAAGATGAACACCCACCACAACCAAATATGACTTAATCATAGGACATGAAGATAGAAAAGATTCATATTCTTATAGAATGAATGATATTTGAAGTAATAGTAGAATCATGTGATTTCAAGAATGGAAGTCATGAAAATCACAAGGATGTCGCTCTCCTGCATTGATTTTCCTAGATACCGAAGAGTAAGCAAAAGATCACGGCTGTTTAATTTGGAAGAAAGCAATAGGACTAAATCAAGAATCAAGAGCTATAGAAAAAACAAGGACAAAACAGATGCACTATATGCATGTTATTGCTTCGACAACAACTGGCAATTTCTCTTGTTAACTTAGTAGACACAATTCAAGCATGGTGTGAAATGGCACTTAAAAAGCATATATCCATGAGGCATATGAGGTGCTAAATGCTGATGCAGGGACTCATGTGAAGTCCTAGATCCAACTACTAATCTGCATCAAGTAAGGACTGTATACTCCAACCATAACTTCAGGTTGGAACACTGACATCTTAGATCCAATCACTAATTTGCATCAAGTAAGGACTATATACTGCAACCATAAGTGCATGCTAAAACATTGAGTCTCCCCAAGTTGTGCTATGGTTGAACCTAATGATGTCCATTACACTGGGGTAGGAAATAATCGATATTGAGACGACTGAAAAACCATGACTTTGAACAAAATAACTTTCACAAATACGACCTTGCATTTGACATGAGAAGTACTAAATTTAAAAATGATGAATTAAAATTTTATTATTCTTGTTAAAAAACAAATCCTCATGCATAAGAACACATACGTCAAGATGATTCGATCTATGAACATGAAACAGAGACAACTATTTGACGATGTCATGATACAGAAAAGAATTCATCCAACATAAGAAATACACTTATTTCTCACAAGTGGAGCTGGCATATGAAAAACATCCTTTCTTCTTATATTCCAAGGCTTATTACGGTTTTATATTCGAACTCTCACGTGCTGATTATAAATTACTACACGTATTATTATTAGCTTACACAGGAAAAGCAACTTACAATAGAAAGAATTCACTATACACTCTGTATTACATTTGCCATTACAAACCAAAACATAACCTCCCTCTCAAGGGAAAAGCTTGACACACGCATACATCTTCATTAAAAGGTACAAGCAATTATTGGTGAGATGACTAGGAATTCTTTAGCATGAATTACAGGTATAGCACGGACCTTTCGCATATTCATGAGAGGATTGATGGGATAGATATTAGGTTTAATAAGCATGAGATGGATGTTTAGGAGCCCAACGAATAGCCCAAATATTCCCCTAAGACAAGATAGAGTTTCTTAAAAATCCTAGGGTGATTCAATACATTGGGGACACTGGGGGAAGTGAATACTTGGAAGATCATGATATCCCACTAGATAGTACTCCGAACGCTAATACGTTTTCTCATAGTCCAAGGCTTATTACGATGTTATAATCAAAGTCTTTAACGTGCAGATTATGAACTAGTGCATGTATTAATGTTAGCTTACATAGGAAAAGCAACTTACAACATAAAAAAACTCACTATACACTCCATGTTACATTTTCCATTACAAAAAAAAAACTTAACCTCGCTTTCAAGGGAAAGCTTAACACACTCATTCGTGTCTATGAACAATTGCAACTACTCATATTTGACGCGATTTCATTAGTGGGAAAAGGAACTTTAGATTTCGCATAAGAACCTTCAAAAGAAATCACGCGGAATACTTTGGAAATATTGATGTCATCTACTATGCAGATTTATATCATGCCAAACTAGTGAAAGATAGTTTGGTATTCAAACAACACAAAGACTGGTTGCAAACAGTAGCGAACACAAACTAGCTCACAAAACCACGATGTTATAAGCTCCAAAAAAACAATGCGACAAAACAACCACTAATTCATACAAGCCCTAAACTCTTTCAGAGAGAGTACACATACCACCGAGCAAATTACATCAATCAATGCTCCCTCCATAACCCACCCCAAGACCATACTTTTCACCACCTTTTCTATAACAACCTTGAAACAAACATAACGATAAAGTTTTACATACAGTATCAGGTAAAGAATACAATATCAAAGCAATGGACACATTCACTAGCCGTATTCACTGATTCGTACCCTTGCCACTCAACCTGAGAATCAAACCTGCCTAACCCTAAGCCTCCCCAGCTAGTCTTGTGTACCCCAGTACACCTCAGTTACCAATCCGTGCACATGACATACTTTCCCGCCTCTAAGAACTCACTCTTGAGTTCGCTAAAACACAATTCTTCCACTTGATCTTGTATTCCGTGATAGTTCTATTACGAATCTGTCTTTCATGAAATTCAAGAATAGTCTCAAGTTCGTGTGGAATAAAAGTCACATCTTTAACTTCTATTATTTCTTAAGGAATCCGCACACAGTAACTTTTTCAGTCTGCTGACATGAAACACTGAATGTACTTTAACATCAAGAGGCAATTCTAGTTTATATGGAACTAGTCCAATTCTTTTAATAACCTTGAATGAACCACAGTATGTAGGGGATAATTTCGAAACCAAATCAATACTTAGGATCTTGGATTCCTTGGAAATACGCAAATATACCATCGTACCTTAAAGAACTCTCTGGGTGAACAATGTCTATTAGCATAAAATCTATCCCGATCTTGGGCACTTCTAAAAGACTCCTTAGCAAACTGCAACATTTCTTGCATGTCTTGTAAGAATGTCTTTGCAACATCATTTTGAATTCCCTTGAACCCAACCATAACTAGTGACTTCGGTTGAAACCTAAGCATAAAAGGATTGTAACCAATACTCGAATGCTTTGCACTGTTATAAGCAAATTCTATCATGGGGAGATAATCTTCCCATGAAGATTATCTCTTAGAAACATATGCCCAAAGCTTATCTTCAACCAATTAGTTGACCTTCTGTGTACTGCCATCAGATTGTGCATGATCTGAGGAACTCATACTTAAAGTAGTTTCCAACTTCTCAAAAACAAGTGTTTAGAAGTTACTTGTAAAATTGGAGTCCCTGTCGTTGACTATGTCAAAAGGCAAACCATATAGCTTAAACAAGTGGTCCACAAACTCGTGAGCCAACTATAAAAATCTAGCCATTTTTGTCAAACGGTCTCTCATAGTATGACGGTGTTACAATCGAAGTCTTTAGCATGCAGATTATGAACTAGTGCATGTATTAATGTTAGCTTACATAGGAAAAGCAACTTAAAACATAAAAAATCTCACTATACACTCCATGTTACATTTTTCATTACCAAAAAAAAAAACTTAACCTCGCTTTCAAGGGAAAGCTTGACACTCATTCGTGTTTATGAACAATTGCAACTACTCATGTTTAACGGGATTTCATTAGTGGGAAAGGAAACTTTGAATTTCGCATAAGAACCTTCAAAAGAAATCAGGCGGAATACTTTGGAAATGTTAATGTCATCTGCTATGGAGATTTATATCATGCCAAACTAGTGAAACAAAGTTTGGTATTCAAACGACACAAAGACTGGTTGCAAACAGTAGCGAACACAAACTAGCTCACAAAACCACGATGTTATAAGCTCCAGAAAAACAATGCGACAAAACAACCACTAATTCATACAAGCCCTAAACTCTTTCAGAGAGAGTACATATACCACCGAGCAAATTACATCAATCAATGCTCCCTCCATAACCCACCCCAAGACCATACTTTTCACCACCTTTTCTATAGCAACCTTGAAACAAACATAATGATAAAGTTTTACATACAGTATCAAGTAAAGAATACAATATCAAAGCAATGGACACATTCACTAGCCGTATTCACTGGTTCGTATCCTTGCCACACAACCTGAGAATCAAACCTGCCTAACCCTAAGCCTCCCCAGCTAGTCTTGTGTACCCCAGTACACGTCAGTTACCAGTCCGTGCACATGACATACTCTCGCCTCTAAGAACTCACTCTTAAGTTCGCTAAAACACAATCCTTCCACTTGATTTTGTATTCCGTAATAGTTCTATTCCGAATATGTCTTTCACGAAATTCTAGAATAGTCTCAAGTTCGTGTGGAATAAAAGTCACATCTTTAACTTCTATTATTTCTTAAGGAGCAACAAGTTGATCATCCAGACCCAGTAACTCTTTCAGTCTACTGACATGAAACACTAGATGTACTTTAACATCAAGAGGCAATTCTAGATCAATGCTAATACCTTCAGAAGAAATCTTGTCTTAAGTAAATGATCTCCTTCACAAAGAAGTCACATATACTCATCTTGGCATAGAGCTTATGCTATCTTAGTATAACTAAGACAATCCGGAGGTATCCAATGTGATTCTCTAGCGTTCATGTATATATCAAGATGTCATCTAAGAACACGACAACGAATTTGCCAAAAAAATCTTGAAACAAATCGTTCATCATTTGCTGGAAGCTAGCAAGAGCATTAGTCTAACCAAAAGGTAATACGAGAAACTCAGTCGCCATACCTAGTTCAGAATGCGGTTCTATCTATGTAATTAGCATAGACACGGATTTGGTGATAACCCTTACACAAATCAATCTTAGTAAAATACTTCGCTCCAGCCAAACGGTCTAACAAATCATCGAAACGAGAAAAAGGGTATCGATTCTTAATTGTCACTTTATTCAATCTATACACATTCTCCACAAACCACCTTTCTTCTTTCCTAAGAGAACAAGTGCTCCCCAAGGTGATTTACTTGGCCAAATATAGCCCATATTCAAATAATCTTATAGTTGTGAACCTAACTCATCTTCCTCAAGCTGGCTCATCCTATAAGATTGAACACTAATAGGTTGAACCCCAGGTACTAAATCTATGCGATGGTCTACTGCCTGCTCTGGAGTGCCTGCTCTGAAGGTAATCCTTCCGACAGTTGAACAAAGAATACATCCATGAAATCATCCAACGACGTTCTCCATTCACAATGTTCAAACACGCATAAATCATTTTTTTTATTGACAAAAACAACAAATGAAGAAAGCGAAATCAAAACATACTGATACACATCATAATAATAAGTGTTTATTATATTCCGAAGCTGCGTCGCAAATACAATAGGTCCTTGAGAAGAGGGAATATTATCACATTGAATACAAAATTGGGTGTCCTTATCCAAAAACAAGAGTGTATACTCTTTCCATCCAATCCAAATATCAGGGATTTTAAACCACTCTATTCCGATTAACAAGTCCAATGCATGACATAGCACGTAAGAGCAGTTGTGTAGTCTTGAATCGCGATACAAAGTGCGTCAATCTTGCGATCCCAAAACTGCTTCCCAGCTAAAAGCTGCACCTCGTAGGTGTGATCGCTAGGTATCGTGGACAGCCCAATCCCAAAATTGCTTCCCAGCTGGAAGTTGCACCTCGTAGATGTGATCGCTAGGTATCGTGGATAGCCCCATCCTCTGCAAAAGTTTGTAATTAATAAAATTGTGCAAGTGACCCACGTCAAAGAGAATGTGAACTCTTTGGTCCCTTACTTCTCCATAAACTCGAAAAAGATCATGGGAGCCAAATAACGAATTATTAAAAGTACAATTATAAGAAAGTGGGCAGGAAATGACATTTACACGAAAACCTATAATCGAAACTTGGTTAGCTCCCTTAGCTTTGGTACCTTGTCTCACATGGAGCTTCGGTCCCAACGCTTGCATCTGGTCCTTGCGCTTAGGACAATCATTTCGAGTGTGGCCCAACTCTGCATATGAAGCAACATCCTTTCTTTAACTTCAAGGTAATTCATATCCTGGTTCTTCCAGCGCAAGCCCAGGGTCTACGAAATCAGCCATGACTGTAATCTAACCTGAATAAGAAGATAGGCTAGAGAGGTGTAACAATCAAGTGGCCTCGGAGCTAAGAGGTTGGGACAAAGTGAACGCAGGCCAATGAGGAGATGACGAAAAAAGAAAAAGGTTGGCCGATGAAGAAGATGGGCTGGTCCAAGCTGACGATCAACTAGAATTTTTTGACCTGAAACTCCTGCTCTTGGCTGTCCGTACGAATTTCTGCAGCAAACCGTACAGCGTGTCTGGCTCCTGAACTTCATGGTGTAAAGGGGCTTGGAGCATGTGCAGTCCACAGGCTGGGGTAGAAGGCAAAGTGGCCGAGTTTATAGACGGGTAAGCACGGTTTTAGGAAAACCCTGGTTTTCGAAAGCCCACCCTCCAGACTTGGGAGGGGTGGTACTTCTTTTAGCCTCCAGTCCCCTCCCCCCCCGCCCGAAAAACACCCGACCCATATCGCCATCTGACCCTAGCCTATTAGGCACCTTCGTGCACTCCTCTCCTACATGCCAACACGTCCCTTGAGCAGCCAGCCGCACGTGGATCCCTCCTTAGTTCGCCTCAGCTCTACGCTCCCTCACGACTCCCTTCGCACTCCTCTTCTTGAACCTCACTATCTCCTCCTAACTACACCCCTCTCTCTCTCTCTCTCTCTCTCTCTAAACCCTTCACATCTTGCAATAACAAAATCACCCTTCTTACTCTCTCTCCTTCCTTCTATACCAATCCAACAACACTACCCTTAAACGATGAATCAGCTGACACTTGCAGGGCATGAACATGAATTTTGAAATTGAGGCATACCTGGAGAAGATCTCGTCCAAATTTCTTGTACCAAAGATTCCTACCTCAGGAGATGGCTCTGATACCAACTATCACAACCCCAGCACTCCTAAAAACTCTGATCTACAAGCAAACACAACAACACACCAAACGAGCAGGTTGCTCACAACCCCACCATGACATCTACGAGACGCGATCACGAATCAAGAGATGTCCCCTCCAAGCCACGAGCTGAGCTACTGGCACAAGCTCCTAACCAGCCTAGTGTCCCATACCACCAAGTGGCACCGTGAAGCTTGGGATCTGGTGTTGGATCTTAGGCTTCGCTATGATGCAAGCGCGCGTCCGCAACTCAATCTGTGTATCTTTTGCTCCCTACCAAGTATGCCGAATTAAAAAAGATAAGTAACTGCAAGAAGAGATTGCAGAACTGACGACTTTTAAGCAGTCCAATCAAGAGAGATGTATAAGCACATCCCCATACCTTTTACCGAGGAAGCCACTACTCTAATTTTTGCTTCAACGCTGCTGCCTTCCATGGAAAGACCACTAGGTTCCAATAGAAACTGTCAACTTCATGGCCCCATGCGTTGCTTAAACCTTAACTTTCTTATACCTCTCCACAGCATCTTAAAAAAATATAAGTGGGGGGACAAGATACCTCAGTACACAATCATTTCTCAATATAGAGAATTTAGTCACAGATGCACACAGGAGATAAAATGCACATTTCTTATACAATCGCATTCGAGGTGCTGCATGTCCAAATGTCAGCTGCTTGACTTCGATAATCACCGTTAGCCAAAACATAGACAAGAGATGTGCCGAACATCATCAAATTAGATTTCCAAAAAACAGTGAAGAGTGAGCTGAGCAGTAAACGGAAGCCAACTCCAATGATGCTACATCAGCATTGCTCCCTCTGCATTTCCCTTGGCTTTCCTCATCAACATTGCTCCCTCTGCATTTCTCTTGGCTCCATGTTGCATCACACCACTCGACACAGCATGCTGCATCACTTAGATACAAGTGGCAAATCTAGAAACTTGGATTTACAACCATTGCTCAACACAGAAAATTTCGACCCACCAGTGCACACGAGGGTAGTACACATTCCATCAATACCCTTACGTATTGAAAAACAATGAAAAGGGACAACGTCATATTTGAGGGATAACATTTACACAGAAAATTTACACCCACTAGTGCACAAGAGGGTAAGTAGACATTCCATCAATACCCTTACATATTGAAGAACCATGAAAAGGGACAAAGTCATATTTGAGGAATAACATAACCCTTACATATTGAAGAACCATGAAAAGGGACAAAGTCATATTTGAGGGATAACATACCCGAATCAAAACTGCTTGAATTCGGGAATAACCCTCAGCTCTCTGCTTCGCAAGGCTTCGGATACAAAAGCCCCTGCCTTGGTCCCCATCCTAGGAGTGTGATGATCTTGCTCCAAATGAAACAAGACAGAGGAAGAGTCTACAGAAATGACTACTCTTACGCATTGTCCAAATAGAGAAAGCGCATCTCTGTGCCCTTCACCAGCTACTCACCCAATTGAATCTCTAAATAGTATAAGGCGAGCATTAAAAGTACTCAACTTTTTGCTTCAACATTGCTCCTCCCCATGCAGAGCTGACTAGGTTCAAATAGTGATGTCATGGATCCATGTGTTGCCTAGAGACCTGATCATTCTCATACTTCTCTACACAGAAATAAACCAAAATAAGTGGGCACAACCATTATTCCGCAACATACAGAATTTTGACACAGATGTGCATAGAAGAGCAAATCCACATTCCAACAATACCCTTGATGTACATCATCGCATTCGACGTGCAACGTCCAAATCTCAGCCTACTAAAAAACGTACGGACTGAAATGAGAAACACAATGGTTGCATATTCAGACTTCACAACGTAGAAAAAAAGAGTAAGCTGACCCCATAAGAGCAGAATGTATCTCCATCTTTCCATATTCCATTGAAAAATACAGAAAATAACCTCTGCCAATATACCTCACTCCATGTAAGCTACGGTTGCTCCGAAAGCTGCACGGGCCACTCAAGGCCATGCCCCTCTTGAAACTTCATACCCTACGACTACACTTGCACTAATAGCCGGTAATGTTTTCATTTCTGAATCGAACTACACCACTGGAACATAAAGATGCCAATACAAACATACAACTCTCAGGCTGTTCACAAAGCTTCGAACCCAGCAGCCCCTGCCTTGACCCCCATCATAGGAGTGGGTATCTTTTGCTCCCTACCAAGAATGCCGAATTAAAAAAGATAAATAACTGCAAGAAGAGATTGCAGAACTGACGACTTTTAAGCAGTCTAATAAAGAGAGATGCATAAGCACATCCCATGCCTTTTACCGAGGAATACTTCTCTACACAGAAATAACCCAAAATAAGTGGGCACACCCCATTATTCCTCAACATACAGAATTTTGACACCTATGCACACAGGAGACCAAATGCACATTCCTCTCATACCTCTCCACAGCATCTTTAAATATAAGTGGGGGCACAAGATACCTCAGTACACAATCATTCCTCAATATAGACAATTTAATCACAGATGCACACAGGAGATAAAATGCACATTTCTTATACAATCCCATTCGAGGTGCTGCATGTCCAAATGTCAGCTGCTTGACTTTGACAATAACCGTTAGCCAAAACACACACAAGAGATATGCCCAACATCATCAAATTAGATTTCCAAAAAACAGTGAAGACTGAGCTGAGCAGTAAACGGAAGCCAACTCCAATGATGCTACATCAGCATTGTTCCCTCTGCATTTCCCTTGGCTTTCCTCCACATCAAATACACGTGAGAGAGCACACTGTGCATGGCACACGGATCAATAAGCAAATACATATTTCTGATTACCAGAAACATCAACGCCACCTCCATAAGGCTAGCAAATTCTGCAACCCTTATGCCAACTTAGCCAAATCCCTCTTGCAGATTCAAACTGAGACTTTCAACCTATCCTTACCTGGCCAAATCCACTTCTCCTATCGAGGGCTCAGGCAATGTCAGCTTGCAATCCAACACCCATAGAGTCTTCTCTGTCCTCAACAAAACTCAGTGCCACCTCCTGCAGAACCAATACAGACATGTGACTCCATTCCCCTATAAATATAAAAACATTGAGACAGACGGAAACACTGCAAGGGGAGGATGCACAACTCAGTGTAGACAACCAAAATGCATTTGATTCAACAAGATTCATCTTTCATCTACTGATCAATTTAAACCACTCTACCTTGTCTTAAGATCAGAAGCTCTAGGTGAGAGGATACAGGAATCTATTAAATTTGGTAGATAAGCTTTGCTGAGCATCTTTACAATGAATAGCAATTGCTTGTCCCAACTGGATCGTACCCTAAACCAATCCTAGATCCACTTGGTCCTATACCCTCTTCTGCCATCCAGAAGCTTCATGAGAAGCCAAACTTGAAACTTCAAACGCACAGATACACTTTTAAGGGTAGCCACACATACCATCCATCCTTTGCATGTCATTCCCCCCTACGAAATTCTCCTTATTGTGACAGTTGCATATTAACTACACGAAGATTTCAAATATAAGAGACACTCAATTCGTGTGTTGAATCCGCTCCCTAGACGTAAAACAGGATAACACCTCTGACTGCACTTGAGATGAAAGCTGGTAATTCCTTCAGCTACGAATCAAAATCCACACCAATGGAATGTAAAAATGCCGATACCAATATCGAACATCTCAAACAGTATATAAAGTTGCCACTAGTCTCCCTAAATACGCAATCAACCACCACCTAAGGTCTCCACTTTCCTGATGGGGAGGAGTGCCCTTCTGCATACAACAGGGTGCATCTCAATACATCCATTTTGGATTAGCGAAAAATCAATGCTATCTCCATAAATCCATGAATCATTTCTAACTTCTATCTTGCTCATTTGAGTCATGATAAGGCATAGCGAACCATGCACTCGCACCGAAAGGAAGTGAACCTTTTTTCATACGAATACAAATTTTATGGATTCTATGATGTAAACCACTCCGAAAATTGATGGAGAACACGATGATTGCATATTGAGCAACACGATGGTTGCATACAGATTGCATATTGAGCAAATACAAGATGTAAAGATAAGAGAACTGGAGAACACGATGGTTGCATATTGAGCAAATACAGATTGCAAAGATAACACAACTCACCACCATTCGGAGGAGCAAATGCCCCAAACTTATAACAAGTTCCACGAATCCATGTTCTCCCATTGAAGAGCAAAAAAGGAGAATACCACAAACTTATGTCTAGTTAAAGAAATCCATGATCTTTTCCCATTGATGGACACCTCTCTTACAAGTGCTCTTCGAGAAATGTATGCTTGTAAGCCAACACAATAAAACCCAGTATACTTGTCAAGTAGAAAAAAATGGGCAAGCTGAGCACGTGAGGGCACTAACCTTCATCACATGAGAGCAAAATATATCACTCTCCTCATCTCTCGTCTTCAAAACAACATTTTGGGGTTGCAAAAAGCAGAAAATAACCTTTGCCATTTATCTTCAATACATCTCAATACATCCATTTTGGATTAGCGAGAAATCAATGCTATCTCCATAAATCCATGAATCATTTCTAACTTCTATCTTGCTCATTTGAGTCATGATAAGGCATAGCGAACCATGCACTCGCACCAAAAGGAAGTAAACCTTTTTTCATACGAATCAAAATTTTTATCGATTCTATGATGTAAACCACTGCGAAAATTGATGGAGAACACGATGGTTGCATATTGAGCAACACAATGGGGTCATACAGATTGCATATTGAGCAAATACAAAATGCAAAGATAAGAGAACTGGAGAACACGATGGTTGCATATTGAGCAAATACAGATTGCAAAGTTAAGGGAACTCACCACCATTTGGAGGAGCAAATGCCCCAAACTTATAACAAGTTCCACGAATCCATGTTCTCCCATTGAAGAGCAAAAAAGGAGAATACCACAAACTTATGTCTAGTTAAAGAAATCCATGATCTTTTCCCTTTGATGGACACCTCTCTTACAACTGCTATTCGAGAAATGTATGCTTGTAAGCCAACACAATAAAACCCAGTATACTTCTCAAGTAGAAAAAAATGGCCAAGCTGAGCACGTGAGGGCACTAACCTTCATCACACAAGAGCAAAATATATCACTCTCCTCATCTCTCGGCTTCAAAACAACATTCTGGGGTTGCAAAAAGCAGAAATAACCTTTGCCATTTATCTTCACTTGCATGTCAGCTACCAAAGCCCAATAACGCCACTCATCTCCATGCCCCTTGGAAACAGCATAACGTAGGACTGCACTTGCACTATAAGCCAGTAGTATTTTCAATCATGAATCAAACTACTCCAGTGAGATGTAAAGATGCCAATACAAACTTTGAATTCTCACATCATTCACAAGGCTTCGGATCTAAGAGCCCCTGCCTTGGTCCCTATCATAGGAGTGTGGTCCTCTTGCTCCAAACGAAACAAGACAAAAAAGATGGAAGAAGAGACTGCAGAAATGACTAGTCTTAAGCATTGTCCAAATAGAGAGAGCGCATACCCATGCCTTCACCAGCTACTCATCCAATTAAATTTCTAAATAGTATAAGGCGAGCATTAAAAGTACGCCGTACCACTCAACTTCTAGGTTAAATGCTCACTGTAGACAACCAAAATGCAATTGAAACCTTCAATAAAATTCATCCTTCTTTTACTGATCAAGTTAATCCAATCACTGTGTCGGATTACGTGCTCGAACAAGGACACGGTGAGAGAATAGAGGAATAAATGAACTTCTGTGAGCCTCTTCAGATTGCAAAGATTAGAGAAACTCACCACCATTTGGAGCAGCAAATGCCGCAAACCTATATCCAGTTACACAAATCCATGTTCTCCCATTGAAGAGAGAACAAGAGGAAGGAGAATGCCACAAACTTATATCTAGTTAAAGAAATCCATGTTTTCCATTGATGGCCACCTCTCTTACAACTGCTCTTCCAGATGTGTATGCACGTAAGCCAGCACAATGAAACCTACTACACTTGTCTTAGTACGAAAAAATGGGCAAGCTGACCACGTGAGAGGATAATATATCGCTACTCTTCATCTCACCAGAGCAAAATATATCACACTCCGCATCTCTCGTCTTCAAATCAACATTTTGGGGTTGCAAAAAGAAGAAAATAACCTTTGCCATTTATCTACACTTGCATGTCAGCTACAGTTGCTCCCAAAGCCCGATAAAGACACTCATCTTCATGCCCCGCACAACGTAGGACTGCACTTGCACTATAAGCCAGTAGTATTTTCAATCATGAATCAAACTACTCCATTCAGATGTAAGGATGCCAATACAAACTTTGAACTCTCACACCATTCGCAAGGCTTCCGATCCAAAAGCCCCTGCGTTGGTCCCCATCGTAGGAGTGTGATCATCTTGCTCCAAATGAAACAAGACGGAGGAAGAGTCTGCAGAAATGACTACTCTTATGCATTGTCCAAATAGAGAAAGCGTATCTCCATGCCTTCACCAGCTACTCACCCAATTAAATCTCTAAATAGTATAAGGCGAGCATTAAAAGTACTCAAATTTTTGCTTCACCATTGCTCCTCCCCATGCAGAGCTGACTAGGTTCAAATAGCGATGTCATGGATCCATGTGTTGCCTAAAGACCTGATCATTCTCATACTTCTCTACACAGAAATAACCCAAAATAAGTAGGCACAACCCATTATTCCTCAACATACAGAATTTTGACACACATGCGCATAGGTGAGCAAATCCACATGCCAACAATACGCTTGATGTACATCATCGCATTCGACGTGCGACATCCGAATCTCAGCCTAGTAAAAAACGTAAGGACTGAAATGAAAAACACGATGGTTGCATATTCAGCAAATACAGAATTCAAATATAGACGAAACTCCACCACCACCATTTGGAGCAGAAAATGAAGCAAATGTATACCTGGTCACACAAATCCATGTTCTCCAACTGAAAAGGGGACAAAAGGAAAGAGCTCGGCCACCTCTCTTAAAACTTCTCATCAAGATGTGAATGCGTATAAGCGCTTCCTCCTACCACCACAACAAAACCTTACGTACTTGACGACGTAGAAAAAAAGAGTAAGCTGACCCCATAAGAGCAGAATGTATCTCCAGCTTTCCATCTTCCCATCAAACTTTTGGGGTTGAAAGATACAGAAAATAACCTCTGCCAATATACCTCACTCCATGTAAGCTACGGTTGCTCCAAAAGCTGCACGGGCCACTCAAGGCCATGCCCCTCTTGAAACTTCATACCCTACGACTACACTTGCACTAATAGCCGGTAATGTTTTCATTTCTGAATCAAACTACACCAGTGGAACATAAAGATGCCAATACAAACTTACACCTCCGAGGCTGTTCACAAAGCTTTGAACCCAGCAGCCCCTGCCTTGACCCCCATCATAGGAGTGGGTATCTTTTGCTCCCTACCAAGAATGCCGAATTAAAAAAGATAAATAACGGCAAGAAGAGATTGCAGAACTGACGACTTGTAAGCAGTCTAATAAAGAGAGATGCATAAGCACATCCCCATACCTTTTACCGAGGAAACCACTACTCATCTTTTTGCTTCAACAGTGCTCCCTTCCATGGAAAGCCCACTAGGTTCCAATAGCAATTTTCAACTTCATGGCCCCATGCGTTGCTTAAACCTTAACTTTCTCATACCTCTCCACAGCACCATCAAATATAACTGGGGGGACAAGATACCTCAGTACACAATCATTCCTCAATATAGAGGATTCAGTCACAGATGCACACAGGAGATAAAATGCACATTTCTTATCACGCTTAGCCTGATTTTCTGTTTCTACATTAGCTCAGCTCACGGGTGATGGCATTAAGTTGTTCCACCCAGCCAAACTCTCGTGGATAGCATATCTTTTGATACATTCGTTCCTTAGTGATTTTCATGCTTATCCATGAGACCCTCAATTCCCTAGATAGTTCTCCTTGCCAAATGTCATCATTTTAGCCTCTCCACTTGGTGCACCTTTTTACCCCTCTCTTGGGGCACATTAAAAACCACTTGCCCCTTGGCATTATTGCACATTAGGTGCACCTAGGCCTTAGCACTCAGAACTACCTAGTCAATGCCATTCCACCCTCACCTAGGACCTTGGCAGTTACTTCTCTTAATTACGCACATTAACTATTACAAAAGTTGGTCATCTAAGAGAAAATGCCCACCGATCTATCCGAGGTCATGCTATCTCGGCTAGAGCATAACATTCGTTCCCTCTTCAAGCATCAGCGTCCTCGATGATGAAATCTGGGAACACTCTTCGTAACTGGTATACGGATTCCCAGGTAGCTTCCGATAGAGGCTGACCATGCCATGCAACCAACACCGTGGGTATCTTCCGATTTCGTATCTGCATTGTTCCTCGGTCCAGGATTCTTGTTGGCTGGCGCCTTGCAATATCCTCTATCTCCTGAAACAAAACCACACCTTGCAAAAATTTCTTTAAGCGCGAAACATGAAAAACCGGGTGCACCTTACACCCCTGTGGTAATTCTAATTTATAGGCTACACTGCCTATTCTCTTTAGAATTAACCACGGCCCACAGTATCGAGGTGATAACTTAGCACGCTCTCCTGAAGTCAACGACTTCGAGTGCGAAGGAACTCTGAGAAAAACTTTTTCTCCTTCCTTAAACACTCTTATAGACCGATTTTCATCCGCATACACCTTGGCTCTATCCATAGCCTGGCGGATATTAGCTCTCGCAAGTGCTAGCATCTCCCGCATCTGAACTACAAAGTTCCCGGCACTAGGCACTTTCTGAGGTACTCCAACTATAGTTGGATTGGCTGGTCTATAACCATAGTTCAGCTCAAACGGACTGAACCCGGTAGATGAATGTTTTCTATCATTGTAGGCAAACTCCAACAATGGCAAACACTTGTCCCACGTATGTTGCCTCAATGACACATATGCTCTCAGCATATCCTCTAAAGTCTGGTTGACTCTCTCCGTCTGACCATCCGTCTCAGGATGATCCCCACTACTCATTCCCAACTCAGTCCTTAGTGTCTCAAATACCGCTGTCCAAAAAAAGACCAGTAAATCTGACATCTCGGTCTGACACTATGCATCTAGGCAATCCATGCAGACGAAATATATGTCTAGTGAACAAATCCGCCACTTGCGGGGCACTAACAAACTCTCTAGTCGGAATGAAATGAGCCATCTTGGTTAGACGATCAACCACCACAAGGATAGAATTATATCCCCCTTGCGTCGTAGGCAGTCCTACAATAAAGTCCATGGAAATGCTCTCCCACTTACTTAGTGGTACTTCCAAGGGCTGTAAAAGTCCGAGTGGCTTCACCCGCTCGGCCTTACTTACTTGACACGAGAAACACCGTGTCACATATTCATGAATATGCTTTTTCATCTTTGGCCAAAAGAAATCTCGCTTCACGAGATCATATGTCTTCTCGACGCCTGGATGTCCCGCACATGGGCTATCATGGCACTGTCGAATGACTCTCTGCCTGAGATCATTCTGACTAGGTACTACAACCTTGCCATTTCTAACTAGCATACCATCCCTTATGGTATATCTTGCATATGTTTGGCCTTTTCTGGATGCCAGGTCATCCTTTTCACTTTCCCCGGGTTTTAACACATGAGCTTCAAGCCATAAGCTCTGGACAAACTCGTCCACTTTTTGAGTTTCTCTTATCTCGGTCATTAGAGCACTCTCTAATACCGTGAAACTCAGGTTGTGCATAATGCGAGACAACGCATCAGCAACCTTATTGTCTTTTCCTCTTCGGTACTGAATCGTCAAATCAAACTCCTGCATGAGCTCTGCCCACCTAGCTTGGCAGCCCCTCAAGTCAGGCTGTTTACAAAAATGTTTCAGAGTATCATGATCCACATCCACATAAAACTCTGAACCATACAAATAATGCCTCCATGTTTTCAAAGCATGGATAACAGCATACAACTCCAATTCATGAGTTGGCCAATTCCTTTGAGAGGGAGAAAGCTTCTTGCTTTCAATGGCTACTGGCCTTCCCTCTTGAAGGAGGACTGCTCCTACCGCAATGCCACTTGCATCGGTTTCTAGGAACAACGGTTTCTGGGGATCGACTATTGTTAACACCGGTCCTGTGACCACAGCTTGTTTTATGGTGTTAAAACTTTCTTGTTGATTCTGTCCCCAAATAAAAGGTACTTTATCTGAGGTCAGATCAATCAATAGCGATACTATTCCGGAATATCCTTTGATATGCTTTCTATAAAACTGGACAAATTCCAAGAATGATCGCAACGCGGTCAGACTCTGAGGGATTGGCCAAGTTAGTATCGCAGCCACTTTCTTCGGATCCATTTCTACCCCCTGTGGAGTAATTATGAACCCTAAATATTCCAGCCTAACCATACACAGTATAGTTTTCTTCTTATTCACATAAAAACTGGCTTTCCTCAAAGTACTGAACACTATCCTTAAGTGTTCATGATGCTCAGTAACACTTTTACTGAATATCAAGATGTCGTCAATAAAATGTACTACGAGCTTTCCGATATACGGACGTAGTAAATCGTTCATAAGCATGACGAAGGTCGCTGGAGCATTGGTAAGTCCAAAGGGCATTACCAAAAACTCATAATGACCAAACCTGCTTCTGAAAGCGGTTTTATGCACATCCTCGGCTCTAATCCGGATTTGATGGTAGCCGCACTTAAGATCTATCTTGCTGAAAATCACGGCTCCATGTAATGCATCTAGCAAATCATCAATCCGAGCCATCGGATACCTGTGCTTAACAGTGATATTATTCAATGCTCTGTAATCTATACAGAGGCGAAACGTATCATCCTTTTTCTTCTTTAATATCACTGGCGAAGCAAAAGGTGAGAAACTTGGTTGAATCTGCCCCAACTTGAGGTATTCTTCCAGTTGTCTACGCACCTCCGCCTCTTCAGCAAAACTCATTCTATAGGGAGGTCTATTTACAGGTTCCGCCTCCGGGATCAGTTCAATCTTATGTTGAACTTTCCGCTCTGGAGGTAACCCATAAGGTAGTTCATCCCTAAAACATTCAGAGAACTCTGTTATAAGATTAGCCAGCTTGGCCATCTCACCACTTTGCGTAACATCAGTGCTAGCCGAAGAATCATCCACCAGCTCTACCGATGCTGTGCAAAGGAATAAAAACTCTACTTGAGCTTTTCTGATTTCCATCACGGAAACCAACGGTCCTTGAGGTATATCTTTTTCACCTCGCAAGACATAAAGCACATCATTCATCTTGAATTGATATACGTGCTTTTTCCAATCAATGGCTGGATTCTTTCTAGAATGCCACGCCATACCCAGGGCTATATCTGCATGAGCAAGCTTGGTCATTTCAAAATCAAGCTTCTCAGCATAGTCCTGAATCCGAAGCTCCAACTGGGTAACCCTTTGGTCCCATACTTCAGTTGAACTTCCATCTGCCATCCTGACTGTATACGCATAGTCAGATGGACTTGTCTTTAATTTCAGCCTCTTCACGAGCTTGGAGTTAATCACATTGTGAGTTGACGCCGAGTCAAACAACACAATGACATCATGACTGGCCACTTGCCCTTTCATTTTAATTAACTCCGTATCATTAAAGGCCGTATACCCCATTGCTGCGGGCTTAGATAGGATGTTATCAGGTGCACTCGTCACTAACTTAGCAACAGATACACATAACAAACAAGGTACTAACCTCTGAGAAGGTCCCGCCAATTGCATCTGCATATGTTCCGCATTGGGACTCTCCTGCATTTCCACGTCGCATTCAGATATTATCATATTAGCCGTGCGACGGTCTTTATTCAGTGGACAATCCTTCCACTGATGTCGCTGAAGGCAGCCGAAGCACAATCCTTCTTTTCTAGCTTTCTCTTTTTGTTCAGGGGTCAACGAGGACTTTGACCAAGCCCGGGCTGCCATTGGAGTTATTTTCCTTTTCACCCCAACGGTGGTACTTGTTTTTACTGGTCCCTCAACCGGCTTCACCTGCTTGGTTTGGCCACTTGGCTGCGAGACACTTGTCTTTGAAACCCATTTCCTCTGAAATCCCCCTTTTCTCGGGTGCTCATACTGAGTCCCTGTCTGCATAAATCCACCAGATCTGCCTCTGGCATCCTCATAGTTCAGGGCTACTGCAATAGATTCATCTAAGGTAGTCACATATTTAGCCCGAACTTCCATTTTGATCTTGTCGTTCAGTCCATAGATATAGTCCTTTAACTGAACCGACATAGGGAGAGGGTCTGTTATTTTCATAACACATTCCCTGAATTTGTCAGTGTACTCTGCCACTGACAGACTCCTCTGACGAAGGTTTCTATAAGCATCCCAAGCTCGGGATTCTTCATCAAGTGGGAGAAAGTGTTTCTTGAATTCAGCTTTAAACCCTTCCCAGGTGGTTGGAGCAACTTGATCCTTCTGTTGCTTTATCCACCATCTGTCCGCTGCCTCAATAAACAGGTGTGTGGCCTCGCAAATTTTCTTTAGATCGGATCTAATTTCACAAATGGCGAAGGCTTCTTCCCACTTGTGTAACCAAACCTCGATCACATCAGAGCTGCGCTCGGTCATCCGACCAACGTACTTCTCCGGTCTATAATTAGCGATATTGGGCACTTTGACCCTTGCGCGCTCTAATGAATGTATACTGGACTCTGGCTCTGCTGGAGCTTTGCCCTTATCAATTCTAGACGGTCTAGCCGACAAGGCTTGTACCATCTCCCTAATCTCATTCTGACCAGCATTTACTTGAAGCTGCTGGTTCATAATCTGCTGTAAAGCATCTTCTAATATCGAAATCCTACCGATCAAAGTAGGTGCTGCATGATGTGACATCTGTTGTGTAGACTGCACTCTAGACTCACTAGGATTCACCCTAGAATTCTGCCCTTCTGCCTCCATAGTTTCACAATGAATTTTTATTTTTATTTTTATTTTTTTCTTCTTCTTTTCTAACGGGAAACCTCCAAAAGTACAGCACTTCAAAATCCCTTTCTATACAAGGTGTACAAGAACAACTACTGCAAACTGAAAACCTGAAACATATGTATATATAAGAGAAAAGATGCTCCCTGGTTGTTTCGCAACGATCCCGGCTGCTCAGCGTCAATCGTTCACAACGTACTCCATTTTGATGTTTATATGCAGGTCGTGATGTCTATAATCTTTTCTCCAAATTGCTTTTTTTTTTTCAAAGGCGTCAACACGTATCCCCTTTTGTTTTTACAGCTTACAGTCAAGTATACGCCGTTCAACCAAACCTTACGTCAACTCACTAGCGACGGCCTAATCCTGTAAGACTGCGCACGATCTGAAACTTAAATATGTACCTACGTTTTTTTTCAGCGACCCAAGTTATTCCAACCTTTGCGTCCTCTGCGCTCAAGCCCCAATTGAGAACACATCGTCAACCTTGACGACCTCCATCGCAATAGTCCAACGCCCACGATTCATAGGCCAATTGCATTTCAGCGCGTTACGGGACCTCCACTAGCCTTTCACGTTGACAATCCGGAACGCCATCGATGCTTTTCTTTTCGTCAATAGAGCCCAAGCTCACATCCAGCTCGACAGCTTGACCGGTTCATCACAATTTCACCGGCCATCTCCATTGCTCATCCGACCAGTTGAGAAAACGTCAGTTAGCAACTTCCCGTCGATCTCTTCTCCCAGGCCAACAGCTCCGTCACCGCAGAACACCAACAAAAAATTGGCCGTCCACCTTCACGCACAGCTTCCGTCTCTTGTCCCTTGCTCTCTCAACCTAGCTCTGATACCAACTATCACGCTTTTATCTCTAGCCTGATTTTCTGTTTCTACATTAGCTCAGCTCACGGGCGATGGCATTAAGTTGTTCCACCTAGCCAAACTCTCGTGGATAGCAAATCTTTTGATACATACGTTCCTTCGTGATTTTCATGCTTATCCATGAGACCCTCAATTCCCTAGATAGTTCTCCTTGCCAAATGTCATCATTTTAGCCTCTCCACTTGGTGCACCTTTTTACCCCTCTCTTGGGGCACATTAAAAACCACTTGCCCCTTGACATTATTGCACATTAGGTGCACCTAGGCCTTAGCACTCAGAACTACCTAGTCAATGCCATTCCACCCTCACCTAGGACCTTGGCAGTTACTTCTCTTGACCATTTCAATTACGCACATTAACTATTACAAAAGTTGGTCATCTAAGAGAAAATGCCCACCGATCTATCCGAGGTCATGCTATCTCGGCTAGAGCATAACATTTCTTAGACAATCCCATTCGAGGTGCTGCATGTCCAAATGTCAACTGCTTGACTGTGATAATCACCGTTAGCCAAAACACACCCAAGAGATGTGCCCAACATCGTCAAGTTAGATTTCAAAAAAACAGTGAAGAGTGAGCTGAGAAGTAAACGGAAGCCAACTCCCATGATGCTACATCAGCATTGCTCCCTCTGCATTTCTCTTGGCTTTCCTCATCAACATTGCTCCCTCTACATTTCTCTTGCCTCCATGTTTTGCCCTGAACCTGAATTTACTCACTCGACACAGCATGCTGCATCACTTAGACACAAGTGGGAAATCTAGAAACTTGGCTTTACAACCATTGCTCAACACAGAAAATTTAGACCCACCAGTGCACACGAGGGTAAGTACACATTACATCACTACCCTTACATGTTGAAGAACCATGAAAAGGGACAAAGTCATATTTGAGCGATAACATACCCGAATCAAAACTGCTTCAATTCCGGAATAACCCTCAGCTCTCTGCTTCAAACACAGCCGAGAGTGCTGTGCATGCCACAGGGATCCGTAAGCAAATATATATTTCCTATTAGCAGAAACATAACTGCCTCCTCCATATGCCTAGCAGATCTCAAAACCTATGCATACTTAGCCAAATCATCAGCATCGCTCCTCCCCATGCAGAGCTGACTAGGTTCAAATAGTGATGGGATGGATCCATGTGTTGCATAAAGACCTGATCATTCTCATACTTCTCTACACAGAAATAACCCAAAATAAGTGGGCACACCCCATTATTCCTCAACATACAGAATTTTGACAACACATTCCAACAATACCCTTTACATCATCGCATTCGACGTGCGACCTCCAAATCTCAGCCTATCAGAAAACGTACGGACTGGAATGAGAAACACGATGGTTGCATATTCAGCAAATACAGAATTCAAATATAGACGAAACTCCACCACCACCATTTGGAGCAGCAAATGCACCAAACTTATATCTAGTTACACAAATCCATGTTCTCCAACTGAAAAGGGGACAAAAGGAAAGAGCTCGGCCACCTCTGGAACATAAAGATGCCAATACAAACTTAACTCTGAGGCTGTTCACAAAGCTTCGAACCCAGCAGCCCCTGCCATGACCCCCATCATAGGAGTGTGTAACTTTTGCTCCCTACCAAGAATGCCGAATTAAAATAGATAAATAACTGCAAGAAGAGATTGCAGAACTGACGACTTTTAAGCAGTCCAATAAAGAGAGATGCATAAGCACATCCCCATACCTTTTACCGAGGAAGCCACTACTCTACTTTTTGCTTCAACGCTGCTGCATTCCATGGAAAGCCCACTAGGTTCCAATAGCGATTTTCAACTTCATGGCGCCATGCGTTGCTTAAACCTTCACTCTCATACCTCTCCACAGCATCTTTAAAAAATATAAGTGGGGGGACAAGATGCCTCAGTACACAATCATTCCTCAATATAGAGAATTTAGTCACAGATGCACACAGGAGATAAAATGCACATTTCTTATACAATCGCATTCGAGGTGCTGCATGTCCAAATGTCAGCTGCTTGACTTTGATAATCACCGTTAGCCAAAACACACACAAGAGATGTGCCCAACATCATCAAATTAGAGTTCCAAAAAACAGTGAAGAGTGAGCTGAGCAGTAAACGGAAGCCAACTCCAATGATGCTACATCAGCATTGCTCCCTCTGCATTTCCCTTGGCTTTCCTCATCAGCATTGCTCCCTCTGCATTTCTCTTGGCTCCATGTTGCATCACACCACTCGACACAGCATGCTGCATCACTTAGATACAAGTGGCAAATCTAGAAACTTGGATTTACAACCATTGCTCAACACAGAAAATTTCGACCCACCAGTGCACACGAGGGTACTACACATTCCATCAATACCCTTACGTATTGAAAAACCATGAAAAGGGACAACGTCATATTTGAGGGATAACATTTACACAGAAAATTTACACCCACCAGTGCACACGAGGGTAAGTACACATTCCATCAATACCCTTACATATTGAAGAACCATGAAAAGGGGCAAAGTCATATTTGAGGGATAACATACCCGAATCAAAACTGCTTGAATTCGGGAATAACCCTCAGCTCTCTGCTTCAAACACAGCCCCACAGGGATCCGTAAGCAAATATATATTTCCTATTAGCAGAACATCACTGCCACCTCCATATGCCTAGCAGATGTCAAAACCTATGCATACTTAGCCCAATCGTCTAAGGACACAGAGGGGAAACCCCTCTTTCAGTTTCAAACAGCAATTTGCCATGTTCTTGTCTCATGACTCCATGCGCTGCCCTAAATCTGAACTTACTCCCACTATGCAAAGAGGAAATGAGAGATATCGGTACACAACATTCCTCTAACTTAGACTCACAGATGCACACATCAGAACAAGTAATCCCATCAATACCCTTAAATGGGGAGGACGCACAAGAGGGATTTGCCAAATACCGACTGCTTAAATTTGACAATCACTTTAAGCTCTCCACTTCAAACAACGCAAGAGTACACTGTGCATGCCACAGAGGTCCATCAGCAAATAAATATTTCAAATAAGAAGTGTCAGCTCCACCTCCACATCGGTGACAGATGTCGCAAACTTATAGACAGAACGGAAACCTCCCTTGCAACTGGTAACTGACATGTCAATTTGAGAATCACCTTCAGCCCTCCACATCAAATACACGTGAGAGAGTACACTGTGCATGGCACACGGATCAATAAGCAAATAAATATTTCTGATTACCAGAAACATCAACGCCACCTCCATAAGCTAGCAAATTCTCCAACCCTTATGCCAACTTAGCCAAATCCCTCTTGCAGATTCAAACTGAGACTTTCAACCTATCCTTACCTGGCCAAATCACTTCTCCTATCGAGGGCTCAGGCAATGTCAGCTTGCAATCCAACACCCATAGAGTCTTCTCTGTCCTCAACAAAACTCAGTGCCACCTCCTGCAGAACCAATACAGACATGTGACTCCATTCCCCTGTAAATATAAAAACATTCCGACAGAGGGAAACACTGCAAGGGGAGGATGAGCAACTCAGTGTAGACAACCAAAATGCATTTGATTCAACAAGATTCATCTTTCCTCTACTGATCAATTTAAACCACTCTTCCTTGTCTTAAGATCACAACCTCTAAGTGAGAGAATACAGGAATCTATTAAATTTGGTAGATAAGCTTTGCTGAGCATCTTCACAATGAATAGCAATTGCTTGTCCCAACTGGTACGATTCATGAGAAGCCAAACTTGAAACTTCAAACGCACAGATGCACTTTTAAGGGTAGCCACACATACCATCCATCCTTTGCATGTCATTCCCCCCACCAAATTCTCCTCATTGTGACAGTTGCATATTAACTACACGAAGATTTCAAATATAAGAGACACTCAATTCGTGTGTTGAATCCGCTCCCTTCTGACTGCACTTGAGATGAAAGCTGGTAATTCCTTCAGCTACGAATCAAAATCCACACCAATGGAATGTAAAAATGCCGATACCAATATCGAACATCTCAAACAGTATATAAAGTTCCCATTAGTCTCCCTAAATATGCAATCAACCACCACCTAAGGTCTCCACTTTCCTGATGGGGAGGAGTGCCCTTCTGCATACAACAGGGTGCATCTCAATACATCCATTTTGGATTAGCGAAAAATCAATGCTATCTCCATAAATCCATGAATCATTTCTAACTTCTATCTTGCTCATTTGAGTCATGATAAGGCATAGCGAACCATGCACTCGCACCGAAAGGAAGTGAACCTTTTTTCATACGAATCCAAATTTTATGGATTCTATGATGTAAACCACTCCGAAAATTGATGGAGAACACGATGATGGCATATTGAGCAACACGATGGTTGCATACAGATTGCATCTTGAGCAAATACAAAATGCAAAGATAAGAGAACTGGAGAACACAATGGTTGCATATTGAGCAAATACAGATTGCAAAGATAAGAGAACTCACCACCATTTGAAGGAGCAAATGACCCAAACTTATAACAAGTTCCACGAATCCATGTTCTCCCATTGAAGAGCAAAAGAGGAGAATACCACAAACTTATGTCTAGTTAAAGAAATCCATGATCTTTCCCCATTGATGGACACCTCTCTTACAACTGCTCTTCGAGAAATGTATGCTTGTAAGCCAACACAATAAAACCCAGTATACTTGTCAAGTAGAAAAAAATGGGCAAGCTGAGCACGTGAGGGCACCAACCTTCATCACACGAGAGCAAAATATATCTCTCCTCATCTCTCGTCTTCAAAACAACATTTTGGGGTTGCAAAAAGCAGAAAATAACCATTGCCATTTATCTTCACTTGCATGTCAGCTACCAAAGCCCAATAACGCCACTCATCTCCATGCCCCTTGGAAACAGCATAACGTAGGACTGCACTTGCACTATAAGCCAGTAGTATTTTCAATCATGACTCAAACTACTCCAGTGAGATGTAAAGATGCCAATACAAACTTTGAATTCTCACATCATTCACAAGGCTTCGGATCTAAGAGCCCCTGCCTTGGTCCCCATCATAGGAGTGTGGTCCTCTTGCTCCAAACGAAACAAGACAAAAAAGATGGAAGAAGAGACTGCAGAAATGACTACTCTTAAGCATTGTCCAAATAGAGAGAGCGCATAACCATGCCTTCACCAGCTACTCATCCAATTAAATTTCTAAATAGTATAAGGCGAGCATTAAAATTAAGCCCTACCACTCAACTTCTTGCTTAAGTGCTCACTGTACACAACCAAAATGCAATTGAAACCTTCAATAAAATTCATCCTTCTTTTACTGATCAAGTTAATCCAGTCACTTTGTCGGATTATGTGCTCGAACAAGGACAGGATGAGAGAATATAGGAATAAATGAACTTCTGTGAGCCTCTTCAGAACGAATATGCTTAACCCAACTCGATTATGCCCTAAACCACTTTTAGAATACATTTGGTCATACCGCATTGTGCATAGTATACACCAAGGACAAGTTTGAAGACTCTGCCATCCAGGAACTTCATGAGAAACTCAAACGCACAGATGCACATTAAGAGAAGGTGCACATACTGGCATGCATCAAAGAAAGCATCCAGGCGTTTCAAGGCTCTTGTGCACTTCATTGCCCCCTCTCCAAATCTGTAAGGACTGAACTAGAGAACATGATTGTTGCATGTTGAGCAAATACAGATTGCAAAGATTAGAGAAACTCACCACCATTTGGAGCAGCAAATGCCGCAAACCTATATCCAGTTAAACAAATCCATGTTCTCCCATTGAAGAGAGAACAAGAGGAAGGAGAATGCCACAAACTTATATCTAGTTAAAGAAATCCATGTTTTCCCATTGATGGCCACCTCTCTTACAACTGCTCTTCCAGATGTGTATGCACGTAAGCCAGCACAATGAAACCTACTACACTTGTCTTAGTATGAAAAAATGGGCAAGGTGACCACGTGAGAGCATAATATATCGCTACTCTTCATCACACAAGAGCAAAATATATCACACTCCGCATCTCTCATCTTCAAATCAACATTTTGGGGTTGCAAAAAGAAGAAAATAACCTTTGCCATTTATCTTCACTTGCATGTCAGCTACAGTTGCTCCCAAAGCCCAATAAAGCCACTCATCTTCATGCCCCGCACAACGTAGGACTGCACTTGCACTATAAGCCAGTAGTATTTTCAATCATGAATCAAACTACTCCATTGAGATGTAAAGATGCCAATACAAACTTTGAACTCTCACACCATTCGCAAGGCTTCCGATCCAAAAGCCCCTGCCTTGGTCCCCATCGTAGGAGTGTGATCATCTTGCTCCAAATGAAACAAGACAGAGGAAGAGTCTGCAGAAATGACTACTCTTACGCATTGTCCAAATAGAGAAAGCGCATCTCCATGCCCTTCACCAGCTACTCTCCCAATTGAATCTCTAAATAATATAAGGCGAGCATTAAAAGTACTCAACTTTTTCCTTCAGCATTGCTCCTCCCCATGCAGAGCTGACTAGGTTCAAATAGCGATGTCATGGATCCATGTGTTGCCTAAAGACCTGATCATTCTCATACTTCTCTACACAGAAATAACCCTAAATAAGTGGGCACACCCCATTATTCCACAACATACAGAATTTTGACACAGATGCGCATAGGAGAGCAAATCCACATTCCAACGAGCAGCAAATGCAGCAAATGCAGCAAATGTATACCTGGTTACACAAATCCATGTTCTCCAACTGAAAAGGGGACAAAAGGAAAGAGCTCGGCCACCTCTCTTAAAACTTCTCGTCAAGATGTGAATGCGTATAAGCGCTTCGTCCTACCACCACAACAAAACCTTAGGTACTTGACAACGTAGAAAAAAAGAGTAAGCTGACCCGATAAGAGCAGAATGTATCTCCAGTTTTCCATCTTCCAATCAAACTTTTGGGGTTGGAAAATACAGAAAATAAACTGTGCTAATATACCTCACTCCATGTAAGCTACGGTTGCCCCAAAAGCTGCAAGGGCCACTCAAGGCCACGCCCCTCTTGAAACTTCATACCCTATGACTACACTTGCACTAATAGCCAGTAATGTTTTCATTTGTCAATCAAACTACACCACTGGAACATAAAGATGCCAATACAAACTTACAACTCTGAGGCTGTTCACAAAGCCTCGAACCCAGCAGCCCCTGCCGTGACCCCCATCATAGAAGTGTGTATCTTTTGCTCCCTACCAAGAATGCCGAATTAAAAAGGATAAATAACTGCAAGAAGAGATTGCAGAACTGACGACATTTGAGCAGTCCAATAAAGAGAGATGCATAAGCACATCCCCATACCTTTTACCGAGGAAGCCACTGCTGTACCTTTTGCTTCAACGCTGCTGCCTTCCATGGAAAGCCCACTAGGTTCCAATAGCAATTTTCAACATCATGGCCCCATGCGTTGCTTAAACCTTAACTTTCTCATACCTCTCCACAACATCTCTAAAAAACATAAGTGGGGGGACAAGATACCTCAGTACACAGTCCTTCCTCAATATAGAGAATTTAGTCACAGATGCACACAGGAGATAAAATGCACATTTCTTATACAATCGCATTCGAGGTGCTGCATGTCCAAATGTCAGCTGATTGACTTTGATAATTACCGTTAGCCAAAACACACACAAGAGATGTGCCCAACATCATCAAATTAGATTTCCAAAACACAGTGAAGACTGAGCTGAGCAGTAAACGGAAGCCAACTCCAATGATGCTACATCAGCATTGCTCCCTCTGCATTTCCCTTGGCTTTCCTCATCAACATCGCCCCCTCTGCATTTCTCTTGGCTCCATGTTGCATCACACCACTCGACACAGCATGCTGCATCACTTAGATACAAGTGGCAAATCTAGAAACTTGGATTTACAACCATTGCTCAACACAGAAAATTTCGACCCACCAGTGCACACGAGGGTACTACACATTCCATCAATACCCTTACGTATTGAAAAACCATGAAAAGGGACAACGTCATATTTGACGGATAACATTTACACAGAAAATTTACACCCACCAGTGCACACGAGGGTAAGTACACATTCCATCAATACCCTTACATATTGAAGAACCATGAAAAGGGACAGTCATATTTGAGGGATAACATACCCGAATCAAAACTGCTTGAATTCGGGAATAACCCTCAGCTCTCTGCTTCAAACACAGCCCCACAGGGATCCGTAAGCAAATATATATTTCCTATTAGCAGAACATCACTGCCACCTCCATATGCCTAGCAAATGTCAAAACCTATGCATACATAGCCCAATCGTCTAAGGACACAGAGGGGAAACCCCTCCTTCAGTTTCAAACAGCAATTTGCCATGTTCTTGTCTCATGACTCCATGCGCTACCCTAAATCTCAACTTACTCCCACTATGCAAAGAGGAAATGAGATATATCGGTACACAACATTCCTCTAACTTAGATTCACAGATGCACACATCAGAACAAGTAATCCCATCAATACCCTTAAATGGGGAGGACGCACAAGAGGGATTTGCCAAATACCGACTGCTTAAATTTGACAATCACTTTAAGCTCTCCACTTAAAACAACGCAAGAGTACACTGTGCATGCCACAGAGGTCCATCACCAAATAAATATTTCAAATAAGAAGCGTCAGCTCCACCTCCACAGCGGTGACAGATGTCGCAAACTTATAGACAGAACGGAAACCTCCCTTGCAACTGGTAACTGACATGTCAATTTGAGAATCACCTTCAGCCCTCCACATCAAATACACGTGAGAGAGTACACTGTGCATGGCACACGGATCAATAAGCAAATAAATATTTCTGATTACCAGAAACATCAACGCCACCTCCATAAGGCTAGCAAATTCTCCAACCCTTATGCCAACTTAGCCAAATCCCTCTTGCAGATTCAAACTGAGACTTTCAACCTATCCTTACCTGGCCAAATCCACTTCTCCTATCGAGGGCTCAGGCAATGTCAGCTTGCAATCCAACACCCATAGAGTCTTCTCTGTCCTCAACAAAACTCAGTGCCACCTCCTGCAGAACCAATACAGACATGTGACTCCATTCCCCTATAAATATAAAAACATGGTGACAGACGGAAACACTGCAAGGGGAGGATGAGCAACTCAGTGTAGACAACCAAAATGCATTTGATTCAACAAGATTCATCTTTCCTCTACTGATCAATTTAAACCACTCTACCTTGTCTTAAGATCACAAACTCTAGGTGAGAGAATACAGGAATCTATTAAATTGGTAGATAAGCTTTGCTGAGCATCTTCACAATGAATAGCAATTGCTTGTCCCAACTGGATCGTACCCTAAACCAATCCTAGATCGACTTGGTCCTATACCGTCTTCTGCCATCCAGAAGCTTCATGAGAAGCCAAACTTGAAACTTCAAACGCACAGATGCACTTTTAAGGGTAGCCACACATACCATCCATCCTTTGCATGTCATTCCCCCCTACCAAATTCTCCTCATTGTGACAGTTGCCCATGAACTACACGAAGATTTCAAATATAAGAGAAACTCAATTCGTGTGTTGAATCCGCTCCCTAGACGTAAAACAGGCTAACACCTCTGACTGCACTTGAGATGAAAGCTGGTAATTCCTTCAGCTACGAATCAAAATCCACACCAATGGAATGTAAAAATGCCGATACCAATATCGAACATCTCAAACAGTATCTAAAGTTGCCACTAGTCTCCGTAAATACGCAATCAACCACCACCTGAGGTCTCCACTTTCCTGATGGGGAGGAGTGCCCTTCTGCATACAACAGGGTGCATCTCAATACATCCATTTTGGATTAGCGAAAAATCAATGCTATCTCCATAAATCCATGAATCATTTCTAACTTCTATCTTGCTCATTTGAGTCATGATAAGGCATAGCGAACCATGCACTCGCACCGAAAGGAAGTGTACCTTTTTTTATACGAATCCAAATTTTATGGATTCTATGATGTAAACCACTCCGAAAATTGATGGAGAACACGATGATTCCATATTGAGCAACACGATGGTTGCACACAGATTGCATATTGAGCAAATACAAACTGCAAAGATAAGAGAACTGGAGAACACGATGGTTGCATATTGAGCAAATACAGATTGCAAAGATAACACAACTCACCACCATTTGGAGGAGCAAATGCCCCAAACTTATAACAAGTTCCACGAATCCATGTTCGCCCATTGAAGAGCAAAAAAGGAGAATACCACAAACTTATGTCTAGTTAAAGAAATCCATGATCTTTTCCCATTGATGGACACCTCTCTTACAACTGCTCTTCGAGAAATGTATGCTTGTAAGCCAACACAATAAAATCCAGTATACTTGTCAAGTAGAAAAAAATTGGCAAGCTGAGCACGTGAGGGCACTAACCTTCATCACACGAGAGCAAAATATATCACTCTCCTCATCTCTCGTCTTCAAAACAACATTTTGGGGTTACAAAAAGCAGAAAATAACCTTTGCCATTTATCTTCACTTGCATGTCAGCTACCAAAGCCCAATAACGCCACTCATCTCCATGCCCCTTGGAAACAGCATAACGTAGGACTGCACTTGCACTATAAGCCAGCAGTATTTTCAATCATGAATCAAACTACTCCAGTGAGATGTAAAGATGCCAATACAAAAATTTGAATTCTCACATCATTCACAAGGCCTCGGATCTAAGAGCCCCTGCCTTGGTCCCCATCATAGGAGTGTGGTCCTCTTGCTCCAAATGAAACAAGACAAAAAAGATGGAAGAAGAGACTGCAGAAATGACTTCTCTTAAGCATTGTCCAAATAGAGAGAGCGCATACCCATGCCTTCACCAGCTACTCATCCAATTAAATTTCTAAATAGTATAAGGCGAGCATTAAACTGGAGAACACGATTGTTGCATGTTGAGCAAATACAGATTGCAAAGATTAGAGAAACTCACCACCATTTGGAGCAGCAAATGCCGCAAACCTATATCCAGTTACACAAATCCATGTTCTCCGATTGAAGAGAGAACAAGAGGAAGGAGAATGCCACAAACTTATATCTAGTTAAAGAAATCCATGTTTTCCCATTGATGGCCACCTCTCTTACAACTCCTCTTCCAGATGTGTATGCACGTAAGCCAGCACAATGAAACCTACTACACTTGTCTTAGTACGAAAAAATGGGCAAGCTGACCACGTGAGAGCATAATATATAGCTACTCTTTATCACACGAGAGCAAAATATATCACACTCCGCATCTCTCATCTTCAAATCAACATTTTGGGGTTGCAAAAAGAAGAAAATAACCTTTGCCATTTATCTTCACTTGCATGTCAGCTACAGTTGCTCCCAAAGCCCGATAAAGACACTCATCTTCATGCCCCGCACAACGTAGGACTGCACTTGCACTATAAGCCAGTAGTATTTTCAATCATGAATCAAACTACTCCATTGAGATGTAAAGATGCCAATACAAACTTTGAACTCTCACACCATTCGCAAGGCTTCAGATCCAAAAGCCCCTGCCTTGGTCCCCATCGTAGGAGTGTGATCATCTTGCTCCAAATAAAACAAGACAGAGGAAGAAACAGCAGAAATGACTACTCTTACGCATTGTCCAAATAGAGAAAGCGCATCTCCATGCCCTTCACCACCTACTCACCCAATTAAATCTCTAAAGAGTATAAGGCGAGCATTAAAAGTACTCAACTTTTTGCTTCAGCATTGCTCCTTCCCATGCAGAGCTGACTAGGTTCAAATAGCGATGTCATGGATCCATGTGTTGCCTAAAGACCTGATCATTCTCATAGTTCTCTACACAGAAATAACCCAAAATAAGTGGGCACACACCATTATTCCTCAACATACATAATTTTGACACAGATGCGCATAGGAGAGCAAATCCACATTCCAACAATACCCTTGATGTACATCATCGCATTCGACGTGCGACGTCCAAATCTCAGCCTACTAAAAAACGTAAGGACTGAAATGAAAAACACGATGGTTGCATATTCAGCAAATACAGAATTCAAATATAGACGAAACTCCACCACCACCATTTGGAGGAGCAAATGCAGCAAATGTATACCTGGTTATACAAATCCATGTTCTCCAACTGAAAAGGGGACAAAAGGAAAGAGCTCGGCCACCTCTCTTAAAACTTCTCATCAAGATGCGAATCGTATAGCTACCACCACAACAAAACCCTACGTACTTGACAGCGTAGAAAAAAAGAGTAAGCTGACCCCATAAGAGCAGAATGTATCTCCAGCTTTCCATCTTCCAAGTAAACTTTTAGGGTTGAAAAATACAGAAAATAACCTCTGCCAATATACCTCACTCCATGTAAGCTACGGTTGCTCCAAAAGCTGCACGGGCCACTCAAGGCCATGCCCCTCTTGAAACTTCATTGCAATAATAGCCGGTAATGTTTTCATTTGTGAATCAAATTACACCACTGGAACATAACGATGCCAATACAAACTTACACTTCTGAGGCTGTTCACAAAGCTTCGAACCCAGCAACCCTGCCTTGACCCCCATCATAGGAATGGGTATCTTTTGCTCCCTACCAAAAATGCCAAATTAAAAAAGATAAATAACGGCAAGAAGAGATTGCAGAACTGACGACTTTTAAGCAGTCTAATAAAGAAAGATGCATAAGCACATCCCCATGCCTTTTACCGAGGAAACCACTACTCGACTTTTTGCTTCAACACTGGTCCCTTCCATGGAAAGCCCACTAGGTTCCAATATCAGTTTTCAACTTCATGGCCCAATGCGTTGCTTAAACCTTAACTTTCTCATACCTCTCCACAGCACCATCAAATATAACTAGGGGGACAAGATACCTCAGTACACAATCATTCCTCAATATAGAGGATTCAGTCACAGATGCACACAGGAGATAAAATGCACATTTCTTATACAATCCCATTCGAGGTGCTGCATGTCCAAATGTCAACTGCTTGACTTTGATAATCACCGTTAGCCAAAACACACACAAGAGATGTGCCCAACATCGTCAAATTAGATTTCCAAAATACAGTGAAGAGTGAGCTGAGCAGTAAACGGAAGCCAACTCCCATGATGCTACATCAGCATTGCTCCCTCTGCATTTCTCTTGGCTTTCCTCATCAACATTGCTCCCTCTGCATTTCTCTTGCCTCCATGTTTTGCCCTGAACCTCAATTTACTCACTCGACACAGCATGATGCATCACTTAGACACAAGTGGGAAATCTAGAAACTTGGCTTTACAACCATTGCTCAACACAGAAAATTTAGACCCACCAGTGCGCACGAGGGTAAGTACACATTCCATCACTACCCTTTCATGTTGAAGAACCATGAAAAGGGACAAAGTCATATTTGAGGGATAACATACCCGAATCAAAACTGCTTGAATTCCGGAATAACCCTCAGCTCTCTGCTTCAAACACAGCCGAGAGTGCTGTGCATGCCACAGGGATCCGTAAGCAAGTATATATTTCCTATTAGCAGAAACATCACTGCCTCCTCCATATGCCTAGCAGATCTCAAAACCTATGCATACTTAGCCAAATCATCAGCATCGCTTCGCCCCATGCAGAGCTGACTAGGTTCAAATAGTGATGTCATGGATCCACGTGTTGCCAAAAGACCTGATCATTCTCATACTTCTCTACGCAGAAATAACCCAAAATAAGTGGGCACACCCCATTATTCCTCAACATACAGAATTTTGACAACACATTCCAACAATACCCTTTACATCATCGCATTCGAGGTGCGACCTCCAAATCTCAGCCTATCAGAAAACGTACGGACTGTAATGAGAAACACGATGGTTGCATATTCAGCAATACAGAATTCAAATATAGACGAAACTCCACCACCACCATTTGGAGCAGCAAATGCAGCAAACTTATATCTAGTTACACAAATCCATGTTGTCCAACTGAAAAGGGGACAAAAGGAAAGAGCTCGGCCACCTCTCTTAAAACTTCTCATCAAGATGTGAATGCGTATAAGCGCTTCCACCTACCACCACAACAAAACCTTACGTACTTGACAACGTAGAAAAACAGAGTAAGCTGACCCAATAAGAGCAGAATGTATCTCCAGTTTTCTATCTTCCAATCAAACTTTCGGGGTTGGAAAATACAGAAAATAACCTCTGCTAATATACCTCACTCCATCTAAGCTACAGTTGTCCCAAAAGCTGCAAGGGCCACTCAAGGCCACGCAAATCTTGAAACTTCATACCCTATGACTACACTTGCACTAATAGCCAGTAATGTTTTCATTTGTGAATCAAACTACACCACTGGAACATAAAGATGCCAATACAAACTTACAACTCTGAGGCTGTTCACAAAGCTTCGAACCCAGCAGCCCCTGCCATGACCCCCATCATAGGAGTGTGTATCTTTTGCTCCCTACCAAGAATGCCGAATTAAAAAAGATAAATAACTGCAAGAAGAGATTGCAGAAATGACGACTTTTAAGCAGTCCAATAAAGAGAGATGCATAAGCACATCCCCATACCGTTTACCGAGGTAACCACTACTCTACTTTTTGCTTCAACGCTGCTGCCTTCCATGGAAAGCCCACTAGGTTCCAATAGCGATTTTCAACTTCATGGCCCCATGCGTTGCTTACACCTTAACTTTCTAATACCTCTCCACAGCATCTTTAAAAAATACGAGTGGGGGGACAACATACCTCAGTACACAATCATTCCTCAATATAGAGAATTTAGTCACAGATGCACACAGGAGATAAAATGCACATTTCTTATACAATCGCATTCGAGGTGCTGCATGTCCAAATGTCAGCTGCTTGACTTTGATAATCACCGTTAGCCAAAACACACACAAGAGATGTGCCCAACATCATCAAATTAGATTTCCAAAAAACAGTGGACAGTGAGCTGAGCAGTAAACGGAAGCCAACTCCAATGATGCTACATCAGCATTGCTCCCTCTGCATTTCCCTTGGCTTTCCTCATCAACATTGCTCCCTCTGCTTTTCTCCTGGCTCCATGTTGCATCACCTCACTCGACACAGCATGCTGCATCACTTAGATACAAGTGGGAAATCTAGAAACTTGGATTTACAACCATTGCTCAACACAGAAAATTTCGAACCACCAGTGCACACAAGGGTACTACACATTCCATCAATACCCTTACGTATTGAAAAACCATGAAAAGGGACAACGTCATATTTGAGGGATAACATTTACACAGAAAACTTAGACCCACCAGTGCACACGAGGGTAAGTACACATTCCATAAATACCCTTACATATTGAAGAACCATGAAAAGGAACAAAGTCATATTTGAGGGATAACATACCCGAATCAAAACTGCTTGAATTCGGGAATAACCCTCAGCTCTCTGCTTCAGACACAGCCCCACAGGGATCCGTAAGCAAACATATATTTCCTATTAGCAGAACATCACTGCCACCTCCATATGCCTAGCAGATGTCAAAACCTATGCATACCTAGCCCCATCGACTAAGGACACAGAGGGGAAACCCCTCTTTCAGTTTCAAACAGCAATTTGCCATGTTCTTGTCTCATGACTCCATGCGCTGCCCTAAATCTCAACTTACTCCCACTATGCAAAGAAGAAATGAGAGATATCGGTACACAACATTCCTCTAAACTTAGACTCACAGATGCACACATCAGAGCAAGTAATCCCATCAATACCCTTAAATGGGGAGGACGCAGAAGAGGGATTTGCCAAATACCGACTGCTTAAATTTGACAATCACTTTAAGCTCTCCACTTCAAACAACGCAAGAGTACACTGTGCATGCCACAGAGGTCCATCAGCAAATAAATATTTCAAATAAGAAGCGTCAGCTCCACTTCCACATCGGTGACAGATGTCGCAAACTTATAGACAGAACGGAAACCTCCCTTGCAACTGGTAACTGACATGTCAATTTGAGAATCACCTTCAGCCCTCCACATCAAATACACGTGAGAGAGTACACTGTGCATGGCACAGGGATTAATCAGCAAATACATATTTCTGATTACCAGAAACATCAACGCCACCTCCATAAGGCTAGAAAATTCTCCAACCTTTATGCCAACTTAGCCAAATCCCTCTTACAGATTCAAACTGACACTTTCAACGTATCCTTACCTGGCCAAATCCACTTCTCCTATCGAGGGCTCAGGCAATGTCAGCTTGCAATCCAACACCCATAGAGTCTTCTCTGTCCTCAACAAAACTCAGTGCCTCCTCCTGCAGAACCAATTCGGACATGTGACTCTATTCCCCTATAAATATAAAAACATCGAGACAGACGGAAACACTGCAAGGGGAGGATGCGCAACTCAGTGTAGACAACCAAATTTCATTTGATTCAACAAGATTCATCTTTCCTCTACTGATCAATTTAAACCACTCTACCTTGTCTTAAGATCAGAAGCTCTAGGTGAGAGAATAGAGGAATCTATTAGATTTGGTAGATAAGCTTTGCTGAGCATCTTCACAATGAATAGCAATTGCTTGTCCCAACTGGATCGTACCCTAAACCAATCCTAGATCCACTTGGTCCTATACCATCTTCTGCCATCCAGAAGCTTCATGAGAAGCCAAACTTGAATCTTCAAACGCACAGATGCATTTTCAAGGGTAGCCACACATACCATCCATCCTTTGCATGTCATTCCCCCCTACCAAATTCTCCTCATTGTGACAGTTCCATATTAACTACACGAAGATTTCAAATACAAGAGAAACTCAATTCGTGTGTTGAATCCGCTCCCTAGACGTAAAACAGGCTAACACCTCTGACTGCACTTGAGATGAAAGCTGGTAATTCCTTCTGCTACGAATCAAAATCCACACCAATGGAATGTAAAAATGCCGATACCAATATCGAACATCTCAAACAGTATACAAATTCTTATGGATTCTATGATGTAAACCACTGCGAAAATTGATGGAGAACACGATGGTTCCATATTGAGCAACACGATGGTTGCATACAGATTGCATATTGAGCAAATACAAAATGCAAAGATAAGAGAACTGGAGAACACGATGGTTGCATATTGAGCAAATACAGATTGCAAAGATAAAAAAACTCACCACCATTTGGAGGAGCAAATGCCCCAAACTTATAACAAGTTCCACGAATCCATGTTCTCCCATTGAAGAGCAAAAAAGGAGAATACCACAAACTTATGTCTAGTTAAAGAAATCCATGATCTTTTCCCATTGATGGACACCTCTCTTACAACTGCTCTTCGAGAAATGTATGCTTGTAAGCCAACACAATAAAACCCAGTATACTTGTCAAGTAGAAAAAAATGGGCAAGCTGAGCACGTGAGGGCACTAACCTTCATCACACGAGAGCAAAATATATCACTCTCCTCATCTCTCGTCTTCAAAACAACATTTTGGGGTTGCAAAAAGCAGAAAATAACCTTTGCCATTTATCTTCACTTGCATGTCAGCTACCAAAGCCCAATAACGCCACTCATCTCCATGCCCCTTGGAAACAGCATAACGTAGGACTGCACTTGCACTATAAGCCAGTAGTATTTTCAATCATGACTCAAACTACTCCACTGAGATGTAAAGATGCCAATACAAACTTTGAATTCTCACACCATTCACAAGGCTTCGGATCTAAGAGCCCCTGCCTTGGTCCCCATCATAGGAGTGTGGTCCTCTTGCTCCAAACGAAACAAGATAAAAAAGATGGAAGAAGAGACTGCAGAAATGACTACTCTTAAGCATTGTCCAAATAGAGAGAGCGCATACCCAAGCCTTCACCAGCTACTCATCCAATTAAATTTCTAAATAGTATAAGGCCAGCATTAGAAATAAGCCGTACCACTCAACTTCTTGCTTAAGTGCTCACTGTACACAACCAAAATGCAATTGAAACCTTCAATAAAATTCATCCTTCTTTTACTGATCAAGCTAATCCAGTCACTTTGTCAGATTACGTGCTCGAACAAGGACAGGATGAGAGAATAGAGGAATAAATGAACTTCTGTGAGCCTCTTCAGAACGAATATGCTTAACCTAACTCGATTATGCCCTAAACCACTTTTAGAGTCCATTTGGTCATACCGCATTGTGCATAGTATACACCAAGGAAAGGTTTCAAGACTCTGCCATCCAGGAGCGTCATGAGAAACTCCATTGCAAACTTCAAACCCACAGATGCACATTAAGAGAAGGTGCACATACTGGCATGCATCAAAGACTATACTTGCACTAATAGCCAGTAATGTTTTCATTTGTGAATCAAACTACACCAGTGGAACATAAAGATGCCAATACAAACTTACACTTCTGAGGCTGTTCACAAAGCTTCGAACCCAGCAGCCCCTGCCTTGACCCCCATCATAGGAGTGGGTATCTTTTGCTCCCTACCAAGAATGCCGAATTAAAAAAGATAAATAACGGCAAGAAGAGATTGCAGAACTGACGACTTGTAAGCAGTCTAATAAAGAGAGATGCATAAGCACATCCCCATGCCTTTTACCGAGGAAACCACTACTCGACTTTTTGCTTCAACACTGCTCCCGTCCATGGAAAGCCCACTAGGTTCCAATAGCAATTTTCAACTTCATGGCCCCATGCGTTGCTTAAACCTTAACTTTCTCATACCTCTCCACAGCACCATCAAATATAACTGGGGGGACAAGATACCTCAGTACACAATCATTCCTCAATATAGAGGATTCAGTCACAGATGCACACAGGAGATAAAATGCACATTTCTTATACAATGCCATTTGAGGTGCTGCATGTCCAAATGTAAGCTGCTTGACTGTGATAATCACCGTTAGCCAAAACACACGCAAGAGATGTGCCCAACATCGTCAAGTTAGATTTCCAAAAAACAGTGAAGAGTGAGCTGAGCAGTAAACGGAAGCCAACTCCCATGATGCTACATCAGCATTGCTCCCTCTGCATTTCTCTTGCCTCCATGTTTTGCCCTGAACCTCAATTTACTCACTCGACACAGCATGCTGCATCACTTAGACACAAGTGGGAAATCTAGAAACTTGGCTTTACAACCATTGCTCAACACAGAAAATTTAGACCCACCAGTGCACACGAGGGTAAGTACACATTCCATCACTACCCTTACATGTTGAAGAACCATGAAAAGGGACAAAGTCATATTTGAGGGATAACATACCCGAATCAAAACTGCTTGAATTCCGGAATAACCCTCAGCTCTCTGCTTCAAACACAGCCGAGAGTGCTGTGCATGCCACAGGGATCCATAAGCAAATATATATTTCCTATTAGCAGAAACATCACTGCCTCCTCCATATGCCTAGCAGATCTCAAAACCTATGCATACTTAGCCAAATCATCAGCATCGCTCCTCCCCATGCAGAGCTGACTAGGTTCAAATAGTGATGGGATGGATCCATGTGTTGCCTAAAGACCTGATCATTCTCATACTTCTCTACACAGAAATAACCCAAAATAAGTGGGCACACCCCATTATTCCTCAACATACAGAATTTTGACAACACATTCCAACAATACCCTTTACATCATCGCATTCGAGGTGCGACCTCCAAATCTCAGCCTATCAGAAAACGTACGGACTGGAATGAGAAACACGATGGTTGCATATTCAGCAAATACAGAATTCAAATATAGACGAAACTCCACCACCACCATTTGGAGCAGCAAATGCAGCAAACTTATATCTAGTTACACAAATCCATGTTCTCCAACTGAAAAGGGGACAAAAGGAAAGAGCTCGGCCACCTCTGGAACATAAAGATGCCAATACAAACTTGCAACTCTGAGGCTGTTCACAAAGCTTCGAACCCAGCCCCTGCCATGACCCCCATCATAGGAGTGTGTATCTTTTGCTCCCTACCAAGAATGCCGAATTAAAATAGATAAATAACTGCAAGAAGAGATTGCAGAACTGACGACTTTTAAGCAGTCCAATAAAGAGAGATGCATAAGCACATCCCCATACCTTTTACCGAGAAAGCCAATACTCTACTTTTTGCTTCAACGCTGCTGCCTTCAATCGAAAGCCCACTAGGTTCCAATAGCGATTTTCAACTTCATGGCCCCATGCCTTGCTTAAACCTTAACTCTCATACCTCTCCACAGCATCTTTATAAAATATAAGTAGGGGGACAAGATACCTCAGTACACAATCATTCCTCAATATAGAGAATTTAGTCACAGATGCACACAGGAGATAAAATGCACATTTCTTATACAATCGCATTCGAGGTGCTGCATGTCCAAATGTCAGCTGCTTGACTTTGATAATCACCGTTAGCCAAAACACACACAAGAGATGTGCCCAACATCGTCAAATTAGATTTCCAAAAAACAGTGAAGAGTGAACTGAGCAGTAAACGGAAGCCAACTCCCATGATGCTACATCAGCATTGCTCCCTCTGCATTTCTCTTGGCTTTCCTCATCAACATTGCTCCCTCTGCATTTCTCTTGCCTCCATGTTTTGCCCTGAACCTCAATTTACTCACTCGACACAGCATGCTGCATCACTTAGACACAAGTGGGAAATCTAGAAACTTGGCGTTACAACCATTGCTCAACACAGAAAATTTAGACCCACCAGTGCACACGAGGGTAAGTAAAGAACCATGAAAAGGGACAAAGTCATATTTGAGGGATAACATACCCGAATCAAAACTGCTTGAATTCCGGAATAACCCTCAGCTCTCTGCTTCAAACACAGCCGAGAGTGCTGTGCATGTGTTAAGCACTATCTCTACTTCCCCTCTTGAAGATCACGGGAGTAGCACCATGAATCTCCACCCAGCCATATCACGCTGAGGCTGATGAGCAGAGAGAGATCTTCGTTACAATTTCAACGTGAATCCTTTTCTTCTCTTCTCACTCTCGCCTCAGCAAGCCCCAATTCCCTAGATAGATCTAGATGCCACATGTCATCCATATAGGGCCTTCCTAATGCAACATTCCACCCCTCTCTTGGGATGCATTAATTCCTTTGCCCCTAGGCACAATTTTTGCACCAGGCCCTTGGCCTTAGATCTACCTAGTCTGGTGCTATCAGCCCTCACCTAGGACCTTGACATTAAATCCCTCCCGATCATTTACATGAAGCGCAAACACATATATTACAGAGATAGATCCATTAAGGGAAATGTCGAATGATTCTTCCGAGGTCATGCTACCTCGGCTAGAGCGTAACATTCCTTCCCTCTTCGGACATCAGCGTCCTCAATGATAAAATCTGGGAACACTCTCCGCAACTGATATACGGATTCCCCGGTAGCTTTGGATAGAGGCTGACCATGCCATGCAACCAACACCGTGGGTATCTTCCAATTTCGTATTTGCATTGTTCCTCGGTCCAGGATTCTTGTTGGTTTTCGCCTTGCAATATCCTCTATCTCCTGAAACAAAACCACACCTTCGACTAGTGAGTCACATGTATGTAAAAATTTCTTTAAGCGCGAAACATGAAAAACCGGGTGCACCTTACACCCCTGTGGCAATTCCAATTTATAGGCTACACTGCCTATTCTCTTTAGAATTAACCACGGCCCACAGTATCGAGGTGATAACTTAGCACACTCTCCTAAAGTCAACGACTTCGAGTGCTAAGGAACTCTGAGAAAAACTTTTTCTCCTTCCTTAAATACTCTTATAGACCGGTTTTCATCCGCATACACCTTGGCTCTATCCATAGCCTGGCGGATATTAGCTCTCGCAAGTGCTAGCATCTCCCGCATCTGAACCACAAAGTTCGCGGCACTAGGCACTTTCTGAGGTATTCCAACTATAGTTGGATTTGCTGGTCTATAACCATAGTTCAACTCAAACGGACTGAACCCGGTAGATGAATATTTTCTATCATTGTAGGCAAACTCCAACAATGGCAACCACTTGTCCCACGTATGTTGCCTCAATGACACATATGCCCTCAGCATATCCTCTAAAGTTTGGTTGACTCTCTCTGTCTGACCATCCGTCTCAGGATGATCCCCACTACTCATTCCCAACTCAGTCCTCAGTGCCTCAAATACCGCTGTCCAAAAATGACCGGTAAATCTGACATCTCGGTCTGACACTATGGATCTAGGCAATCCATGCAGACGAAATATATGTCTAATAAATAAATCCGCCACTTGCGGGGTACTAACAGACTCTCTAGTCGGAATGAAGTGAGCCATCTTGGTTAGACGATCAACCACCACAAGGATAGAATCATACCCTCCTTGCATTGCAGGCAGCCCTACAATAAAGTCCATGGAAATGCTCTCCCACTTACTTAGTGGTATTTCCAAGGGCTGTAAAAGTCCGGGTGGCTTCACCCGCTCGGCCTTACTTACCTGACACGAGAAACACCGTGTCACATATTCATGAATATGCTTTTTCATCTTTGGCCAAAAGAAATCTCGCTTCACGAGATCATATGTCTTCTCAACTCCTGGATGTCCCGCACACGGGCTATCATGGCATTGTCGAATGACTCTCTGCCTGAGATCATTCTGACTAGGTACTACAACCTTGCCATTTCTAACTAGCATACCATCCCTTATGGTATATCTTGCATAAGTTTGGCCTTTTCTGGATGCCAGGTCATCCTTTTCACTTTCCCCGGGTTTTAATACATGAGCTTTAGGCCACAAGCTCTGGACAAACTCGTCCACTTTTTGAGTCACATTGTGAGTTGACGCCGAGTCAAACAACACAATGACATCATGATTGGCCACTTGCCCTTTCATTTTAATTAACTCCGTATCATTAAAGGCCGTATACCCCGTTGCTGCGGGCTTAGATAGGATGTTATCAGGTGCACTCGTCACTAACTTAGCAATAGACACACATAACAAACAAGGTACTAACCTCTGAGAAGATCCCGCTAGCTGAATCTGCATCTCTTCCGCTCAGGGACTTCCCTGCATCTCCACATCGCACTCTGAGATCACCATCTCAGCCATCCGACGATCTTTGTTACGTGGACAATCCTTCCACTGGTGAGGTTGAAGGCAACCAAAACATAAGCCCTCTCTCCTCGCTTTTTCCCTTTGTTCTGGGTTCAAGGGAGACTTAGACCAAGCCCAGGCTGCCATTGGGGTTACTTTCCTCTTCACTCCAATGGTGGTACTTGGTTTAGGAGTTTCAGCCGGTCTCGCCTGCTTGGCTTGACCACTCGGCTGCGAACCACTCCCTTTACTGGCCCACTTCTTCTTAAACCCAGATTTCTTCGGATACCCATACTGGGTTCCGACCTGTGCAAACCCACTTGGTTTGCTGCCCTTGGCATCCTCATAGTTCAGGGCTATAGCTATTGCATCATCTAGCGTGTTCGCGTACTTAGCCCGAACTTCCATTTTTATTCGATCATTCAATCCAAATATGAAATCTTTCACTTGGATTGATTGAGGCAGGGGTTCGTCAACCTTCATTACACTCTCTCGAAACTTATCAGTGTATTTTGCCACTGATAAATTTCTCTGACGAAGGTTCCTAAATTGATCCCAAGCCCGGGATGCTTCGTCAGGAGGTAAGAAGTGTTTCCTGAACTCTCTTTTAAACCCCTCCCAGGTAGTGGATGCTATACCATCTTTTTGTTGTTTAATCCACCACCGGTCCGCTGCCTCACTAAACATGTGGGTGGCCTCGCGGATCTTTTTGATGTCATTTCTGATTTCACAAATGGCCAACGCCTCGTCCCATTTGTGTAACCAGGTCTCAATGACATTGGAGCTACGGTCGTTCATCCGACCATAATACTTTTCCGGTCTGTAATTTGCAATATTTGGCACTTTAGCCTTCCTAGGCTCGACCGTATGGACACTAGACTCCAGTTCCATTGGAGCCTTTCCCTTCTCTTCTCGAGAAGGTCTGGTAGACATACTCTGTATCGCTCTCCTAAGTTCGGATTGCCCTGCATTGGCCTGTAATTGCTGCGCTAACAACTGTTGCAAGGCATTCTCCAGCAATGCAATCCTACCAGATAAAGTGTGAGCTACTGGGCGCGATCCCTGCTGGGTCGGCCGGACTCCTGATTCACCAGGGTCCCTCCTGGAAGCCCCTTCTTCTGCTTCCATTCCGTTCTATGGGTGGTTTGTTTTGTTTTGATTTTGTTTTGATTTGGGTTTTTTTTTTTTTTTAAATTAAAACCACCACTAGCCAACTGTATTTACAAGTTGACACAATTCAGTGTACCAACAATCTGACACAATTCCCTATACTAGGGAATTCCTACAATCCGACATGCACACTGACTAGCCATTTGATACATGCATAACCCAAACAGCGCTTTTCCCTATACTAGGGAATTTCCTGCAAACTGACTCTGATCGAAGCACATGCATACACACAGGCATAGTAACCGTAGACTCCGCTATACTGAAACAACAAACTGTATAACCAAACTGAAATCTTATAGCGAAGGAAAGTTTGATGCTCCCTGGAAGCTCCACGCAATCCGAGTCCCCGAAGGCTACAGCCTCCACGTATGATCTGCTTGCAACTGATACAACCTTTATTTTCCTTCACTTCTGTTTGGAATGTGTCGCAGCCTGAGAGAGGCCTGCGTGATCTTTGACGAAACCAATAGGTTGTTCGTCAACCTATCATCTACCTTGACTAGCCTTACACGCAATCTAGGTTCCCAAGGTTTGCTGGATCGTCACTAGTTACGAGCAGATTGCTGGCGTTGCAGATCGCTGCACATGCGTGCCAACGAAGCAGACCACGGCTAGCCAGCATCACTGCATCACTTCTGGCACCGTGGCAATTTCCCGCTGTCCGTCGTCACGCCACATCCCTCTCTGGTTCCGCTGTGATCGCGGGAGCGCCAACAGTCTCAATTCAGAATCCTTCGTCAATCGTATGCACGTATGGAACCTCCGTTAAATTAGTCCAACGCCCACGGTGCGTAGGCCAATCGTCCGTCAGCGCCTTTCCTTGGGCTTCCTATCGATCTGGTCAGCCACCAATTACCGATGTCGACAGACCATGCAGGAATCTTCCGCTCCAGCCCAGCCACACCGACTGCGTGCCCCGCTGTCGTCGCTGCCTTACGGGACCCCCAACTCCAGCCACGAACAGTCAACACCCTCTGCTATACTATTCGTCAAACCACCTTACGGGAGCGCCATCCAACACGGACCGCGTCAACCCTTCGTTGCGGAGGCTCGTTGCGATCAGTGCGTCGCCTACGCCAACCGTCGCAGCAGACCATCAATCGAAGAAGCCCGTCCACCTGGTCCCGTCACGTACAGCCTTCGTCACCGCCAACGATCCACACGTCCCTATCCTTGATCTCTCCACAGGCTCTGATACCAAATGTTAAGCACTATCTCTACTTCCCCTCTTGAAGATCACGGGAGTAGCACCATGAATCTCCACCCAGCCATATCTCGCTGAGGCTGATGAGCAGACAGAGATCTTCGTTACAATTTCAACATGAATCCTTTCCTTCTCTTCTCACTCTCGCCTCAGCAAGCCCCAATTCCCTAGATAGATCAAGATGCCACATGTCATCCATATAGGGCCTTCCTAATGCAACATTCCACCCCTCTCTTGGGATGCATTAATTCCTTTGCCCCTAGGCACAATTTTTGCACTACGCCCTTGGCCTTAGATCTACCTAGTCTGGTGCTATCAGCCCTCACCTAGGACCTTGACATTAAATCCCTCCCGATCATTTACATGAAGCGCAAACACATATATTACAGAGATAGATCCATTAAGGGAAATGTCGACTGATTCTTCCGAGGTCATGCTACCTCGGCTAAAGCGTAACAGCACGCCACAGGAATCCGTAAGCAAATATATATTTCCTATTATTAGAAACATCACTGCCTCCTCCATATGCCTAGCAGATGTCAAAACCTATGCATACTTAGCCAAATCATCAACATCGCTCCTCCCCATGCAGATACCTCAGTACACAGTCATTCCTCAATATAGAGAATTTAGTCACAGATGCACACAGGAGATAAAATGCACATTTCTTATACAATCGCATTCAAGGTGCTGCATGTCCAAATGTCAGCTGCTTGACTTTGATAATCACCGTTAGCCAAAACACACACAAGAGATGTGCCCAACATCATCAAATTAGATTTCCAAAACACAGTGAAGAGTGAGCTGAGCAGTAAACGGAAGCCAACTCCAATGATGCTACGTCAGCATTGCTCCCTCTGCATTTCCCTTGGCTTTCCTCATCAACATTGCTCCCTCTGCATTTCTCTTGGCTCCATGTTGCATCACACCACTCGACACAGCATGCTGCATCACTTAGATACAAGTGGGAAATCTAGAAACTTGGATTTACAACCATTGCTCAACACAGAAAATTTCGACCCACCAGTGCACACGAGGGTACTACACATTCCATCAATACCCTTACGTATTGAAAAACCATGAAAAGGGACAACGTCATATTTGAGGGATAACATTTACACAGAAAATTTACACCCACCAGTGCACACGAGGGTAAGTACACATTCCATCAATACCCTTACATATTGAAGAACCATGAAAAGGGACATACATATTTGAGGGATAACATACCCGAATCAAAACTGCTTGAATTCGGAAATAACCCTCAGCTCTCTGCTTCAAACACAGCCCCACAGGGATCCGTAAGCAAATATATATTTCCTATTAGCAGAACATCACTGCCACCTCCATATGCCTAGCAGATGTCAAAACCTATGCATACTTAGCCCAATCGTCTAAGGACACAGAGGGGAAATCCCTCTTTCAGTTTCAAACAGCAATTTGCCATGTTCTTGTCTCATGACTCCATGCGCTGCCCTAAATCTCAACTTACTCCCACTATGCAAAGAGGAAATGAGAGATATCGGTACACAACATTCCTCTAACTTAGACTCACAGATGCACACATGAGAACAAGTAATCCCATCAATACCCTTAAATGGGGAGGACGCAGAAGAGGGATTTGCCAAATACCGACTGCTTAAATTTGACAATCACTTTAAGCTCTCCACTTCAAACAACGCAAGAGTACACTGTGCATGCCACAGAGGTCCATCAGCAAATAAATATTTCAAATAAGAAGCGTCAGCTCCACCTCCACAGCGGTGACAGATGTCGCAAACTTATAGACAGAACGGAAACCTCCCTTGCAACTGGTAACTGACATGTCAATTTGAGAATCACCTTCAGCCCTCCACATCAAATACACGTGAGAGAGTACACTGTGCATGGCACACGGATCAATAAGCAAATAAATATTTCTGATTACCAGAAACATCAACGCCACCTCCATAAGGCTAGCAAATTCTCCAACCCTTATGCCAACTTAGCCAAATCCCTCTTGCAGATTCAAACTGAGACTTTCAACCTATCCTTACCTGGCCAAATCCACTTCTCCTATCGAGGGCTCAGGCAATGTCAGCTTGCAATCCAACACCCATAGAGTCTTCTCTGTCCTCAACAAAACTCAGTGCCACCTCCTGCAGAACCAATACAGACATGTGACTCCATTCCCCTATAAATATAAAAACATTGCGACAGACGGAAACACTGCAAGGGGAGGATGAGCAACTCAGTGTAGACAACCAAAATGCATTTGATTCAACAAGATTCATCTTTCCTCTACTGATCAATTTAAACCACTCTACCTTGTCTTAAGATCACAAACTCTAGGTGAGAGAATACAGGAATCTATTAAATTTGGTAGATAAGCTTTGCTGAGCATCTTCACAATGAATAGCAATTGCTTGTCCCAACTGGATCGTACCCTAAACCAATCCTAGATCCACTTGGTCCTATACCGTAGTCTGCCATCCAGAAGCTTCATGAGAAGCCAAACTTGAAACTTCAAACGCACAGATGCACTTTTAAGGGTAGCCACACATACCATCCATCCTTTGCATGTCATTCCCCCCTAACAAATTCTCCTCATTGCGACAGTTGCATATCAACTACACGAAGATTTCAAATATAAGAGAAACTCAATTCGTGTGTTGAATCCGCTCCCTAGACATAAAACAGGCTAACACCTCTGACTGCACTTGAGATGAAAGCTGGTAATTCCTTCAGCTACGAATCAAAATCCACACCAATGGAATGTAAAAATGCCGATACCAATATCGAACATCTCAAACAGTATATAAAGTTGCCACTAGTCTCCGTAAATACACAATCAACCACCACCTAAGGTCTCCACTTTCCTGATGGGGAGGAGCGCCCTTCTGCATACAACAGGGTGCATCTCAATACATCCATTTTGGATTAGCGAAAAATCAATGCTATCTCCATAAATCCATGAAATATTTCTAACTTCTATCTTGCTCATTTGAGTCATGATAAGGCATAGCGAACCATGCACTCGCACCGAAAGGAAGTGAACCTTTTTTCATACGAATCCAAATTTTATGGATTCTATGATGTAAACCACTCCGAAAATTGATGGAGAACACGATGATTGCATATTGAGCAACACGATGGTTGCACACAGATTGCATATTGAGCAAATACAAACTGCAAAGATAAGAGAACTGGAGAACACGATGGTTGCATAGAGCAAATACAGATTGCAAAGATAACACAACTCACCACCATTTGGAGGAGCAAATGCCCCAAACTTATAACAAGTTCCACGAATCCATGTTCTCCCATTGAAGAGCAAAAAAGGAGAATACCACAAACTTATGTCTAGTTAAAGAAATCCATTATCTTTTCCCATTGATGGACACCTCTCTTACAACTGCTCTTCGAGAAATGTATGCTTGTAAGCCAACACAATAAAATCCAGTATACTTGTCAAGTAGAAAAAAATGGGCAAGCTGAGCACGTGAGGGCACCAACCTTCATCACACAAGAGCAAAATATATCACTCTCCTCATCTCTCGTCTTCAAAACAACATTTTGGGGTTGCAAAAAGCAAAAAATAACCTTTGCCATTTATCTTCACTTGCATGTCAGCTACCAAAGCCCAATAACGCCACTCATCTCCATGCCCCTTGGAAACAGCATAACGTAGGACTGCACTTGCACTATAAGCCAGTAGTATTTTCAATCATGAATCAAACTACTCCAGTGAGATGTAAAGATGCCAATATAAACTTTGAATTCTCACATCATTCACAAGGCCTCGGATCTAAGAGCCCCTGCCTTGGTCCCCATCATAGGAGTGTGGTCCTCTTGCTCCAAACGAAACAAGACAAAAAAGATGGAAGAAGAGACTGCAGAAATGACTTCTCTTAAGCATTGTCCAAATAGAGAGAGCGCATACCCATGCCTTCACCAGCTACTCATCCAATTAAATTTCTAAATAGTATAAGGCGAGCATTAAAAGTAAGCCGTACCACTCAACTTCTTGCTTAAGTGCTCTCTGTACACAACCAAAATGCAATTGAAACCTTCAATAAAATTCATCCTTCTTTTACTGATCAAGTTAATCCAGTCACTTTGTCGGATTACGTGCTCGAACAAGGACAGGATGAGAGAATAGAGGAATAAATGAACTTCTGTGAGCCTCTTCAGAACGAATATGCTTAACCCAACTCGATTATGCCCTAAACCACTTTTAGAATCCATTTGGTCATACCGCATTGTGCATAGTATACAGCAAGGACAAGTTTGAAGACTCTGCCATCCAGGAACTTCATGAGAAACTCCATTGCAAACTTCAAACGCACAGATGCACATTAACAGAAGGTGCATATACTGGCATGCATCAAAGAAAGCATCCAGGCGTTTCAAGGCTCTTGTGCACTTCTTTGCCCCCTATCCAAATCTGTAAGGACTGAACTGGACAACACGATTGTTGCATGTTGAGCAAATACAGATTGCAAAGAGTAGAGAAACTCACCACCATTTGGAGCAGCAAATGCCTCAAACCTATATCCAATTACACAAATCCATGTTCTCCCATTGAAGAGAGAACAAGAGGAAGGAGAATGCCACAAACTTATATCTAGTTAAAGAAATCCATGTTTTCCCATTGATGGCCACCTCTCTTACAACTGCTCTTCCAGATGTGTATGCACGTAATCCAGATGTGTATGCACGTAATCCAGATGGGCAAGCTGACCACGTGAGAGCATAATATATCGCTACTCTTTATCACACGAGAGCAAAATATATCACTCCCCATCTCTCGTGTTCAAATCAACATTTTGGGGTTGCCAAAAGAAGAAAATAACCTTTGCCATTTATCTTCACTTGCATGTCAGCTACAGTTGCTCCCAAAGCCCGATAAAGCCACTCATCTTCATGCCCCGCACAACGTAGGACTGCACTTGCACTATAAGCCAGTAGTATTTTCAATCATGAATCAAACTACTCCATTGAGATGTAAAGATGCCAATACAAACATTGAACTCTCACACCATTCGCAAGGCTTCGGATCCAAAAGCCCCTACCTTGGTCCCCATCGTAGGAGTGTGATCATCTTGCTCCAAATGAAACAAGACGGAGGAAGAGTCTGCACAAATGACTACTCTTACGCATTGTCCAAATAGAGAAAGCGCATCTCCATGCCCTTCACCAGCTACTCACCCAATTAAATTTTTAAATAGTATAAGGCGAGCATTAAAAGTACTACTTTTTGCTTCAGCATTGCTCCTCCCCATGCAGTCTTCCATATCAAACTTTTGGGGTTGGAAAATACAGAAAATAGCCTCTGCTAATATACCTCACTCCATGTAAGCTACGGTTGCCCCAAAAGCTGCAAGGGCCACTCAAGGCCAAGCCCCTCTTGAAGCTTCATACCCTATGACTACACTTGCACTAATAGCCAGTAATGTTTTCATTTGTGAATCAAACTACACCAATGGAACATAAAGATGCCACTACAAACTTACAACTCTGAGGCTGTTCACAAAGCTTCGAACCCAGCAGCCCCTGCCATGACCCTCATCATAGGAGTGTGTATATTTTACCAAGAATGCCGAATTAAAAAAGATAAATAACTGCAAGAAGAGATTGCAGAACTGACGACTTTCAAGCAGTCCAATAAAGAGAGATGCATAAGCACATCCCCATACCTTTTACCGAGGAAGCCACTACTCTACTTTTTGCTTCAACGCTGCTGCCTTCCATGGAAAGCCCACTAGGTTCCAATAGCAATTTTCAACTTCATGGCCCCATGCGTTGCTTACACCTTAACTTTCTAATACCTCTCCACAGCATCTTTAAAAAATACAAGTGGGGGGACAAGATACCTCAGTACACAATCATTCCTCAATATAGAGAATTTAGTCACAGATGCACACAGGAGATAAAATGCACATTTCTTATACAATCGCATTCGAGGTGCTGCATGTCCAAATGTCAGCTGCTTGACTTTGATAATCACCGTTAGCCAAAACACACACAAGAGATGTGCCCAACATCATCAAATTAGATTTCCAAAAAACAGTGAGGACTGAGCTGAGCAGTGAACGGAAGCCAACTCCAATGATGCTACATCAGCATCGCTCCCTCTGCATTTCCCTTGGCTTTCCTCATCAACATTGCTCCCTCTGCATTTCTCTTGGCTCCACATTGCATCACACCACTCGACACAGCATGCTGCATCACTTAGATACAAGTGGCAAATCTAGAAACTTGGATTTACAACCATTGCTCAACACAGAAAATTTCGACCCAGCAGTGCACACAAGGGTACTACACATTCCATCAATACCCTTACGTATTGAAAAACCATGAAAAGGGACAACGTCATATTTGAGGGATAACCTTTACACAGAAAATTTACACCCACCAGTGCACACGAGGGTAAATACACATTCCATCAACACCCTTACATATTGAAGAACCATGAAAAGGGACAAAGTCATATTTGAGGGATAACATACCCGAATCAAAACTGCTTGAATTCGGGAATAACCCTCAGCTCTCTGCTTCAAACACAGCCCCACAGGGATCCGTAAGCAAATATATATTTCCTATTAGCAGAACATCACTGCCACCTCCATATGCCTAGCAGATATCAAAACCTATGCAAACTCCTCTTTCAGTTTCAAACAGCAATTTGCCATGTTCTTGTCTCATGACTCCATGCGCTGCCCTAGATCTGAACTTACTCCCACTATGCAAAGAGGAAATGAGAGATATCCGTACAAAACATTTCTCTAACTTAGACTCACATCAATGCCCTTAAATGGGGAGGACGCAGAAGAGGGATTTGCCAAATACCGACTGCTTTAATTTGACAATCACTTTAAGCTCTCCACTTCAAACAACGCAAGAGTACACTGTGCATGCCACAGAGGTCCATCAGCAAATAAATATTCTAACAAGAAGCATCAGCTCCACCTCCACATCCGTGACAGATGTCGCAAACTTATAGACAGAACGGAAACCTCCCTTGCAACTGGTAACTGACATGTCAATTTGAGAATCAGCTTCAGCCCTCCACATCAAATACACGTGAGAGTACACTGTGCATGGCACAAGGATCAATAAGCAAATACATATTTCTGATTACCAGAAACATCAACGCCACCTCCATAAGGCTAGCAAATTCTGCAACCCTTATGCCAACTTAGCCAAATCCCTCTTGCAGATTCAAACTGAGACTTTCAACCTATCCTTACCTGGCCAAATCCACTTCTCCTATCGAGGGCTCAGGCAATGTCAGCTTGCAATCCAACACCCATAGAGTCTTCTCTGTCCTCAACAAAACTCAGTGCCACCTCCTGCAGAACCAATACAGACATGTGACTCCATTCCCCTATAAATATAAAAACATTGAGACAGACGGAAACACTGCGAAGGGGAGGATGCGCAACTCAGTGTAGAGAACCAAAATGCATTTGATTCAACAAGATTCATCTTTCCTCTACTGCTCAATTTAAAACACTCTACCTTGTCTTAAGATCAGAAGCTCTAGGTGAGAGAATACAGGAATCCGTTAAATTCGGTAGGTAAGCTTTGCTGAGCATCTTCACAATGAATAGCAATTGCTTGTCCCAACTGGATCGTACCCTAAACCAATTCTAGATCCACTTGGTCCTATACCCTCTTCTGCCATCCAGAAGCTTCATGAGAAGCCAAACTTGAAACTTCAAACGCACAGATGCACTTTTAAGGGTAGCCACACATACCATCCATCCTTTGCATGTCATTCCCCCCTACCAAATTCTCCTCATTGTGACAGTTGCATATTAACTACACGAAGATTTCAAATATAAGAGAAACTCAATTCGTGTGTTGAATCCGCTCCCTAGACGTAAAACAGGATAACACCTCTGACTGCACTTGAGATGAAAGCTGGTAATTCCTTCAGCTCATATCAAAATCCACACCAATGGAATGTAAAAATGCCGATACCAATATCGAACATCTCAAACAGTATATAAAGTTGCCACTAGTCACCGTAAATACGCAATCAACCACCACCTAAGGTCTCCACTTTCCTGATGGGGAGGACTGCCCTTCTGCATACAACAGGGTGCATCTCAATACATCCATTTTGGATTAGCGAAAAATCAATGCTATCTCCATAAATCCATGAAATATTTCTAACTTCTATCTTGCTCATTTGAGTCATGATAAGGCATAGCGAACCATGCACTCGCACCGAAAGGAAGTGAGCCTTTTTTCATACGAATACAAATTTTATGGATTCTATGATGTAAACCACTCCGAAAATTGATGGAGAACACGATGATAGCATATTGAGCAACACGATGGTTGCATACAGATTGCATATTGAGCAAATACAAGATGCAAAGATAAGAGAACTGGAGAACACGATGGTTGCATATTGAGCAAATACAGATTGCACTCTCCTCATCTCTCGTCTTCAAAACAACATTTTGGCATTGCAAAAAGCAGAAAATAACCTTTGCCATTTATCTTCACTTGCATGTCAGCTACCAAAGCCCAATAACGCCCGTTCGCCTCAACTTCTGCGATGGTCTAGCCAACACTCCTCAAGTTATTTGCATAGACAACGCTGGTTGTCGTTTGCAAGACCCCCACATGGAAACAGCATAACGTAGGACTGCACTTGCACTATAAGCCAGTAGTATTTTCAATCATGAATCAAACTACTCCAGTGAGATGTAAAGATGCCAATACAAACTTTGAATTCTCACATCATTCACAAGGCCTCGGATCTAAGAGCCCCTGCCTTGGTCCCCATCATAGGAGTGTGGTCCTCTTGCTCCAAATGAAACAAGACAAAAAATATGGAAGAAGAGACTGCAGAAATGACTTCTCTTAAGCATTGTCCAAATAGAGAGAGCGCATACCCATGCCTTCACCAGCTACTCATCCAATTAAATTTCTAAATAGTATAAGGCGAGCATTAAAAGTAAGCCGTACCACTCAACTTCTTGCTTAAGTGCTCACTGTACACAACCAAAATGCAATTGAAACCTTCAATAAAATTCATCCTTCTTTTACTGATCAAGTTAATCCAGTCACTTTGTCGGATTACGTGCTCGAACAAGGACAGGATGAGAGAATAGAGGAATAAATGAACTTCTGTGAGCCTCTTCAGAACGAATATGCTTAACCCAACTCGATTATGCCCTAAACCACTTTTAGAATCCATTTGGTCATACCGCATTGTGCATAGTGTACACCAAGGACAAGTTTGAAGACTCTGCCATCCAGGAACTTCATGAGAAACTCCATTGCAAACTTCAACGCACAGATGCACATTAACAGAAGGTGCACATACTGGCATGCATCAAAGAAAGCATCCAGGCGTTTCAAGGCTCTTGTGCACTTCATTGCCCCCTATCCAAATCTGTAAGGACTGAACTGGACAACACGATTGTTGCATGTTGAGCAAATACAGATTGCAAAGATTAGAGAAACTCACCACCATTTGGAGCAGCAAATGCCTCAAACCTATATCCAGTTACCCAAATCCATGTTCTCCCATTGAAGAGAGAACAAGAGGAAGGAGAATGCCACAAACTTATATCTAGTTAAAGAAATCCATGTTTTCCCATTGATGGCCACCTCTCTTACAACTGCTCTTCCAGATGTGTATGCACGTAAGCCAGCACAATAAAACCTACTACACTTGCCTTAGTATGAAAAAATGGGCAAGCTGACCACGTGAGAGCATAATATATCGCTACTCTTCATCACACGAGAGCAAAATATATCACTCCCCATCTCTCGTGTTCAAATCAACATTTTGGGGTTGCCAAAAGAAGAAAATAACCTTTGCCATTTATCTTCACTTGCATGTCAGCTACAGTTGCTCCCAAAGCCCGATAAAGCCACTCATCTTCATGCCCCGCACAACGTAGGACTGCACTTGCACTATAAGCCAGTAGTATTTTCAATCATCAATCAAACTACTCCATTGAGATGTAAAGATGCCAATACAAACTTTGAACTCTCACACCATTCGCAAGGCTTCGGATCCAAAAGCCCCTACCTTGGTCCCCATCGTAGGAGTGTGATCATCTTGCTCCAAATGAAACAAGACGGAGGAAGAGTCTGCACAAATGACTACTCTTACGCATTGTCCAAATAGAGAAAGCGCATCTCCATGCCCTTCACCAGCTACTCACCCAATTAAATTTTTAAATAGTATAAGGCGAGCATTAAAAGTACTCAACTTTTTGCTTCAGCATTGCTACTCCCCATGCAGTCTTCCATATCAAACTTTTGGGGTTGGAAAATACAGAAAATAGCCTCTGCTAATATACCTCACTCCATGTAAGCTACGGTTGCCCCAAAAGCTGCAAGGGCCACTCAAGGCCAAGCCCCTCTTGAAGCTTCATACCCTATGACTACACTTGCACTAATAGCCAGTAATGTTTTCATTTGTGAATCAAACTACATCACTGGAACATAAAGATGCCAATACAAACTTACAACTCTGAGGCTGTTCACAAAGCTTCGAACCCAGCAGCCCCTGCCATGACCCTCATCATAGGAGTGTGTATATTTTGCTCCCTACCAAGAATGCCGAATTAAAAAAGATAAATAACTGCAAGAAGAGATTGCAGAACTGACGACTTTTAAGCAGTCCAATAAAGAGAGATGCATAAGCACATCCCCATACCTTTTACCAAGGAAGCCACTACTCTACTTTTTGCTTCAACGCTGCTGCCTTCCACGGAAAGCCCACTAGGTTCCAATAGCAATTTTCAACTTCATGGCCCCATGCGTTGCTTACACCTTAACTTTCTAATACCTCTCCACAGCATCTTTAAAAAATACAAGTGGGGGGACAAGATACCTCAGTACACAATCATTCCTCAATATAGAGAATTTAGTCACAGATGCACACAGCAGATAAAATGCACATTTCTTATACAATGGCATTCGAGGTGCTGCATGTCTAAATGTCAGCTGCTTGACTTTGATAATCACCGTTAGCCAAAACACACACAAGAGATGTGCCCAACATCATCAAATTAGATTTCCAAAAAACAGTGAAGACTGAGCTGAGCAGTAAACGGAAGCCAACTCCAATGATGCTACATCAGCATCGCTCCCTCTGCATTTCCCTTGGCTTTCCTCATCAACATTGCTCCCTCTGCATTTCTCTTGGCTCCATGTTGCATCACACCACTCGACACAGCATGCTGCATCACTTAGATACAAGTGGCAAATCTAGAAACTTGGAGTTACAACGATTGCTCAACAAAGAAAATTTCGACCCACCAGTGCACACGAGGGTACTACACATTCCATCAATACCCTTACGTATTGAAAAACCATGAAAAGGGACAACGTCATATTTGAGGGATAACATTTACACAGAAAATTTACACCCACCAGTGCACACGAGGGTAAATACACATTCCATCAATACCCTTACATATTGAAGAACCATGAAAAGGGGCAAAGTCATATTTGAGGGATAACATACCTGAATCAAAACTGCTTGAATTCGGGAATATCCCTCAGCTCTCTGCTTCAAACACAGCCCCACAGAGATCCGTAAGCAAATATATATTTCCTATTAGCAGAGCATCACTGCCACCTCCATATGCCTCGCAGATGTCAAAACCTATGCATACTTAGCCCAATCGTCTAAGGACACATAGGGGAAACCCCTCTTTCAGTTTCAAAAAGCAATTTGCCATGTTCTTGTCTCATGACTCCATGCGCTGCCCTAAATCTGAACTTACTCCCACTATGCAAAGAGGAAATGAGAGATATCGGTACAATATTCCTCTAACTTAGACTCACAGATGCACACATGAGAACAAGTAATCCCATCAATACCCTTAAATGGGGAGGACGCAGAAGAGGGATTTGTCAAATACCGACTGCTTTAATTTGACAATCACTTTAAGCTCTCCACTTCAAACAACGCAAGAGTACACTGTGCATACCACAGAGGTCCATCAGCAAATAAATATTTCAAATAAGAAGCGTCAGCTCCACCTGCACATCGGTGACAGATGTCGCAAACTTATAGACAGAACGAAAACCTCCCTTGCAACTGGTAACTGACATGTCAATTTGAGAATCACCTTCAGCCATCCACATCAAATACACGTGAGAGAGTACACTGTGTATGGCACACGGATCAATAAGCAAATACATATTTCTGATTACCAGAAACATCAACGCCACCTCCATAAAGCTAGCAAATTCTCCAACCCTTATGCCAAGTTAGCCAAATCCCTATTGCAGATTCAAACTGAGACTTTCAACCTATCCTTACCTGGCCAAATCCACTTCTCCTATCGAGGGCTCACGCAATGTCAGCTTGCAATCCAAAAACCATAGAGTCTTCTCTGTCCTCAACAAAACTCAGTGCCACCTCCTTCAGAACCAATACAAACATGTGACTCCATTACCCTATAAATATAAAAACATTGAGACAGACGGAATCACTGCAAGAGGAGGATGCGCAACTCAGTGTAGACAACCAAAATGCATTTGATTCAACAAGATTCATCTTTCCTCTACTGATCAATTTAAACCACTCTACCTTGTCTTAAGATCAGAAGCTCTAGGTGAGAGAATACAGGAATCTATTAATATTGGTAGATAAACTTTGCTGAGCATCTTCACAATGAATAGCAATTGCTTGTCCCAACTGGATCGTACCCTAAACCAATCCTAGATCCACTTCGTCCTATACCATCTTCTGCCATCCATCCTTTCAAGGGTAGCCACACATACCATCCATCCTTTGCATGTCATTCCCCCCTACCAAATTCTCCTCATTGTGACAGTTGCATATCAACACGAAGATTTCAAATATCAGAGACCCTCAATTCGTGTGTTGAATCCGCTCCCTAGACGTAAAACAGGATAACACCTCTGACTGCACTTGAGATGAAAGCTGGTAATTCCTTCACCTACGAATCAAAATCCACACCAATGGAATTTAAAAATGCCGATAACAATATCGAACATCTCAAACAGTATATAAAGTTGCCACTAGTCTCCGTAAATACGCAATCAACCACCACCTAAGGTCTCCACTTTCCTGATGGGGAGGAGTACCCTTCTGCATACAACAGGGTGCATCTCAATACATCCATTTTGGATTAGCGAAAAATCAATGCTATCTCCATAAATCCATGAAATATTTCTAACTTCTATCTTGCTCATTTGAGTCATGATAAGGCATAGCGAACCATGCACTCGCACCGAAAGGAAGTGAACCTTTTTTCATACGAATCCAAATTTTATGGATTCTATGATGTAAACCACTCCGAAAATTGATGGAGAACACGATGATTGCATATTGAGCAACACGATGGTTGCATACAGATTGCATATTGAGCAAATACAAAATGCAAAGATAAGAGAACTGGAGAACACAATGGTTGCATATTGAGCAAATACAGATTGCAAAGATAAGAGAACTCACCACCATTTGAAGGAGCAAATGCCCCAAACTTATAACAAGTTCCACGAATCCATGTTCTCCCATTGAAGAGCAAAAAAGGAGAATACCACAAACTTATGTCTAGTTAAAGAAATCCATGATCTTTCCCCATTGATGGACACCTCTCTTACAACTGCTCTTCGAGAAATGTATGCTTGTAAGCCAACACAATAAAACCCAGGATACTTGTCAAGTAGAAAAAAATGGGCAAGCTGAGCACGTGAGGGCTCTAACCTTCAGCACACGAGAGCAAAATATATAGCACACGTGAGTAAACATTTTGGGGTTGCAAAAAGCAGAAAATAACCTTTGCCATTTATCTTCACTTGCATGTCAGCTACCAAAGCCCAATAACGCCACTCATCTCCATGCCCCTTGGAAACAGCATAACGTAGGACTGCACTTGCACTATAAGCCAGTACTATTTTCAATCATGACTCAAACTACTCCAGTGAGATGTAAAGATGCCAATACAAACTTTGAATTCTCACATCATTCACAAGGCTTCGGATCTAAGAGCCCCTGCCTTGGTCCCCATCATAGGAGTGTGGTCCTCTTGCTCCAAACGAAATAAGACAAAAAAGATGGAAGAAGAGACTGCAGAAATGACTACTCTTAAGCATTGTCCAAATGGAGAGAGCGCATACCCATGCCTTCACCTGCTACTCATCCAATTAAATTTCTAAATAGTATAAGACGAGCATTAAAAGTAAGCCGTACCACTCAACTTCTTGCTTAAGTGCTCACTGTACACAACCAAAATGCAATTGAAACCTTCAATAAAATTCATCCTTCTTTTACTGATCAAGTTATCCAGTCACTTTGTCGGATTACGTGCTCGAACAAGGACAGGATGAGAGAATAGAGGAATAAATGAACTTCTGTGAGCCTCTTCAGAACGAAGATGCTTAACCTAACTCGATTATGCCCTAAACCACTTTTAGAGTCCATTTGGTCATACCGCATTGTGCATAGTATACACCAAGGAAAGGTTTCAAGACTCTGCCATCCAGGAACTTCATGAGAAATTCCATTGCAAACTTCAAACCCACAGATGCACATTAAGAGAAGGTGCACATACTGGCATGCATCAAAGACTATACTTGCACTAATAGGCAGTAATGTTTTCATTTGTGAATCAAACTGCACCACTGGAACATAAAGATGCCAATACAAACTTACACTTCTGAGGCTGTTCACAAAGCTTCGAACCCAGCAGCCCCTGCCTTGACCCCCATCATAGGAGTGGGTATCTTTTGCTCCCTACCGAGAATGCCGAATTGAAAAAGATAAATAACTGCAAGAAGAGATTGCAGAACTGACGACTTTTAAGCAGTCTAATAAAGAGAGATGCATAAGCACATCCCCATGCCTTTTACCGAGGAAACCACTACTCAACTTTTTAATTCAACACTGCTCCCTTCCATGGAAAGCCCACTACGTTCCAATAGCAATTTTCAACTTCATGGCCCCATGCGTTGCTTAAACCTTAACTTTCTCATACCTCTCCACAGCACCATCCAATATAACTGGGGGGACAAGATACCTCAGTACACAATCATTCCTCAATATAGAGGATTTAGTCACAGATGCACACAGGAGTTAAAATGCACATTTCTTATAGAATCACATTCGAGGTGCTCCATGTCCAAATGTCAGCTGCTTGACTTTGATAATCACCGTTACCCAAAACACACACGAGATGTGCCCAACATCATGAAATTAGATTTCCTAAAAACAATGAAGAGTGAACTGAGCAGTAAACGGAAGCCAACTCCCATGATGCTACATCAGCATTGCTCCCTCTGCATTTCTCTTGGCTTTCCTCATCAACATTGCTCCCTCTGCATTTCTCTTGCCTCCATGTTTTGCCCTGAACCTCAATTTACTTACTCGACACAGCATGCTGCATCACTTAGACACAAGTGGGAAATCTAGAAACTTGGCTTTACAACCATTGCTCAACACAGAAAATTTAGACCCACCAGTGCACACAAGGGTAAGTACACATTCCATCACTACCCTTACATGTTGAAGAACCATGAAAAGGGAGAGAGTCATATTTGAGGGATAACATACCGGAATCAAAACTGCTTGAATTCCGGAATAACCCTCAGCTCTCTGCTTCCAACACAGCCGAGAGTGCTGTGCATGCCACAGGGATCCGTAAGCAAATATATATTTCCTATTAGCAGAAACATCACTGCCTCCTCCATATGCCTAGCAGATCTCAAAACCTATGCATACTTAGCCGAATCATCAGCATCGCTCCTCCCCATGCAGAGCTGACTAGGTTCAAATAGCGATGTCATGGATCCATGTGTTGCCTAAAGACCTGATCATTCTCATACTTCTCTACACAGAAATAACCCAAACTAAGTGGGCACACCCCATTATTCCTCAACATACAGAATTTTGACAACACATTCCAACAATACCCTTTACATCATCGCATTCGAGGTGCGACGTCCAAATCTCAGCCTATCAAAAAACCTACGGACTGCAATGAAAAACACGATGGTTGCATATTAAGCAAATACAGAATTCAAATATAGACGAAACTCCACCACCACCATTTGGAGCAGCAAATGCAGCAAACTTATATCTAGTTACACAAATCCATGTTCTCCAACTGAAGGGGACAAAAGGAAAGAGCTCGACCACCTCTCTTAAAACTTCTCATCAAGATGTGAATGCGTATAAGAACTTCCTCCTACCACCACAACAAAACCTTACGTACTTGACAACGTAGAAAAAAAGAGTAAGCTGACCCCATAAGAGCAGAATGCATCTCGAGTTTTCCATCTTCCAATCAAACTTTTGGGGTTGGAAAATACAGAAAATAACCTCTGCTAATATACCTCACTCCATGTAAGCTACGGTTGCCCCAAAAGCTGAAAGGGCCACTCAAGGCCACGCCCCTCTTGAAACTTCATACCCTATCACTACACTTGCACTAATAGCCAGTAATGTTTTCATTTGTGAATCAAACTACACCACTGGAACATAAAGATGCCAATAACTCTGAGGCTGTTCACAAAGCTTCGAACCCAGCAGCAGCTGCCATGACCCCCATCATAGGAGTGTGTATCTTTTGCTCCGTACCAAGAATGCCGAATTAAAAAAGATAAATAACTGCAAGAAGAGATTGCAGAACTGACGACTTTGAAGCAGTCCAATAAAGAGAGATGCATAAGCACATCCCCAAACCTTTTACCGAGGAAGCCACTACTCTACTTTTCGCTTTTTCGCTTCAACGCAGCATGGAAAGCCCACTAGGTTCCAATAGCAATTTTCAACTTCATGGCCCCATGCGTTGCTTAAACCTTAACTTTCTCATACCTCTCCACAGCATCTTTAAAAAATATAAGTGGGGGGACAAGATACCTCAGTACACAATCATTCCTCAATATAGAGAATTTAGTCACAGATGCACACAGGAGATAAAATGCACATTTCTTATACAATCGCATTCGAGCTGCTGCATGTCCAAATGTCAGCTGCTTGACTTTGATAATCACCGTTAGCCAAAACACACACAAGAGATGTGCACAACATCATCAAATTAGATTTCCAAAAAACAGTGAAGACTGAGCTGAGCAGTAAACGGAAGCCAACTCCATTGATGCTACATCAGCATTGCTCCCTCTGCATTTTGCTTGGCTCCATGTTGCATCACAACACTCAACACAGCATGCTGCATCACTTATATACAAGTGGGAAATCTAGAAACTTGGATTTACAACCATTGCTCAACACAGAAAATTTCGACCCACCAGTGCACACGAGGGTACTACACATTCCATCAATACCCTTACGTATTGAAAAACCATGAAAAGGGACAACGTCATATTTGAGGGATAACATTTACACAGAAAATTTACACCCACCAGTGCACACGAGGGTAAGTACACATTCCATCAATACCCTTACATATTGAAGAACCATGAACAGGGAAAAAGTCATATTTGAGGGATAACATACCCGAATCAATCTGCTTGAATTCGGGAATAACCCTCAGCTCTCTGCTTCAAACACAGCCAAATACCGACTGCTTAAATTTGACAATCACTTTGCTCTCCACTTCAAACAACGCAAAAGTACACTGTGCATAACACAGAGCTGCATCAGCAAATAAATATTTCAAATAGGAAGCATCAGCTCCACCTCCACATCGGTGACAGATGTCGCAAACTTATAGACAGAACGGAAACCTCCCTTGCAACTGGTAACTGACATGTAAATTTGAGAATCACCTTCAGCCGTCCACATCAAATACATGTGAGTCAGTACACTGTGCATCGCACACGGATCAATAAGCAAATACATATTTCTGATTACCAGAAACATCAACGCCACCTCCATAAGGCTAGAAAATTCTGCAACCCTCCTCTTGCAGATTCAAACTGCGACTTTCAACCTATCCTTACCTGACCAAATCCACTTCTGCTATCGAGGTCTCAGGCGATGTCAGCTTGCAATCCAACACCCATAGAGTCTTGAGATGTAAAGATGCCAATACAAACTTTGAATTCTCACATCATTCACAAGGCTTCGGATCTAAGAGCCCCTGCCTTGGTCCCCATCATAGGAGTGTGGTCCTCTTGCTCCAAAGGAAACAAGACAAAAAAGATGGAAGAAGAGACTGCAGAAATGACTACTCTTAAGCATTGTCCAAATAGAGAGAGCGCATACCCATGCCTTCACCAGCTACTCATCCAATTAAATTTCTAAATAGTATAAGGCGAGCATTAAAAGTAAGCCGTACCACTCAACTTCTTGCTTAAGTGCTCACTGTACACAACCAAAATGCAATTGAAACCTTCAATAAAATTCATCCTTCTTTTACTGATCAAGTTAATCCAGTCACTTTGTCGGATTACATGCTCGAACAACGACAGGATGAGAGAATAAAAGGAATAAATGAACTTCTGTGAGCCTCTTCAGAACAAATATGCTTAACCCAAATCGATTATGCCCTAAACCACTTTTAGAATCCCTTTGGTCATACCGCATCGTGCATAGTATAAACCAAGGACAAGTTTGAAGACTCTGCCATCCAGGAACTTCATGAGAAACTCCATTGCAAACTTCAAAAGCACAGATGCACATTAAGAGAAGGTGCACATACTGGCATGCATCAAAGAAAGCATCCAGGCGTTTCAAGGCTCTTGTGCACTTCTTTGCCCCCTATCCAAATCTGTAAGCACTGAACTGGAGAACACGATTGCTGCATGTTGAGCAAATACAGATTGCAAAGATTAGAGAAACTCACCACCATTTGGAGCAGCAAATGCCGCAAACCTATATCCAGTTACACAAATCCATGTTCTCCCATTGAAGAGAGAACAAGAGGAAGGAGAATGCCACAAACTTATATCTAGTTAAAGAAATCCATGTTTTCCCATTGATGGCCACCTCTCTTACAACTGCTCTTCCAGATGTGTATGCACGTAAGCCAGCACAATGAAACCTACTACACTTGTCTTAGTACGGAAATATGGGCAAGCTGACCACGTGAGAGCATAATATATCCCTACTCTTCATCACACGAGCGCAAAATATATCACACTCCGCATCTCTCGTCTTCAAATCAAGATTTTGGGGTTGCAAAAAGAAGAAAATAACCTTTGCCATTTATCTTCGTTTGGATGTCAACTACAGTTGCTCCCAAAGCCCGATAAAGCCACTCATCTCCATGCCCCACACAACGTAGGACTGCACTTGCACTATAAGCCAGTAGTATTTTCAATCATGAATCAAACTACTCCATTGAGATGTAAAGATGCCAATACAAACCTTGAACTCTCACACCATTCGCAAGGCTTCGGATCCAAAAGCCCCTGCCTTGGTCCCCATCGTAGGAGTGTGATCATCTTGCTCCAAATGAAACAAGACGGAGGAAGAGTCTGCAGAAATGACTACTCTTACGCATTGTCCAAATAGAGAAAGCGCATCTCCATGCCCTTCACCAGCTACTCACCCAATTAAATCTCTAAATAGTATAAGGCGAGCATTAAAAGTACTCAACTTTTTGCTTCAGCATTGCTCCTTCCCATGCAGAGCTGACTAGGTTCAAATAGCGATGTCATGGATCCATGTGTTGCCTAAAGACCTGATCATTCTCATACTTCTCTACACAGAAATAACCCAAAATAAGTGGGCACACACCATTATTCCTCTACATACAGAATTTTGACACAGATGCGCATAGGAGAGCAAATCCACATTCCAACAATACCCTTGATGTACATCATCGCATTCGACGTGCGACATCCAAATCTCAGCCTACTAAAAAACGTAAGGACTGAAATGAAAAACACGATGGTTGCATATTCAGCAAATACAGAATTCAAATATAGACGAAACTCCACCACCACCATTTGGAGCAGCAAATGCAGCAAATCCTCACTCCATGTAAGCTACGGTTGCTCCAAAAGCTGCACAATCCACTCAAGGCCATGCCCCTCTTGAAACTTCATACCCTACGACTACACTTGCACTAATAGCCAGTAATGTTTTCATTTGTGGATCAAACTACACCACTGGAACATAAAGATGCCAATACAAACTTACACTTCTGAGGCTGTTCACAAAGCTTCGAACCCAGCAGCCCCTGCCTTGACCCCCATCATAAGAGTGGGTATCTTTTGCTCCCTACCAAGAATGCCGAATTAAAAAACATAAATAACTGCAAGAAGAGATTGCAGAACTGACGACTTTTAAGCAGTCTAATAAAGAGAGATGCATAAGCACATCCCCATGCCTTCTACCGAGGAAACCACTACTCGGCTTTTTGCTTCAACACTGCTCCCTTCCATGGAAAGCCCACTAGGTTCCAATAGCAATTTTCAACTTCATGGCCCCATGCGTTGCTTAAACCTTAACTTTCTCATACCTCTCCACAGCACCATCAAATATAACTGGGGGGACAAGATACCTCAGTACACAATCATTCCTCAATATAGAGAATCTAGTCACAGAGGCATGCAGGAGATAAAATGCACATTTCTTATACAATCGCATTCGAGGTGCTGCATGTCCAAATGTCAGCTGCTTGACTTTGATAATCACCGTTAGCCAAAACACACACAAGAGATGTGCCCAACATCATCAAATTAGATTTCCAAAAAACAGTGAAGAGTGAGCTGAGCAGTAAACGGAAGCCAACTCCAATGATGCTACATCAGCATTGCTCCCTCTGCATTTCTCTTGGCTTTCCTTATCAACATTGCTCCCGCTGCATTTCTCTTGGCTCCATGTTTTGCCCTGAACCTGAATTTACTCATTCGACACAGCATGCTGCATCACTTAGACACAAGTGGGAAATCTAGAAACTTGGCTTTACAACCATTGCTCAACACAGAAAATTTAGACCCACCAGTGCACACCAGGGTAAGTACACATTCCATCAATACCCTTACATATTGAAGAACCATGAAAAGGGACAAAGTCATATTTGAGGGATAACATACCCGAACAATACCCTTGAATGGGGAGGACGCAGAAGAGGGATTTGCCAAATACTGACTGCTTAAATTTGACAATCACTTTAAGCTCTCCACTTCAAACAACGCAAGAGTACACTGTGCATTCCACAGAGGTGCATCAGCAAATAAATATTTCAAATAAGAAGCATCAGCTCCACCTCCACATCAGTAGCAGATGTCGCAAACTTATAGACAGAACGGAAACCTCCCTTGCAACTGGTAACTGACATGTCAATTTGAGAATCACCTTCAGCCCTCCACATCAATTACACGTGAGAGTGTACACTGTGCATGGCACACGGATCAATAAGCAAATACATATTTCTGATTTACCAGAAACATCAACGCCACCTCCATACGGCTAGCAAATTCTGCAACCTTATGCCAACTTAGCCAAATCCCTCTTGCAGATTCAAACTGAGACTTTCAATGTTTCACCCTCACAGCGCCCTGCGTCGCCCCAAACCTGACCTTCCTCCCACCATGCTACCCAGCTTCACAAAATATAAAGAGGAAAGTGATATATATTATAACACAACCATTCCTTCGAGCATAAAATTTAGACTCATATATACACAGGAGGACAAATAACCCCATCACTATCCTTAGAGGGATTGTCAGATTTAACAGCCGGCTTTATATGGACTGCTTGAATTTGTGTATCACCTTCAGCTCTACACTTCAAACACACACTGTGCATTCCAGGACGGTCCATAAGCATATACAGATTTCAATGAGAAGCATCAGTACCACACCTCCACACGAGAAGCAGATGCTGCAAACCTATCCTTACCTGGCCAAATCCACTTCTCCTATCGAGGGCTCAGGCAATGTCAGCTTGCAATCCAACACCCATAGAGTCTTCTCTGTCCTCAACAAAACTCAGTACCACCTCTTGCTGAACCAATGCAGACATGTGACTCCATTCCCCTATAAATATAAAAACATTGAGACAGACGGAAACACTGCAAGGGGAGGATGTGCAACTCAGTGTAGACAACCAAAAGACGGAAACACTACAAGGGGAGGATGCACAGCTCAGTGTAGACAACCAAAAGGCATTTGATTCAACAAGATTCATCTTTCATCTACTGATCAATTTAAACCACTCTACCTTGTCTTATGACCTACGCCACTCCTAGAATCCACTTAGTCGTAGCATATTCTGTATAGCATACACCAAGAAGACGTTTGAAGGCTCTGCCATCCAGAAACTTGGAGAAGCTCAATTCAAAACTTCAAATGTAGAGAAGCACATTAAGAGCAGAAACACATCCTGACATGCACCAAAGAAAGCACACACGCACTTTAAGGCTCCTATACATTTCCCCCTATCCAAATCTGTAGGGACTGAAATGGAGCACGTGATGGTTGCATCTTTACCAAATATGGATTTCAGATAAGACAAACTCGCCACCACCACTTGGAGCAGCAAATGCCGCAAACTTACATGTAGTTACAGCAATCCATGTTCACCCATTGAAGAGGAAACGAAGGAAAGAGCACGGCCACCTCTCTTACAACTGCTCATCAAGATGTGAATGCATGTAAGCGCTTCCCTGAATTAAAACCTTGTGTACTTGACAAGGTAGAAAAAAATCCGTGAGCTGACCACAAGAGAGCAATATAAATATCTCCAATGACAGGTGTCATTTTTCGGGATGGACCTAACCTATTAAACAAGCCATCCAAAAGTTCTCTCGAAATAGGAAGTTACCCATCATTCCAATGCAAGACAACACTCGATTTGAGCTATACCCCCCCCCGCCATATCTGAGAGGCCACCTTCACTCTCTCTCATTTTCGAACGCACGGCAAAAATCGAGCATCATCGACAAGACCCTCAAAGCTGGCGTAGCGAATTGCGCCACGAATCGCATCAACTCCTTGATGTGAGAAAAGCATGCCAGACCTTGTTGCTAAACGGCACTGGGTTAAGAAATCTCGCAACAATATTTGAGAGTAAAGATCAAACAAGAATTCATGGGCAGGGAATAGCCGCCACGAGCAGATGCAACATGTACGTTGAATGACAGTAGAAGCTATGAATCTTTGCTGGGAAGAAATGATAACATGAAAAAGAAAAACGTGAGCAAATTATGGGTCCAGATTGTGCAACCTAGCTTATGCGCGCACCTCGTGTCGTTGCGTGTAAAGCCCGGAAAAAGCACAAAGATAGGTTTGTTGAACTACAACGAGTGGCCTCTCCAAGAAGGCTCTCTGACACGGAGAGAGCCAATCTCTGAAGACGTCTAAGATACTGCCGTCTGCTAAAGGAACTGATTTGAAGAAAACTCAGGGAGCCAAAGGAGTGATGAATGGTATTGGGATCGATGTCTTCATTGTTGAAAGAGCCAAGAGATCGGTTGCTGAGAGTGAAGGATCAACAGGCAGATTGCCGTCGCCATTACTCCGAAGAGAGATGATGAAATTCTGCAAGCGAATTGGTATTTATAGGGGAAGAAGGTCGGTTGAGTAGCCGCCCCCACCCAAAATGCCTCCTTGTCTTCCACGCCATGCTAGGCTACTAAAAGCTCTAATAAGTCGGCAAAATCTGCTGCGCGTGTTGCTTTCCCAGCCGTTGGATTAACTTTTTCCCTTAGTGCTAAACATCTTTGACCCCCTCCACCGAGTGGATTTGACCGGTTACATAAAGTGTGCAGCCTCAGTTCAACTTCCGAGATTCATTGGACCCAGAACATCACCAAATCTCAGGCTGGTTACACACCACCCATCTGCTGCCCAAGTGAGAAAACGGGGTCGGCTGGGGTTGCGCCCACTGTCAGAGGTTGAGCACCCTTTGAGCGGAGGGTGGTGGCTACCCATGATCTTGGGCGCCCCCCATTTTGCGCACCAAATCAATGGCCACCATGTGGTGGACATGCAGGCAAAACAACCATTTCTAATGTTGGGCGGGTGCCGATGTGTAACCACCCTGAGAATGGATAGGAAGGGTGTCATCTGTAAACAACCTTGCTCCATGCTCAGTGTTGGTTTAGTTGGGAGGTCATTCTTATTGGTGACCCTCAGGGCATTGTAGCTGAAGGGATTCCATATATTCACGAGTTGTCTTAACTTATTTTTTTGGGAGGGGACAGTGTAAGGAGAATGCATTTGATACTATGGTAGGGCCAATGGGCTATGTTGCACAGATTATGGCTTTGGCTAAATGTTCCATTGCGGATTTTTGTGTGACAACTAGCTCAAAGCACCAGTGACTATTGGGTCTCTTAGTGAGGTCTTGAGGACTTTGGTTTAGACTATAGTGCAATGTGTTGCTTAGGCAGTTTGCCCCTTTGTGTCCTTTTTTGTATCTTTGGTCTTCTTTAGGGATTGACCACCTCAAATACAAGCCAACAAGTTTTCATCATCTTCTTCTTCTCTTTTTATGGGTCTACCGATGTTGTATACTTTCTTCTAATATCTATATCTAATGCTACGTTTTTCTTTTTTGAAGGGTCTACTAATGTTGTCTGCTTCATTCTAAAATTACTGCTACATAATGACAAAATAGTTTCCATTTTGTGAGCCCTTATACAACCACGTGGTCAAATGGATTTCATTGATCTTCATCGTGATCGAATAGTGTAGGTTTTTGCTTCTTTGTAGGTTTTTGCTTCTTGGGTAGTTGATTCAATTCTCTTTCACTTTTTCTTGCGATATGCTTTTCAAGATGCCTCGGCTTGCTTTGTTCATAAGTGATCATCTGTAACACAGAATGTCTTCTTATCATCTTGATACTTTTGATTAGGTGTTGCTATTTGTTGTGAGCCTATTAATAGCATGACTCTCTTTATTCGAAACTTTCATAACACCTTCCACCCTAACTCTTGAGGTGCACTTTTGACACCTATATTTACAAGTACATTTACTATTGAAGTAGTTAAAGTCTAAATCTATAATTACTAGACGGAAGTTCCAGCATTGCTCAAATACTTCTCTCCCTATTGATATCATGTATGATAGATTACTGTTTGCACTATGTAAGGCTAGAGAAGACTTAGATCCTGATTCCTTTGTCCTACTCGAACAAGCACAATGATCTAGCAACCAGTGCGATGTGTGGTTGTGCACGGTTTGCCCATAAGCAACTATTGTAAAGTATTACAAAACACGTCGATGATACTTGCCAAAAAAAAAAAAAAAACACAATTCCTACCTATCGTGAAAGAATATAAATTACCACAGCATTTTGACCAACTCATCGAAGACCATGTACACATACATAGTTCACCACCTTATTACATGCAACCAAATTTACTAGGCTTACAACTTCGTTACTACGAATCCTAAAAGAGGAAGATGGTGAATGTTCATAAAAGAACTTTCATTGCACACTCCCCTAACTCTTTAGGTGCACTTTAGATACCTACATTTGTAAATACATTTGCTGTTGAAGTGAGAGTTCATATTACTAGCTGGTAGTTCGGCACCATTCAAATGCTTATCCCCGTATTAAAGTGATGTACGATCTTGTAACACGTAATGCCTAAACATGTACTCAACTACATGTGAATAACTTCGGAATCACGTCAACGTATTTCAAACACATGTTCAAAATGAACTTGAAATTGTACCACTGCATTCTAACAGTGACAATCCCCCCTCACACTTGCAAATTACAACAAAAAGACAACTTGTACTTGTCATTGAAGAATACAAAATTTTACAACATGCTCGACGAACTCATACCAGCAAATTACAATGAAATGACAACTCCTACTTGTCATTGAAGAATACAAAATTTTACAACATGCTTAAACTCATCCAACACCACGTACATCTACATACTCAACCATCTCCATTATGTTGACATTTCCCTGAACAAAACGAATTACAATCTCCTCCCGAGTGACTTCACTGCAACTCCTCACATTTGCTATACTGCATGTACACACCCTTTATAAAATAAATTGTATTTCTTATTTCCAAATTTAAGTATCACATCAACTACAATAGCAGGAGGGTCCACTGAGGCCCTGCTTTGAGAAGGATGGAGCTGGTATAAGGTTAGCAGAAGGTATATAATTTAGGATCTATGGATGAAAGCTTTTTTGTTTAGTTTTGTTTAGGTTTGGTTTTTTGTTGAATTGATCGTGGGTTGTTTGAGGGAGTTAGTTATCGACATGTATGTAGACCATAGAATGGTCTGACCAATATGCATATGTGGATCCATTGTCGTTGTTTTTGTTAGGTATGTTAGTCCAAATGTGGTCCAAATGTGATCTAGTTGTGACGAGGTTGTGACCCATATATTGTTGTGATATGATGGCATCGAAGGGTACATAGCCGAAAGTGTTCATAATATTCTACAGTGTTTGTGATTTTTTTGTTTGTTGAAGCATGTTAATGTTAAGGTCTCCTATGAGAATTGTTTTTTGTGTGTCAGCAGTTGTCGATAATTTTTGCAAAGCAATTGAAAGAATGTTTTTGTGTTTTCGGATGGTGGTCTATATATGTTTACAATTTCATATGTTTCGTGTTTTGTTTTGATTGTAGATGTTGTGATTTCAATTTCGTGTACTGAGATTTTTTTTGTATTTTCAATGACAATGTTATTCCCGACTAGGGTGCAACTGTTGTGATTGTTTATATATTGGAAGTCGGATGTTAGATATGGTTGGCAGTGTTCAATTCTTGTTTCTTGCAAACTATTTATGTAATGACCTAGTGTTTAAAGATTGTATTAGTGTAGTTGTGTCTGTGTGTTGGTGGATTTTGTTGTTCAATGTTTTCCATTTTAATTGAGTCGTTAGTCTCTTCATTTCTTCGTGAACATCTTTGTCTACGAGGAGGTGTTGTTGTTGGAGTGGCTAAAGTAAGTAAAGGTTCTCTATGTTTTTTACACGTGAATGTGCTGTGTATGTAAGACCATGCGTGCGGATTCCTGCTAGTGAGAAAACTAGCTTATCCATCATTAGACCTTGTGTTCTGTGTATCGTTCTAGTAGCAGCTGCTTGGATTGGGAATTGTTGTCGAGTGAGGATATTTGTTTTAGAAAGGCCAGTTTGTATTTCCCTTGTAACTCAAAATATGGGTATCCATTTGCAATTGATGTTTGTAGTGTATGCGTGGTAGTTGTTTCGGCGGGTTTCATTCCCAAATTTGGGGTTTTGAAATCGAATCCACACAATGTCGGTATTGTTGTAGGTGGACATGTGCATAAAAACTCCATATGCACTATTAACTAATCCATCTTGTTGGTTAATGTTGCCTGCACATAATTCAACTAGCATTCCTTCTTTGATCTGTATAGTTGTTTGTAGTCCACCTGTTGCCTTAGGGTTTTCCAAAATTTCAGAAGATGTGATTGTTGTTATTGAATGTATCAATTGCACTAATATTGTATTCTTTACCTATTACTTGATGGAATACTTTGTTGTTATGTTTATTTGTTTCAAGGTTGGTATAGTAAAGGTGGGGGAAAGTATGGTCTCTGGGTAGCTCGCAAAGGCAACATCGGTTTATGTATTGTATTTGTGCATTTATATGTGTACAGTTTCTAAAAGAGTTCAATGTTTGTATGAACTTAGTATTGTTTTGGCACATTATTTTATTAAGTTCATAGCATTGTGGTGAGCCAGTATGTGTTTGCCACTGTCTATAATGAATCTTCTTCTGATTCGAATACCCAGCTGTCTCTTTTTGGTTTGGCTTGATATAAATCTCCACAGCAGATGACATCGACATTTCTAAAGTATTTTGAATGGTTTCTTTTGAATATTCTCATGCAAAGGTCTACAAAATCCAAAGTGCGTCTTCCTACTAATGAGATTTTGTCAAAGACAATAAGTTGTAATTGTTCATAAAGACGGATTAGTATGTCAAGCTTCTCCTCCAACCTTGCAACCCATCCTCTCCCTCTCCTCCTCCCTCCTCGTCCACCCTCTTCCTCCTCCTCCTCCCTCCTCCTCCTCCTCTCTTCTCCTCCCTTCTCCTCCTCCCTCCTCCTCTCCACACTTTGGCCAGCATATAACAACAGCCCACAGTTGATTTAGAATCAGACTTACCTGTGAACCGGATAACATCAGCATATACTACTAGCTGCAACTGGTTTGGACATCCTTGATAGCTTATACAATAACCTTTAGTGCCGTTTAAATGACTTCACAGTCTCTTTGTAGACATTTATTGCTTTGAACAATATTGGTTCAAAGCAATGAAAAGCATACACAATGTTCAGCCTGAAACATATCATTATATTGAGTTAGCTACCAAATTAAACTCTGATACAGCCCTCCGTTAACTGTTTCATAGTCTGCTACTTCTGGATCATATGAAAGGTAGCAACAACACCCATTTCCATTGGAATGAATATAGAATTACTACATAGTTCTCATGCAAATCTCAGATATACTTTTCTTGACTCAGATGAATAGTGCAATATGAAAGGTAGCAACAACACCCATTTCCATTGGAATGAATATAGAATTACTACATAGTTCTCATGCAAATCTCATATATACTTTGCTTGACTCAGATGAATAGTGCAACTAGCTCTATTCCCATGCCATTCCCAGGAAAAAAAGCAAGTCTTCCAAATCCGCAGTAGTAAGTTGGTCATTTAAGATTCTGCACTCCCTTGTAAGCTCGTCAATGCTGAAGGCACGTACTGCCAAAGATTGTTTCATGTCTTCAAGCTTGTCTTTGCAATCCTGGAGCTCTTCTTCTTTGTGAATTAGAGTGAGTCGAGCTTGTGCCACTACCTCTGTCTATTGAGCATGTACGGATGTCAAGGAGTTATAGTAGGTCTATAGGATTGCCGTTGCTTGTACTGCTGCTGTCAGCTATGTTTGACTTTGGTGGAGGTTGGAGGTCACATCCCTCACTGCCTTCTCTTGAGATTGGAGAGCTTGGTTCATGTGCACTTCTTCTACCTCCTTCTCATCTATCTGCGCCCGAAGTGCCTTGACCCCTATGGCGATTGCTTGGAATTGGTCTTCGATTTCTGTTGCAGTCTGTCTGTCTAATTCTCTTGCATATTCTTCCTTGGCCAAACTAGTGAATAGTTCTGACATTTGGATCATTTAGCTAGCTTGATGTTGGAGAATGGCAGACGGTGATGAGGTCTGGCAATACTGCTGATACAATTGGTGCCCATGTAGCCATCCCGATGATTCTGTAGTACTTGGGGGAGGTTGTTCCAATGGTATTCTAGTTCCTTGTGTATAGTAGTCATACTACTGATCTGGCACTAGCTCCCCTTGTGGCTCATCGACTGGCATGGCATTGATGGGCGGTTCTAGTGATGACGTAGCCTCAGGCTCTAGTGCCGATCTTTCCTCAGGTTTTGGTGCCGATCTTGCCTCGGGCTCTGGTTGCTACTGTTGTCGGAGATATATTGGTTGCAGTTGTGCACTGAGCTGTAGCATCTCATGGGGCAATTCCTCAATCCCAACCTCCAGAATAGGTATTTCTTCTAAGGCATCTGCACTTATCAATGTGATAGTAGGAAAAGTTGGTGACGGGTCCCATACTGGTGAGAAGGGTATGTCCAACTCCTCAATTGGTTTTGGAGACTTGGGTAGAGTCATTTCTCTTTCTTGTAGTTCTTTTTTAATGATTATAGCCAATAAGTGTGGAATTTTACATTTTTGGCATGATGAACCATCTAGTTTTTCTGTAAAGAAGATGACTAAGAGTTGGACCCAGTCTTGTTTTAGCTTCCTACTTAGCAAAACAAATGTGCGGAGTGGAAGGGATCAATTCTTGCCACACTTAACCCCCAAGATTATGGATAGGAATTGTGCTGCTTCCTTGAGACGATGGTTAAGGATTGTGCAAAGCAATATGCCGTCCCTATGAAACAGTGTGCCCTTGGTGAGGAGAGACTATACTTCGAGAAACTTTGCATCGGCAGGCCATGTAGGGTAATTTGGCACCGTGTGTTGGTAGTGAGAAAGCCCTTTGAATGACTGTATTGTCGAGGATAATGTTTAGTGGGCTCTAATGTACAATGATTGTACCATACTTGCCAACCTTTGCATTGCTAGAGTGGTAAGAATGGAGAAAGTTCGTGATGTATGTGGTCAAAGCTCCAATGACTGGGCCCCGTCAATGGTTGTGTAGGTCGGTGGTGATGGGGGTGGCATTTGTTCTTCTTGGTCATGCACTGAATCCTCTTCGAAGCTATCGCTCTGGACCACAAATGCTTGTGGTCGCTCTGGTTGAGAGGATGTAGATGGTTGCGAACTCTGGAGGGGGTCTCATGATTGAGGCGGTGGGCTCTTTCTGCGCATCCTCTTTAGTGGCGGCATCTTTTCTGAACCTACATCCATGCGCATGTGGTGTACCATTGATCATTAGATTGGTTGGCATGCAGGTATGACCTTTCTGTGTGTGTGTGAGAGATCTTATTTTTATACATGCTTTGAGAGTGTGGAATGAAAGTGTGTGGTACAATTATTCATGCAATCATCTATGTGTCTAAGTGAAAGCGTGTGAGTGCACGTGACCTAGTAGCTAGGTAGGGACTAACTATATGCTTTTTTTGTTGCTGGGATTTTCATAGGGCAGCTAGAACTCAAGCATCACTTCTGAGCCCTAGGTTAAAATCGATTCATGCTACGTATATGTGCAAAGACGTACATATGCAAGTAAGTGCTCGTGATACAATCTAATCCTAACTAAGGAAGACTTGGTTTCCCAAATCTTCGTTTTTGTCGGGATGGCTTGCGTGTTGAAGTAGTAGCGCTTCACTCGGCTCTCCTTTATTGTTGTGTTGAATTGGACTCCATCCAATGTTTCTAGCGGCACAGCTCCAATGGGATTCATCTTTCATACCTGGTATGGCCCTTGACCTAGATACTTCAATTTCCCTTTGTGTACTTTGGCATTGTATAACAGGACCAAGTTACATTCCTTGATGTCTTTAGCTTTAAGATTTCTGTCAAACCATGCCTTTCTTCAACGTTTTTATGTTGTCATGGCATGGTAGGTGACTAGTCTCGTTTCTGTATGCTTGTCCAACTGATAGAGTCTTTCTTTCAAGGGTTCATGGTCTCCCATGCATTCCTGAATTGCTATGTGTAGGCTTGGTATTACAAATTATAGTGGGACCACAGCTTCAAGGCCGTACACCAATTGAAAAGGTGTGTTCCCTGTATTGACCTTGAGTGTGGTTCTATGCCCATAAGGCTGCATTCAGTTTCTCTGCCCAATCATAACGATGTGGTTCTACTACCTTGGTGAGGATAATGCATATTATTTTGTTGGTGGATTCAGCCTGTCCATTCCCTTGGCGGTAGTAGGGTGTGGTTTTTCTATGGATTACCATAAAGCCAGACAAGAGTTCTTGGATTACCTCGTTGACAAAATATGTGCCTCTATCCAACACAATTTCAATGGGGCATCCGAATCGGGTCATCACATTTTTGTATAAGAATCTTTCTATGCTTCTAGCATATGCCTTTCTGACTGCTTTAGATTTAGCCCATTTTGTAAAGTAATTAGTGGCCACAATGATGTAGTTACCTGTGTTCCTTTTGCTGCTGGATGGATGGGACCCACATAGTCAATCCCCCATTTTTCAAATGGTTTTTGTGCAATAACTGTTGTTAGGGGATTGAAGTCTTTGTGTTGTGGTTTAGTAGTCCGTTGGCATACATCACATCCTTTTACATATTCATAGGCATCTTACCCACAGTGTTGGCGACCAGTAGCCTGCGAGGAGAACTTTTCTTGCTGTGGCTTCCCCTTGGAGGTGTCCTCCTGCAATGCCTTCATGGACTTCACTCAGGATTGGCATGATCTCATGACGCATTACACATCTTCTTAATATCTGGTCCTTGCCCATCTTATACAGTTGTCTTGCAATGAGTTGATAGGGTGCAGCCTTTAGAATTAGTTTTCTGGCATCTACTGCTTTCATTTCAGGGGGTGGTCTTCTTGTCATTAGGTACCCACTGATATCTCCACACCACTCTGGAACAGCATCTATTTGAAATAGTGTGGCATTTGGTAAGTTGTCTTCTACTCCAGTGGCTTCTTCTCCTAACTTGACACGAGACATGTGATCGGCAATGTAGTGTTGGGCACCTTTGCGGACCACTATTTTGAAGTTAAATTCTTGAAGCAAGAGGAGCCATCTGGTTATTCTTCCTATTGTACACGAACGGTTCACAAGATAAAGCAATGCTTGATGGTTAGTGTAGAAGACAAAATCATTTGCTAGTAGATAGTGCCGAAATTTCTTCACACTGTACACCATTGCTAGGGCTTCTCTTTCTGTGGTGGTATAGTTGATCTCTGCATCATTGAGTTGTTGACTGGTGAAGTAGAATGGGTAGTCTTTCTTATGTTCACCAGGTTGACAAAGCACACTCCCAATTGTATACTTGGATTCATCAGTATGAACATGAAAATCAATATCCTAATTGGGAGATATAAGGATGGGTGCTATGATTAGGCGCCACTTTAAAGGCTCAAAGGCTTGGTCGCACTCTTCGGTCCATAAGAATTCCACTAATAATTTGTAAAGTGGTCTAGCTATCATGGTATACTGCAATATAAATCTTCTATAATAGCCAGCATGTCCCATAAAGACTTGTACACCTTTGGAATTTGTAGGAGGAGGCAATTTCATGATGATTTTGATTTTGTCCATGTTAGTTGCAATCCCATGTTGAGAGACAATGTGTCCCAAAACAACTCCGTGGGTGACCATGAACTGGCATTTTGTTGGATTTAGGGAGATGCCATACTCCCTGCATTTGATTAGTACTGCTTCAAGACATTTGAAGTGGTCTTTTTTATTTGAATGGATGCACAAATCATCCAAGAACACCTGTAAAAACTTATTCAGAAATGACTTGAAAGCTGTGAACATGACTCACTGGAATGTGGCCAGGGCATTACAAAGGCCGAATAGCATGACTCTATATGCAAAAATACCCCATTCTGTAGCAAATTTTGTTTTTGATTGATTTTTAGGAGCAACTTGCATTGGTTATAGCCACTGAAGCCATCCAAGAAGCGAGCCTGCCACCTTTTCCAACACTGTTTCTGGTAAGGGTAGGGGATAGTGATCCCTAATTGTGGCGGCATTCACATTTTTAAAGTTTACGCATATTCTAAGCTTCTTGTTGTGTTTAGGCACAATGACGATGGGTGAAACCCAATCAGTGTGCTCTATCTCATAGATGAATCCGGCATCTAGGAGTTTTTCCAGCTCGTCATAAACCATGGTGCCATATTTAGGATTTGTGCGATAAGGTCCACATACCTTAGGGTGAGCACCTTCCCTTATAGGTATCATGTCTACTACCACTTTTGGTGAAATTCCTTTTATCTCTTTGTATGACCATGTTAGGCAGTCACAGTATTCCATTAGGAGTGCTTTCAGTTTGGTTTATCTTCTTGTCGAAGTTGTTTCCCAATGAAAACTAGTTTTTCTTCCTCCCTTTCTAGGGCGAGGTTTATTGTGCGTGTTTTTGCCAGTCCCTCATAGATTGGAGTTTCTCCAATGCTATCAGTTTCTTAAACTTCATATTCTCTTAGTGGTCTTGGCATTGCTATTGGCGCACTGCCACTTGTGTAATTCTTGAAGTATTTCGACACTTCTCGAAGATCGGCCTCTGATGGTGTTGAACTAGCCTGACATGTGCCATTTGTAATGGGTGTCATAGTTGCATTTACCAATTTGTTAGGCTCTTTTTGACTTTCTTTTTCTGAAGTCTCTTGATCGAGCTTCATCCATACATGTGGCTTATATTTTTGAAACTTCTTATGTTGGGAACCATGGGGTAACTTTTCCATTGGTAAGGCGTTTCCAAGTAAGGGTTCATTTGCTATGCATACTCCTTCTAGTCCCTCAAGGGACCATTCTAGAGGCGGTGGATCTGATTTTGAGGGAGCTGGCTTTGCAAGATACAATTAAACGATCCTTGTTTGGACTCGTTTGAATTCATTGAAGTGTTCGGCCTTGGCTTTTCTACGATTTCCTCCTTCAGCTTTCTTGCGGGATGTTTTGCTGTTATTCAACTTTGGAGGTTCAACTTTTGGGAGCTCGACTGCCATTAGGGCATCCAGAATGGCTAAGTCATTATCAAAGATTTGATCTTCAATTTCAGCATTCTTAGCCTCAGTTTTAAGGTCCCAAGGAAAATCTGAGTCATCATTGGTATGGGTACCTTCTTCAGGTTCATTATCCCACTCAAGGTCAGCCATAAAGAATGGCATCTCTAGATTTATTGGTTCTTCATGTGTGAGTGGAGGATCTATCTGTAGCACCTTAGCATCTATCTGTGAGAAGATGGGGTCTAATGAATGCCAGTTGTCGATGGTTGCCAATGTTTGTATTTAGTTATTTACATTATTTTGTGAATCACTCGCTATGGCATGCTGTTGCAAGGGAGCTGATTTGCTTGACATTGTCATTGAAGATGTGTCATCCAATGCTCTAGGCACAATTGGTTTTATAGCTCTTGTTCCCACATTCACCCTGACTGTGGCCCTCGCGATTTTGGATTATTAGTGTATCAGTTCCCCAGTCATGGAGGACTGATGCTTCCCATAACCAAGGACATCCCAGTAAGATTTGATAGGATTTTTTGGGGAGATCCAAGATTGTGAATTGTAGGGAAAAGTGGACTCCTGCGATCTTTGTGGACACACCATTTACTATTGCCAAGGGTTTAGCCCGTGAATTATCAGTAAGTCGTATGTTGAAATTAGCCTTTTGCATTGGTGGGAGACCCCATTCTTCATAGAGCTCCTTTGATATGACATTTACACTTGCTCCACCATCCACTATGGCTTGGACTTCATTATATGCCTTGTGGATTTGCGAGTTCAATCCATCCCTTGAAACTCTCCCAGAGATTGGGACAATTCCGTAGGAGGATTCCGATGGGAATTGATACAGGGCAACTCAAGATGCTAGAGAGTGCGGCTCCTTCAAGTTGACATGGCGGTACATTATGTTGTGGAGTCTGTTGTTGGAATAGAGGCTTGAGTACAGTATCAATACTTTGTGGGGCCAAGTCATGGATTGGGTCTTGAGCTTGTTTCTCATCCTCAAATTGAGCTTGTTTCTCAGCATCAAATTGAGCTTGTTCCTTTTGTACCGATTGTTGAAGTGCTTGAAAATGAGCCTTCTCCACCTCTGCATTTGGGTATGGAGCTTCTTTTATTTGAGGCTCGAGAGTTGATGTGGATGAGCTCGGCTGCTCATTGCTTGGCGGAGGTGGAGGCACTTGTGCTTTCTTTTTAAGAAGTCACTTTGGTTGGATTGGAATGTTAGGGTCCTTGGTGGCCTCTTTCTGTTGGCGTGTAATTACATTTACAGGTTGTGATATTACACTTGCCGGACCCAGACTTTGATGGTCCACCCCAATGATGCCGATTGGGATGTTAGGCTTAACCTCTGTTTGTTGTGGGGCTTTATTTTTCATGGGGCAATCCATATAGGCATGTCCTATGCCACAATCTCTGTAGAGGGGTTGGAAAGTAGCTGGGCTACCACGATGAGGGCACTCTGTGATCCGGTGATTTTCTCCACAACTGTAGCACTTGATTGGTGCTCGATATGTGTTGGGATGTACTTGATTTGGATAAACTAGTATTAGACCCTCTGCACCTTCTACATAGTACACTGGGTACTCTATTTCATACTCAAATGACGAATCTACTTCCTCGGCTTGTAATTGATGTATTGGAACTGCCTGAGGAGTTGGATTTGGTGCTCTTGGATATGGTCGTGGATTCGAATTCCTGAGTAGTTGTGGGACTTGTGTCCGAATGGGAACAAGATTTAGCCTCGGAGCTGGGGGCTCTTGTGCAAGTGCCGATTGCCTGTACACTGGCATGGGTACCGCTTGATATTGTTGAGGTCGAGGCGGGTTGTTGCGCATGTTGAAGATGCAACTGTTTTCATCATGGCTGTCGACGATGCAGATATGGCACCATAACCTTGGCACCATAACCTTGGCAGTGGATTTGCAGATATGGCACCATAACCTTGGCAGTGGATTTGCTTGTGTAATGATCCTGGCTCTTAGGATTGGGCATTCATTTGCTATATGATTGGCCATGCAGTGTGGACACCAGACATTTTCTCACCATGGATATGTCTGAGTTGGTGGTTGAGACAAGTGAAGTTTTTGTTCCATGGCCTGCATCATGTCTTCTTTCAGCTTCATGGTCATGGCCTCTAGGCGATCTTCATTTGATGTTTTAGCAGTGGACTTGGATTTGCCCTTTTTCGAGTACTTATCTTGTGCACTAGATCTGCCGTCATCACTGCTAGTGTTAGAGTCGATCATGCCATCCTCGATGTCAATGGCTACCACATGAGCAGCACTAAACATTTCATAGCTGCTAATCTTTTTCATATCCTTTTGGATTTTCTTTCTTAGTCCTACAATGAACCAGGCCATGAGGTAGTTTGCATTGGGGCATGGGTCACATTTGGCGATTAATCTTTTCATCTTACCCAGGTATGTGCGTACATCTTCTCGATGGCCTTGTTCGATCTTGCTTAGTTGGAGAGCGGGATCATCTTGTAGCCTCTCCGTTTGAAAGCGTCTTTTAAATTCTATTTGAAGTAGGTCCCATGTGGCTCGCTCTTCCATTAGAAGGTCTAGGTACCATTCAGACGTTTCATTAGTTAAGGCCATGGGAAACCAAGCCACCTTGGTTTCATGGGATTGATCTCCACCTGCTCGGCATGCGGCATCAAAATGCTGGAGGAATCGGGTTGGATCTCCCCTACTATTATATTTGAAAAGTTCCAATTTGCCCAAGGGGTGCCTGCCTTGATTGTTATTATTTCTTCGATTAAAGAAATTGTCGGCCTCTACATCGAGGTCGATATCTCCATCATTATCGTGACGGCATCCAGCCATGTTGTGGCATGGAGTTAAAGGAATTGCTTGATTTTCAAGGGGGGATTCGGGGTAGAGGATTGTGGGGTTTGTGGTTGCAGTGGAGTTGTATGTAGATTTGGCAAGCATTGGAGTTGGAGGCATTAGCCGAAACATAGCCACATGCAAATTGGGCAAGAGTTGCAAAGGGTCTCTCTGTCGTCAGTGCGGGTGTTGATGTAGTTTTGTTTGGGGGTTAGAGTGGTGTTAGTTTTGGAGGGACTATCATCTTAATAATGTGCCTAAGATTGTCCTATGTGTGTAGGGAAATGTACCGGTGTAGATGGATTGTCAAACGGAGGTCACGACATAAAGATACGAATGAATTTGTGCAAAACGAGGCCCACACGGGGGCACAAATGAGCGAGTGCTAGGGATGACAAATGGGCTGGAAAAATACCCTATAGCATGGTGTTTCCGTGTGTGAAATCATGGTTCAAATGGGGTCCAATTTGGGTCCCAGACAGATGAGTTACGAGGTGTTGAAGTAGGGGTAAAATGGACCTTTTTTGTGGTTGGGGGGCCTTGGTCTTAAGGTTTGGTGTGAATGGGCTTTAAGTTTAATTGAGGGGTAGTAATTGACCCAGTTTAGTTGACCTAATTGGCCCAATTAGTCTAACTAACCTAATTGTCTAGTTAGATGTTTAACAGTTAGTCTAACCTAACCTAGTTATGGTTAAACTGACTGCAACGAACTAACCATAGTTAGTTGAGCTAACCTAGTACAATCAAACTAACCTAATCGTCTAGTTAGTGTAACTAACTAATAGTTAAACTAACCTAACTGCAAGTAACTAACCTAAAGTTAACCTAATCTAAAGCTAACCTAACCTAGGTTAATACTAACCTAATAGTTAGTGGGATGGTTAGGTTTTTTTATCTCTTTTTTTTTTAAAATCAAAAAAATAAAAAAAAAATTTGGGGGGGGGGGGGGATTGCACGGCGATGTTTGAGAGGAGGGGGGGGGGTTCGAACGAAGCAGAGGGGAGGGTGGAGGGGAGGGTATGCGAATGGAGGGGAGGGAGGTGTGGAGTGGCAGGGAGGGGAGGGGGGAGGAAATGGTGAGGCAATTGAGCGAGGCGGGTGGGTGTGAGAGGCGGATGAATGGTGGAGGACGGGGCACAAGTGGGTGAATGGTGGAGGGCGAGGGTGCAAGTGAATGGTGGAGGGCAGGGCACAAGCAGATGGCACGGGAGGCGGATGGATGGAGGGTGCAGGCAGAGCACAGGACGGTGGTGAGCGCTGTCGCTAGCAGGGAGGGCGCTGCGCACGGGTGCCACTGGTCTGACGGGTAGCAAGGGCTTGGCCCTTGCTTTAATAGGTTAGTGATTAGGTTTGGGTAGTGTGTGGAGTGGCTGGTGGGGAGAGAGAGAGAGAGAGAGAGAGAGAGAGAGAGAGAGAGAGAGAGAGAGAGAGAGTAAGGGGGAGGGAAAGAGAGAGAGAGGGGGATAGAGAAAGAGAGAGAAGGGGGAAAGAGAGAGAGAGAGAGAGAGAGAGAGAGAGAGAGAGAGAGAGAAGAGGGAGGGGGAGGGAAAGAGAGAGAGAGAGAGAGAGAGAGAGAGAGAGAGAGAGAGAGAGAGAGAAGGGGGGGAAGAGAGAGAGAGAGGTGGAAAAGAGAGAGAAAAGAGAAAAGGGGAGGGAGGAGGGGGGAGGGAAAGGGGGGGTGGTGGAGATGGAAGGGGTGGAGGGGTAGATGGAGGAGGGAGAGGAAAGGGGGTGGTGGTGGAGGGGGAGATGGAGGAGGCAGGGGGAAGGGGGTGGTGGTGGAGGGGAGTTGGAGGAGGGGGGGGGAAGGGTGGAGTGGGGGTGGAGGAGATGGAAGGGGGGGGGTGGAGATGGAGGAGGGTGGTTGGGGGGGGGGGGGGGGAAGAAAGGGTGGTGGTGATGGAGGGGAGGGTGGAGGGGGAGATGGAGGAGGGGGGGGAAGGGGGGGTGGTGGAGATAGAAGGGGTAGAGGGTGGAGGGGGAGATGGAGGAGGGAGAGGGGGAAAAAAGAAAAAAACTTGAGAGACGGAAAACTTTGACAGAAATCCAAAGGGAGGAAGAGATGGTCACTTGAACACTCTCCAAGTCTTTCTCGATGTAACGGGATTGTTGAGGACCAATGGACGGTGGATAGATGGCTAGGTTATCACTGCGAGATGGGCTCGAAGTAACTTACCATGTGAGGATGGGAGTAGGGTGGTGGTCGATGGAGAGGGAGGAGTGTCTTGCGTAGGGCTCGGAATGGGGAAAAGGATGGAGGCAAGATGTGAAAGAAAAAGTATGAGAGGGATGGGTGCTCTTTTATAGGGAAGGAGGGGGAGCTGTGGATTTAGTCAAACACATGTGCACCTTTGACTTTGTCCATGTTTGACTAGGGAGGTGATTTTAATTTTTGTTTTGGGTTATGGCATTTAGAATCTTTAATCATCGATTGCCCATAACTTTTGGTGGTTGTGTCAGAATGTGCTTCTGTAAAAAGGAGAAATGTTCAAAATTTCAAGCTCTACACTTTGACAACCATCACATGATCTGATTTATTCCTTAAGGTGCTGTTTTTCTAGAAAACATGCATTTTCCTAAACCGATAGTGTAGAGTTTCAGCTAGGAAATATTATTATTATTATTATTTAACTTGAGCTGAAAAAATTTTAGTTCTCCTAGCTCTTGAGTGATATGTTCATGAAAGTTCGAAGTAGTTTGTTTTTTACACATACCTGCATGTGTTTACTCTTTTCTTGAGATGCTAGTCTCCTCAGTAGTGGCACCAAATGTTGACTCTTTCTAATGGCTTCCGTTAGAAGAGTAGGGTATTCTTAGTATGGAGGGTTTCGAGGCTTTTTGTTACCTTACCTACATATATATCGGGGTTGTTGTTTGTAGTATATGTGTAGCTCAGGACCTCGAGTCATGTTTCAGTGAGAGACGTAGGCTTAAGTATGTAAGCAAACATAGTGCATGCATGTGTAAAAAGAACGTGTATCATCATGGTTGAGGTAATGAAGGCTTTCATCTTCATTGGGGGTTGTAGGGTTTAGGAGGAGTTTAAGGGTTAGGAGGAGGTTCCAGGGTTTAGAAGAGGTTCTAGGGTTAGAAGGAGTTCCAAGGTTTAGAAGGAGGTTCCAAGGTTTAGAAGGAGGTTCCAAAGTTTAGAAGAGGTTCCAAGGTTTAGAGTAGAGTACATGGTGGAGAACTCGTTTCCTTTGTAGATCATGGAGATTAAGGGTTGAGGAACTAAGGGTTTAGGGGGAGCATAGGAGTGGGAGAGGAAGAAGGTGTAAGAGCATTGGGGAAAGAAGAGAGAGGAGGGAGGAGGAGGAGAAGGGAGGAGGAGAGAGGAGGATGAGGGAGGAGGAGGAGGAGGAGGAAGAGGGAGGAGGAGAAGGGAGGAGGAGTAGGGAGGAGGAGAGGGAGAGGATGGGTTGCAAGGTTGGAGGAGAGGGGAGAAGGAGTTGCAAGGTTATGACATGCTTTTGGATGTGGAGTGCAAGGAAGCATGGACACTTGAGACAATTACTTGGAATACGAAAGTAGAACTCAACACAATGCCCCAAAGAGTGTGGGCTTCATTCCATTATGGGGTATTTATACAAGTTGGAGAGCTTCTCTCTCTGCATGTAAGAATTGTAAGACATTCTCTCTCTACATGTAGAACTTGCATATAGAAGTTGCATGTAGGAGTTACATATAGAACTCGCATGTAGGAGTGGCATGTAGAACTTGCATGTAGAACTCGCACGTAGGAGTTGCATGTAGGAGTTGCATGTAGAACTTGCATGTAGGAGTTGCCTGTAGAACTCGCATGTAGAACTCGCATGTAGGAGTTGCATGTAGAACTTGCATGTAGAACTCGCATGTAGGAGTTGCATGTGGGAGTTGCATGTAGGAATTGTATGTAGAACTTGCGTGTAGAACATGCAAGTTAGATTTCTAAGAGGGATTATTTCTAGCTTTATGTAAGTACAAGTGGAGCTTTGTTGCTACTGTACACACACATTCTGTTGTACCTAAGTCCATGTTGGCACAGAGACAACATGGACTCAACCTCACCCTCTTCGCTCTGAAATCCCCTATCTATGAATATCGTATCATTAAAAGACACTCTTTTTCTTAACAAATCTTTAAGTTTTATTCAAAATTTCTATTATGATACCCCTCTATGGATATATTTTTATTAAAGACACGATTTACAAATGCCTTTTAATTGAATGCATGTGATCATCACACGTTTTCTACCAAAAATTGAGTCAATGCACTTGCTTGGTATCTTGTCGCTTGTATCACCAACACTACACAATAGTGAACCAAAGATCACAACAATCTCCTAATGAGGAACCTAGACTCTCTAGAGTCTATGTCCTCCCATAAGGTCCCCCTGCTTTAGCTTTCCCACTGGGAATTCTGTAATGGCCTCCCCCTATGAGAATGCAAGTCCCCCAAGGCACTTCTTTTAGCTTTCACACTGGGAATCCAATGTTGGAGTAAGCTCCATGCACCAACAATTTGTGCATTTCACAAGGAATATCTACACATGCTTCATTGATAGTCGTTTAGCAACAATGAAGGCTAATCAAAATCCATTATGGAATGTGTGAAGACTGACCATATAGATTATCTATAACCAAAAGATAAAAAATGGAACATTGTCCAAGGATATTTAGATGATTAGCGATTTGAAATTTTCTAACATTCTCAAAAAAGGAGCTCCCACGATGCACATCAACACTGCATGAAACTAGGACGAGCTTTGAAGGGTAAACAAATCTAAAAAACGTTAAACAACATGAAGATTGGGGAGGATGCCATCTCAAGGATCTGAGGCATTACGTGTCTACCTCCAAGGAGGTTAACATAGTCCTGTCAGAGGTCCTTGACACAGACATCTAGTTCGAGGAAGAGGAATGTGAGCTTAAGATCACTCTAGGAGAGTAAGGTAGCCTCGATCCAAGGTCTTGGGCTAGGACGAGCAACGGAAGAGCTTGAATTCTGAGCTGAGGATCTTGCTCGTGACCAGTTCTCCTCCCAAGCCCTATGACAATCTCATTGATGATCATTGCTTTCTTAAGAACAAGATCAATTACTGCTGAGAACCATTAACAACATGGCCCAATTGGGAAATCCATCGCGCACTGTAAGGTTATACTAAATGAGGCAATTGTAAAGAGGGAATGTAGGGGAGAGGAGCAAAGGGAGAGGGAATGTAGGGGAGAGGAGCAAAGGGAGAGGCTCAACACCAGAAGATGCTCCTAAATGCATGCCTCCAGAAAGCCAACAAGATGTGGACCAATAGGTATGAGACCAATAATGCACATGGAGAAATGGCTACTAAGCCCTACTCCATTGGGAGCAGGCCAATAACTTGCGAATCGTAGCCCTTAGATCTTTTTTATATAACCGTGCAAATTGATATCCTCCAGCCACCCAATCATCGTGAGACTGACATCACGCTAACTATCGCGTCAATGCCACATTGACCAATCCATGGCCACCCCCCCTATCTGTTGATGATCAACAATCTAGCTCGATCGCTGATCCTGGTCAAAAACTGGGGCCGCTGGCTCTTGGTTGTCGAGTGGCCCCTCCTGGGAATCGCCTCCTAGAGCCGATTCCCTACTTTGACAAGGTTGTAGGTGTCCGATACAAAACCCTAAAACTCAACAAGGTGGGAATCCCACTTGGCACTAAGGCCCCGCCTTTTGTAATGTTATTATAGTTATAAGTGCAAGTAGCTGGATAAATATTTACGGTAGGCAAGTTTTGGTTTTATGAGCCCTCCTTTAGCCACAATTTTAACAAGAACTTTTTCTATAGAAACATGAGCTTTTCAAGAAAACCATATGAGGGCATATTAGCACTTTCCTAACCTTGGAGAGCTCATTGTGTGCAAGGTAAGATTCTTTGTCATATTGGTCTTTGTTATTAGTCATTTTTTGTTGTATTCTTAGTTGAAACATTCAACATTCATGTTGTGTTCTCGGCGTATGGATTCTTGCTTGACCGAAGTTTTAGCCCTTTGTTTGCAAGCCATGCCTCCTTGCTAGGCTTGCAACATATATTAGTTTTAAAGAACTTAGCTCAAGATTTGCTTGTCTTAAGTCTTGTAGCCATCTCAAGAAAGAGCTTCTCCAAGAATCATTAAGCTCATTCATCTTCATGTCTGGTATGGCTTGTAATCTGAACCTTACCCATGAAGGAAAAGTTTGCCACCTACATCCTCTTGCACATCATCTATCATGGGCACTTAAGCGATGTCAACTAACGAGTGCATTGCATTGGAGGAGAACATCATTCTCTATCAAAGTTCCACTTACTTCGCAAATTACCTAATCTCCTGCTTTTTGAAGGCCTTATAATTATTTGTTAGACTTCTGCCATCAAATTCGACCCTTTTCAAAAAGTGTGGAAAGAGCTCAAGTGCATGAGCATGCCCTTGCTTGGAAAGTCCATGGAAGCATTGAGACAAAACTCCTTTAAAAACACGAAGAAAATATGTTTGCTTTGATCGAAAACTTTGAAAGCTTTACGTAGAATTGCTTATTAATTAAAAATTGTTGAGATATCACACATGAACACTTACAAAACCAAATCTTTCACTTATTAGCCACACGTAGCCACCTCAAAATCACAATCCGAACAAGAGAATGAAGATAAGAAAGGTTCACATATGGGAGCTCCTCATCAACAACGGCAACCACTCCGTCATTCATTAGATCGACATCTGAAGGGGCAAATTGATGTGTGTGTGTGTGTGTGCCTATGGGCTTGGAGTCCTATGCAAGGAGTGTGTGAGTGTAGGTGTGCTATAAGGTTCTAGTGGCTCATCAGTTAGGTGTGTCAGGTTGGTGTGATGTGTGAGTGATCATAGGAGGTGATTGATTGCGATAATCATGCAGATGATTGTAGATCTGGGATCTACCAACATGGAGGCAGTTGCCTATATATGTAAGCACTCTTTGAATAAAGCTTTACATTTGTGCCTCATTGCTTTCTCTATGGATTCACATGTGGTATCAAAGCTTGGTGAAGATCCTAGTGCCTAGAAAGAGATTCCCTCTAGATTCTCTCTTCTTCCCCAAATGGAGTTTTCTTCTTCCTTCCTTCCATGAATTTCCTTAAGCTCATTCTCCTCCTACAAGCCACCATTGCTCCAGCCCTTTCAGGTATAGATTCCCCTAGTTAGGGTGCCCTTCCACCTAAGAGGAATTGAAGGATTACGGCTTCTACAGCCCATGCTTACACTCGCCCTATCTTGTACCATTTCTAATGATACAGCTTGTTGAAGCCACCATTTCAAAAACGGTCTGAGGTGCACTTAGGCAACTCTATGGGCTACTTGCTGGTGAATATTGAGAGCAAATGGACCAAGGAATGAGGAGAAACTATAGAAAAACTAGTCGAGTTTTTCAAGAAGACATGGTTTTTGGAGGCAGAGAAGATGCTGCTGCCCCTGGAGGTGTGAAGCTTCTTTTGGGCTGAGACTTGCACTGAGTCTTCTACTACCAAGGATCATTAATAGCACAGAAAATTCCCTCTAGTTGATGCTTTATGGTGTGAGGTAGCAATCCTCCAAGGTTACTCTGTTTCTGCAAGCATTTCTTGACATTTTTTTGAAAATAGATGCTACACTAAATGCTAAGTTGATGCTTGAGGAGTTAAAATTCAAATTAAAGATTCAGAGATTTCTTTTTCAGATCAAAGAATGCTCTTTGAAGTTTAGTTGATGTTGATTTCTTGACAAAATGCCAAACTCTTAATCTTCTTAAGTGCCAAGAAGACTACAAGGACAAAGTACAAGGTAAAGAAGACCCCGGCTAAGAGGTTGTGGGAGAAGCCAATTGGTTATGCATATGCCAGACAATTAGGATTTTTTGAATTTGTATCTTGCAATTTGCATCTATATGGTGAAGGTGATTTCTTTGTTCAGAAAGATTGATCTTTTGTAAAGGGATTAGACACTGCCATTAAATTGGTACGACCTTCCCAAAATGGGTTCCAAACTGAAAATAGATAAGTTAGGAGAGGGGTTCCACACTTGGCAAACAAAACTAAAGTATATTCTCATGAAAAACAGAATATGGAAGGTGGCAAATGGAAAAGAAACTAAACCTACAACTAGAGAAGGAGAAGCTTCATGGCTTCCCAAAGATGAAAAAACACTTACTATAATTGCTCTTGGTTTGAGTGATTCCTTTATTCATCACATTGATGGATGTGAGACTGTTCATGCTGCATGGACTCATCTTGAGCATGTTTTTGGAGCACAGGGAAGATGCTCTAAGTTTAGCTTGCTTATCAAGTTCTTTGATTTAAAATTGGATAGAGGAGAATCCATCTCTTCACATCTAAATTCAATGAAGAGCATTTTGACACAGTTATCTGGCATCAAGTTTAATCTTGATGAAGATATTGTAATTGCCATCTTACTTAGAAGTCTCACTGAAGAATATGGCACTATTGTAACCACACTCACCAATGTACCAGAGATAAGTCTGGTAGAAATTGAAGCATCCCTCTTGAAAGAGGAAAGAAAGATCAAACAAAGAAGTGATTACAAAGAAGGGGCATATTACAAAGAAGGGGCATATTTGGCCAACAAAAGCAACTTCAAGGGAAAGAGTAAAATGAAGTGTAACTTTTGTGGCAAATCTGGACACTTTGAAAAGGAATGTTATGCCAAGAAGAGATGTTTAGCCAATCTTGTTGAGGAAGCAGAGACTGAAGAAGAAGAAGAATCAGAGAATGTCAAAGCTCTCATTGCTTACAACACCCAAGTCAATTTTGACAAGGGTGAGGATCCATATGTTTTCCAAGTTATGTGTGTGTGAGGTCAATAATGGTTCTCTACCATCGATAGTTTATCCTTAAATGATTGTTAGTCTTTTGAGATTCTTTCCTTGTTGGACTCATTGGGATTCTCATACATAGTCATTGTCTATCTCCCAGTTATAAACCAAGAATCCTAATAGTGAGTCACAAGTTGGGGCCATGTGTGTTGCCACATGATGGTGGGCAAGCCATGGAACATCCCATGTACTACTGCTGAGGGATGAGGTCATCAATTTGTGGGGGGTAATGAAGGGGCAAATTGATGTGTATGTGTATGCTTATGGGCTTGGAGTCCTATGCAAGGAGTGTGTAAGTGTAGGTGTGCTAAAAGGTTCTAGTGACTCATCAGTTAGGTGTGTTAGGTTGGTGTGATGTGTGAGTGATCATAGGAGGTGACTGATTGAGATAATCATGGAGATGATTGTGGATTTGGGATCTACCAACATGGAGGTAGTTGCCTATATATGTAACCACTCTTTGAATAAAACTTTACATTTGTGCCTCATTGCTTTCTCTATGGATTCACAACATCAACAAAGTGTACCTCTTTGACATGCTCCCTGATTTGTAGTTGGAAACTAAAGAGTATGAGTTTACGTGTGTATGATAGAAGGGTGGGATGGAGGGCTTTGTGGTGTAAGAGCTTGCTTAAGAGAAGGTGTGAAATTATCATGGCTCACGCATTGCCTATAACTTTAAAACACATGAGGAGGATGGAAAGTTTATTAGCATTCACTCACTAAATGGAAATGCAAAAACCTCGATGTTTGAAGGCCTTGAGCTCAAAGATATGGATGAGGACATAGCCATGCCTAGAGGTTGGAGAGCCCAGGACTGTAAAAGAGATTGGTGATCTCGCTAGTAGAAGAGGCTGATATCACAAATGCCCTAATTTGGCAACTAAGTTTTTCTTGACAATAGTAAATGTGTGTTCAAAGGGCTTAGAATCGTTATTATTCCTTGCGTGTAGATTGGACTATCAATATAATGCTGGATTTCATTTAACGTCATTATGAGACCCTCTTGTTGGAATATTTATTTATTCAAAGTCCATGTATTAACCATTTGACGTTCTATTTTTGTTACCCTTGTGGGATTGGAAGAGCTCTAGAACAAAGCTACCAAGCATGGTCTTTACAAGATTTTGAAGTATATAGCACTATATCTATATAGACTGACTAGGTTCTTCGTATTAGAATAGTTTCATCTCATCCTCTGTGTGTTAACCATGTCAGCTTGATGCATCCACAATCGCTTTTAGACAAGTTGTTCAAACTTACATGAGTAGAACATACAAGATTCATTTGTGGCCTCTGTTGTTGCAATGATTACAAAGTCCAAGTATAGACTAGCTTCAAATCCTTCCCAAAGATAAGAAAAAGCCTTCTCAGCAGCAGGATCCATAAATTAGTATAATTAATTAGGGTGACTTTGAATCCCAACAATCCACCAAGTAATTCATATATGAAGTATTGATAAAAGCTAGGCTAATAATGTACTGTTCCAAGAATAATAGACATATCATATTTTAATATCCCTTTTGTTTTGACTGTCTTTTTACATTTTTATAGAAAGTGAAAGAGACCTATGCGATTGGTGCATGCAATATATTGATTTCTCAACTTGCAATATGAATATGCCTATTGATATTCAAGTAATATATCAGTCTCTTATATATTCACTAGACTTTACATGCGGTGCTACTCGATGCTAATAAAATGGTTTGGCTATCAACAATAAGTACTATATAGTTGAAGTGCATCACTTGAGAAAGACATAACCTCACTATACGTGTGTACTCATCATTAACAAAGCTTTATACTATCACCATAATTTTAAAGATGACTATAACATCAGCTTGTAAGTCTACATTAGTGATAGTGCTATTTTATTCCCATGAGATGAACTTGCATTGAATGCTTTGACTACCAACAAGTAGTAAATAGTTAAAGTGCATCATTCAATAAAAATTTCAACATTGAACATGATGATAACATGTTATTGAAGGTTTTCTTGGTAAAAATGTTCTATATATTTTCATCGGAAGAACTTGCATAGAAAACATTTCATTGTTTTTGTCCCAATATATATATAGAGTTCTAACATGCTCCTATTGCGAGTGGCCTTGATCTAAATCTAGTGCAAGAAACTAGCAAAAATTCCATTAAATTCACATTTTGATGCATGAAATCTTGCTAAATGGTGCAAAAGGACATGATAATCATCTAAATCATGCTTTGCTATTCGTTTTGATATGTAACATGACCCCTTTTGGATTTGTAAATCAAAATATACAAGACGTCAAAATTCCCCTCTTTTGGGCCAAAAGAGGGAGTACGTTAATGTGCTACCTGTTTTGGCCCAAAAGATGAGAATATAGGATGCGCCTTTTGCACCATTTAGCAAGATTTCATGCATCAAAATGTGAGTTTAATAAACATTTAGCAGATTTGTTACATCAGATCTAGAGGAAAGTTTACCTAATCGGGACCATGTCAATATGTTGTCTATTTTGGCTTCTACTATTGACTTCTATAAGCAAAGATTGATTTGTTTTGGAATTTAATTAATTTTAAAGAAAGGGATGTACTTACTCTTTAGATTTTTTTGGATTGGTAGGATGTAAGAGTGATTCATTAGGGAGGGATTTTTTTGCAAACAGAAAAACATGGGTTTTGTTCCAAGAGTGAATAGAGTTTCAAAAACCAAGCATTTGCTCATGCATGTAATGTAGACTATTTCATTCAGGGAGTCCTATGAAACTTTTGACTTGTGTGGAAGATTTCATTGGTGATCTCACTTATGTTGGTGGAGAGATAGAGCTTGATTATGGAGGATTACAAAAAAATGGATGAGTAAAAGTGAGCGAAGATAGGGTGTGTCTTTACTAATGATGCCTTGGCAATGACATATTTCCAACTCTCTCATGGAAATTTGAAGAACTTAGATAGTTTTGCTACTAAAATAAGGATTTGCCAATCTATTATCGCTTTGTTTTGATTATTTTTTTTGCCTCTCACTTTTTCTTGCTCGCTTTTTTGGTTAGCTCACTTTTCCTCGCTCGCTTTTTGGTAATCCTCATCTGTAAACAACCTTGCTTCGTGCTCAGTGTTGGAGTTGGGAGGTCATTCAAATTGGTGACCCTCAGGGCATTGTAGCTAAAGGGATTCCATATATTGGTAGGTTGTTGTCTAAACTTATTTTTTTGGGAGGGGATAGCATAAGGAGAATGCATTTGATACTAAGGTAGGGCCAATGGGCTATGTTGCACAAATTATGGCTTTGGCTAAATGTTCCATGGCGGATTTTTGTGTGGCAACTAGCTCAAAGCACCAGTGACTATTGGGGCTCTTAGTGAGGTCTTGGGTACTTTAATTTAGGCTATAGTGTGTTAACAACTTTGGCAGTTTGCCCCTTTGTGTCGTTTTTTGTATCTTTGGTCTTCTTTAGGGATTGACCACCTCAATCTTCATCTTGTTCTTCTTTTTTAATGGGTCTATTGATATTGTATACTTTCTTCTAATATCTATATCTAATGCTACATATCTTTTTTTTTGAAAGGTCTACTAATGTTGTCTACTTCCTTCTAAAATTAATGCCACATAATGAGAAAATGGTTTCCATTTTGTGAGCCCTCATACAACCACGTGGTCAAATGAATTTCATTGATCTTCATGGTGATCGAATAGTGTAGGTTTTTGCTTTCTTGGGTAGTTGATTTAATTCTCTTTCAATTGTTCTTATGATATGCTTTTCAAGATGCTTTGGCATATGTTTTTAGGTGCTTTTAATTGTTTGGCCAAATGCCTCAATGAGTCAAAGTGATTACTTCTTAAGAGTCTTATGATCAACTAAAACCTCAAAAGTTGAGCCATATAAATAATGTCTTCATACCTTTAAATCATCTATTAACACATATAATTCCTTTTCTTGTGTGTAATACTATAGTTGATCATCATTTAGTAGCCCACTTCCCTTCCTATCTTTCTGCCATGGCTCAGACCATCCCCTCCCCCCTCTGCTTTTAGCATAAATCTTAGCTTTTGATACCATGTCAACGCATGCAACAAAAAATAACAAGCTTGCCCATGAGATCAGATTTTGAAGAAAATACAGATTCTACTCAAGATGTAGGCAAACATGTAAATGAACCACCACCCTACCTATAAAGCCCTCTAGACAAAGTTATAAATCCCTCCAATGGATGCACCATTTATGCCCATGTTGAAGTCTAATAGAAGCTTGTGCCCCTCAAATTGGGCCTCCAAAATACTCCAAAACTACCCTAAATCTAGGTCAAATTACTCGATAGGTTTGCAAGATCGAGATGTCAAAAGGTAGGAAAGTTCTTATGTGATCATTACTGCACCCTAGATGTACAGTTTATTGACACACAAACGGCTAAGATGGTATCTTCTATGAGTTGCCATCATGCATATGGGCTACATGAGGTGAGACATGCATTAGTGCTATATCACTTGCCTTTCTATTGAACCCCATCCGATGTCTCAAGGATTCAACTAAGGTTGCAAATAAATGGAAAGGGAGCAAGTAGTTGGTTGAGGAGCAAATGACCAACTCGAGAAAATTATAGGGCAAAGTAAGAGGCAAACCCTTCTTGCAAGTCAATGTTGTCTTCAACAAGACAAATCCCATGTAGACATTATTGCAAGGTGATGAGGGTGAGACAATGAGGGAGCAACTATTAGGAGATTCAAAGGGTTTCCCATAAGTGTGGCTGGTAAGTGTATTCTATGAGAATCAAGATGTTAGATGTGTTGGGTCTATTTTGGCATCAAAGTAATGGCACCTACCCATCACCTACCCATCTAATGGATAGTTTCTAAGTGACAAATGTGGGCAGGTAGTACCCACCATGCAGTGTCAAAACATCATGTATGGAAGGTCCTAGAGTCCTTTATGTTAAAGTCATCTTGTTGCCATAGAAACTCATGTGTGCAAAGTGGAGTCAAAGTGCTAATTGTATCTTGATTTTTGATTTGGATAAGTAGTACAAGATCTTTTTTTCCAATTTGTTGTGTACATTTCTCCTTGCTTCAATTGTTCCTAAGTTGGGCACCTCCCCTTGCCCCCCCCTATGGCTTATTTTTACACTGCATTCATCTGCATGTATTTATAGAGGCAAACATCATTTGGCCATTTAGAAATGTCTATCTACCCCATACACCCAAAGCAAAGGCAAAGGGCATAGCATGATGGGATAAACCAAACTCAGCATGCAACACCATGATTTGGGCATGAACATTTTTTAGCCTATGCATGAGAGTTACCCTAAAGCTTTGATGGAATCAACAAGAAAGCGCTCAATGTCTTGCATGGGCAAGAAATATAGGTTCATTGAAAGGCAATCCAAGGACAAATAAAGAAGAGAAAACACGTTGAATTGTCATGGGTTAGCAAGATAATGATAGTGGTAATGACACTTTGCACACATGTTACAATGACCTCAATGATGCTTTAATACTTCAGCATCCTAATACACATGATGGTTGGAGCAGCAACATGTTGGTTACAAGTATGGCAAAGATGCAAACACAAGATATTAGCCTAGCATGCATTATGGATGCAGATTTGGAAGCAAAGTTTTTGGGGACAGAATGCATATAGAGCACCTAGACATGGATGGCAGTACTCAACATGATAAGGATGATGAATAGTCTTCAAAGCTTGTAAAGTAGATGCATTCCCACTATAAGATCTCAAACTGGGAAATGCACAATCAATACATTGGGCAACGTGTGGTCCCACAACAATCTCACAAAAAGATGTGAAAGCAAGGGATCCCATGTGAAAGATGCATACTGTGAAGAGCATCTTGATGGTTTTGCATTTGAAATTGGATCACAAGATCATCGTGCTCTTGATAATAATATAGATGATGCCAATATAGATAAGGCAACCTTCAAATCAAGACAGCTCAACAACATGATGTATAGTGGGTTTATGTTAGTCAAGGAAGGTCAATGAAAGTGGGTACTTTGCATCCAAGGATACACTTATGCCTTTTGCCTATGATGCAACCCAACCATGTTCTTTGCTTTCACATGAGGGCTACAAATTAATATGGTACTTCTATGCCCTTTCTAGCACCCTTTCTAGCATGTAGACTAATAATGCCTCAGTTCTATTGATGCTGTAATCATATCCAAAACAATATTGTTAGGTTGTTGTAGTCTAGATGCGAAAGAATGGAACAAATTGTTTGCTCTTGTGTAGCAAGAAGTGATTTCAGTTATTCTGCACATGGACTAACGAGCAATTGAAGAATTTGGGCTCGATCAAAATTTGTTAGATGCATTTAAGGAAACTATTGTACAAAGAATGAGCAAACAGGAGGATGTCTTGATGAACCGTATGTAGTTCAAAGACATAAGCCATTAGATCAGCTGAGTTGCTGAAACATATTACAAAGATTATAGAAAACATCAAGCAATATGCAATTTGCATTGAGGACACTGTTCTCTCGGATGAAAAGAAAGTACTTTAGAATGCCATGTGGGCAAGACGAAAAGCACATGCAGCCCAAGTCAAAGTCATTACATTGGCAAAGAAAAAGATAGGAATAAAGGAACCTTGTTACCATCCAACCTTCACAACAAGTCCACCGAGCGATTTCAGTCCTATTGTAAGAGAGGACCACTTTTATGCGAAACCTTTAACAAGTAGCTATGTTGTATGGTTGCACAGAACACAACACGAAGTCTTTGCTAGCAAAAGGTTGGAGTTGGTTCAGAAGGGCAGATTTTTTTGGCAAAGATACAAGGAGTGGTAGGTTTAAATTTGACTAGGTGTTTTGTTGCCAAATCTATTGAGTGCTTGCTATGGCAATGGGTCATCCACATTGTGCGTTCATGCCATACTTCAATGGGGGGGCATTGTACAACCTTTACTATGAATCGTGTAATGGCTGAAAGAGTTGTGGCCTTGGTGCAGGTGTAGGATGTCTAGAATGCATCAAGTTATCACTTCTACACCAAAGATTTCCTATGCCCTTTGTCTAGGTTTGCAAGATTTTTCATGGACAATGTTGGTTGCACAATGATTTGCATAGCGGCGGGATGCTCTTGGATTATGCACACTAGAGGACAAGTGCGAGAATTGGCATTTGTGATTGGGGGCATGTAGCTTGTAAATGAATTTTCAAAGGAAATTTGTTACCTAGATGCTCACTTGAAAAGGCTTTCGAATAGAAATAGAGATTTTCCTATAAGAATTGGTTAGCACATGAGGTGTACGATGGCAAAACCAAGAGGCTACTGTAGTGGATATCTATTCTCTAGGTTGGATATTATCAAAGTTTTGTAAGTTCAGTCCCTATGTAGTGAAAAATACACTATTCCTCCACACCATAATGATTGGATGTTGTCTCTGTGCCAACATGGTGGACTTAGGTAGCACAGAATGTGTGTAGAGTAGCGACAAAGCTCCACTTGTACTTGCATAAGGCTAGGATAGTCTCTCTTAGGAATCCTCAACATGTATCTCCAACATGCAAGTTCTTTTTGCAACTCCTACATGCATGTTCTACATGCGAGTTCTACATACTCCTACATGCAACATGCAACTCCTACATGCCACTTGCAACTCCTACATGCAACTTCTAGATGTAAGTTCTACATGTAGAGAGAGAATGTCTTATAATTCCTACATGCAGAGAGAGAAGCTCTCCAACTTGTATAAATACCCCATAATGGAATGAAGCCCACAATCTTTGGGGCATTGAGTTGAGTTCTACTTTGGTATTCCAAGCAATTGGCACCAAGTGTCCATGCTTCCTTGCACTCCATGTCCAAAAGCATGTCCTAACCTTGCAACTCCTCCTCCCCTCTCCTCCAACCTTGCAACCCATCCTCTCCCTCTTCTCCTGTTCCTCCTCCTCCTCCCTTGTCCCTCTCCCTCTTCCTCTCCCTCTGCCTCTCCCTCTCCTCCTCCGTCCTCCTCCTCCTCCTCCTCCTCCCTTCTCCTCCTCCCTTCTCCTCCCTCTCCTCTTCCCTTCTCCTCCCTCCTCTTCCTCCCTTCTTACCCTCTCCTCCTCACTTCTCCTCCCTCCTCTCTTACACCTTCTTCCTCTCCCACTCCTATACCCCAATCATAATGATGCACGTCCCTTTCACACATGCATGCACTATGTTTTCTTACCACACTTAAGCCTACGTCTTTCATCGAAATATGACCCAAGGTCCAAGGCAAGTCTCAAAATGTCTATGCATATGTGCTTGTCCACAAAGGCCTCAACCTTCTCAACCTTCCACCTATTGCAGTTATGGTGCATTGCATCTTGCCCTTAAACTCCAAGACTTTGCAACAAACACACAAGGAAATGAAGGTGTACCTTCAATGCTCTTCAAGTACCTTACAATGGTGTTGCTTTGGACTACCTCTTATACAGTGCAAGCTACTTGCTAATAGCTTGAGCGCTCTTGATTGTGTCGGGCTGGGTCGAAGGCATGCTATGCATTTGGCCAGCATGGGGGGTGTTGTTGGACAATGCCATCTTGCACGCCATGTCCTTTCACTATATGTACGCTCGTTTCACAATAGCCAGCACAGAGTGCTTGGACTACTATGGAAATATCCTTTGTAGTAGCATGTGGTAGAATATGCACCAATGTTTGCAAAGAGCTCTCATGCTCCGCATCCAAAAGAATGTAGGTACGTTTACGATTTTGCCTATGCACTGGAGCTATCTCTGCAGGGCTGACTAGCTCATACACGAGCAAAGTGTACACAACTTCTATGCCATCACCCACCTTGAATGCAATGGGTGAAGTGTCTTGACAAATGACTTTGAAGGAACATTCCAAGGCCACACTTGCATGAACAAGGCAATCGTGGATAAACGCACACAAGTTCGAGGTGGTCTTAAGTATGCAGACCATGTGTTTGAGTTCTATATTGTTTGGATGAATTTCTAGCTCTTTTGCAAGTAATTCTTTCCAAGGTACCTTGACACATGGTGAACGAATAAATATGGAATTGTATAACATTTGTGCAAACATTTCCTATGTGTGAGCTGGGGTAAAATCAAGCAAAGATGGAGGCGAGTCAAAGTTCCTTGAATGAATCTTTTTGAACATGTTGTACTTATTAGTGTCATACAGTTGTATGTCAACTTGTTCGCCCATCATGTGAATGTCCACTTGTCACATAAGCATGGCAACAAAATAAACTTGACCAAACAACTACTAGATTGGAACCATGAAAGTACACGATCACATTACTGGAAGGTTTAGGTTGGTACAAAAGTTTTTCACGCGTTCGGCTCAAATGCCAGCAAGCACCTAGAATTTTTGATTGCGAAGCTCTTGCTTGGCTTAATGCCAAGGAGCATCGAGGGCACATGCAAAACACTCTCATTGTACAATTCTAAGAAAGTTGTTTTGGACTCAAGCAAAGTGTCCATGTGTACGAGACGCCCAATACATGTCTAGAAACATATTTTATTTATTTCTTTTCTTAAGTTGCATATAATGAGGTCACTATGAAAGAGAGGCTCTGCAAGGAATTATGTCTTTTGAACCACAAAGTTATCAGACCGACAAGTGAACGGAAAGCAAAAGAAAGTTAATTGGGGCTCAACCAAGCCGTAAATGCTAATAATAATTATGGATTGACTAAATCTAATTTGTTCATCAGCGAAGCTTGAGTGGATAATGGTACTAGTCTGAAGAGATTTCAACCCAGGGCTAAGGGACGTGGTTACCCAATCAAAAAGCCTACCTATCACATGATTACTAAACTGAAGAGCAAAAGATAGAGCCGATATATTCCCATATTTTTGATTTCCCCTATTTTCATTTTTCTTACTCTCATAGAAGTACTCATATAGAGACAAGAAAGAATGATATCGCGATAGACGGGAATAATTGAATCTAAAGAAGAGTGATAGATCATGTTAAAATATACATAGGCTGTATAGGATCTAGGATAATCTAGATGAGCTAAGAGTTTTTTTTAATTAAATAAGCATGATTATATGCATTGAGAAGGGTCAAAAGACGTACATTATATGGTATGCATGAAATAAGAAAAACATGAAATAAGAAATAAGCATGATTATGTACATTGATAAGGGTCAGAAGACGTACATTATATGGTAGGCATGATTATGTGGATTGTGCATTGATAAGGGTCAGAAGACGTACATTATATGGTATGCATGAAATAAGAAAACAATTACTTATAGGGCTTGTATCCTCATAGCTTGCTTGAGTAGATGCCAATCCTAGCTTAATTGTAGATAACAAAATTATTATTGTGTGATACAAATGGTATGATTCAATAAAGTGTTCTACTAAAGTGAAGTGAATTGGAGGAAATTTAAGAGAAGAAAAAGCATATGACATTTTCCTTAAGCAAGAGGGAAGGCATCACTGGCAAGCTTTTTGCTTTGGTGGTATGTCAGATAATATCTTCTATGTTATTTCTAGCAGCTGAAGAAAATATGTATTGGATCATTACTAGCTACCAAGCTAAATAAGAAACTTTGACGTGTGATTATACAATGATGTGCATATAGCCTTCTGTAATCACACATAAGAATAGTATATGTCATGTTACAAAATGGAGTCAATTTGAGTGACTTTTAGTGTGTTTCTATTGAGTTCTAGAGTAGTACTATACTACTTTATATCCTAGAGTGCCACATGTCACTATGGGACTTATCCCATATACATTTACCACTTAGAGTGTGTGTGTGCCTATCCTATAAAGACATTTGCTTTCTCATGTCAAATCACTCAAGTCTCAAGCCTTTCTTGGTGATGTAAGTACTTTACTTTGGTTCTACATTTCTTTCTAGCTTTCTTTCATTTCCATTATGTTCGTTTAGTCTTGCTTTCACTTTCCATTCCATTCCATTCCATTCCATGTCTTGCATCTACATGTGCTATCAGAGCTAGGCTACCTTCCAAGAGGTTGAGGTAAGAGATTGAGGACATTGAAGCCTCTCTCCCTCATTCCCCTTGGAGGAATGCCTTCTCTAATCCCACCTTGAGCTCTCCTCTTTTCCACCGTGAGCTCTTCTTCTCCTAGCCAAGCCTCACCAACGTGGAGCTACCCATCTATGACATGATGCTGAGATTCTACCACGACTTGGAGCTGCCACATATCCTGCACTTTGCCCGCCATTGCTTAGCCAACTGAGCCGCCATTTTTCCTCCTCTTTCCACCTGCTTCTACTACTCCAAACCCCCTGCCTTTTCTGTGATTCTACCTCCACACTGCCCATGCAGCTCTAGATTTGCTACTCACACTACCCTCAGGATTGTTGTCAAGCTATTGCTCCTATGCCCACCATTCTGCTTCAAAGAGCCACCTCTTTCTGCCTACAGTTCGGCCTCTACTTAGTCACTTTTTTGCCCGCCATTAGTTCTGCCCGCCTATAGTTCTACCTGCCACTGTTCTCTACTCGCCATCATCTAAGACAATACCTCTTCCTCTACTACTGCCATCCATTGTGCTCACCATCTATAGTTGCTCCAATCCTTCCATCACTCTTCTTATCCCGCTATCTCTCCTAGCTGCCAGCTTTATCAAGTTCATTCACTATGGGTTCGATTTCCATAAACTTTCTACTTGTGGACAAATTCAAGGGGGAAGGATTCCCCACATGGCAAACAAAAGTGCAACTCCTTCTCATGAAGGAGAATGTTTGGGATGCCATCAAAGATGATGAAGGACTTGAGGAATCAATGGAGCCTCAAATACGCAAGATTTGGAAGCAACACGACTCAAGGGCCATCGCAATCATCGAGCTTTGCCTAGATGATTCATTGATTCATCATATCGACTTCAAGTTCATGGCTAAGGAGATTTGGGCATGCCTCGAGAATATATTTGGTAACAAATTCACCAACTCCAAGGTTTTTTTGAAAATGCAATTTTATAAGTTGAAAATGGAAGAGTGCGATACCTTGAGTGCACATATAGCAAAAATTCAATCTTTAGTTCAACAACTCTCCAACTTGAAGTGTTCCCTGGATGACGAGGACAAAATGACTATCCTCATGACGAGTATGGAAGGGATCTCTCGCTTTGAGAATGCCCTTGAAGTACTTCGAATTGCATTGACTATCTTTGAAAATATGGTGTCTCTTCTTCTTGAAAAGGATCGCCGCAACAAAGAATCTCCATCTTACTCATCGGATATTACACAAGCTCTTGCCTCCACCAGCAAATGGAGGGCCTAGGCCATCGCCTCCACCAACATGAGGAAACAAATTCAAACCGTTCAAGTGCACATATTGCAACAAGCTTGGTCACATAGAGGACAGGTGCTACCAGAAGCTTGCCCAACAATAATCGAAGGATCATGCCAGTTGGGTGGCATCCACCACCACTAGTGATGATGCAGACAAAGATGACCATTTGACACAGGATCATGCTCTCACTACTTAAATTCGACATGTCTATCTCCAACATCTAGAGGATGATGGAGATGATGATTCATGCACTTTTTGAGCATGATGTGTTTGGGCTCTCTGCCCTTGGGGTGTTTCCAAAAAATGAATGCAATAAATCATGTGTGTTGAGTCAAGAAAGGTACTCTGCCTTGGATAGTCCTCCTAAAATGATGTATTTCTTTTCTATTTTTGGTGTGTGGCTCCATGTTCCTCATTAGTCTTTGGAGCCAGGAGGGGATGTACTGTGGGAGCCATATGTTTTGGCTTTGATAGGTCTATTTGTTGGTGCATTGGTCTCCTAGACCTTTGAGTTGATCATGCATCCATGCATGATGAGCCTCTGAGCCATGCTAGATGAGCTTTCTATGTTATGCTCACTAGCCTCTAAGCCATGCTCACTTGCCTCTAAGATTGTGTGGGAACCATGTTTAGTTCTAGAGTAGTACTATACTACTTTATATCCTAGAGTGTCACGTGTCACTATGGGACTTATCCCATATACATTTGACACTTAGAGTGTGTGTGTGCCTATCCTATAAAGGCATTGTACTTTCTCATGTCAGATCACTCAAGCCTCAAGCCTTTCTTGGTGATGTAAGTACTTTACTTTGGTTCTACATTTCTTTCAAGCTTTCTCTCATTTCGTCCTCTATTCGTCCCCTAGTTCACAAAACCAATGAGCTCTTGAGATCAATGGTTTTTTCAGAAAAAAACATTTGAGGGTTGAAAATGACATAGACTTCACATTTTCACAAAACATTATGATATTTAACATAGAAGATTAGATTTCACAAAACAACTTGTTTCCCATCATGTCATTAAGATTGTAGTTGCTATAGCTCTCTCTCTCTCTCTCTCTCTCTCTCTCTCTCATTTCCTAAGTGACTCACTTCATTCATTCACTCATTTATCCATTCATTTATTTATTTTAAATCTCATATGCAATCCTTGATATCATAACCATGGGATATATAAAGAAATTGATAGACACTTTTTTGTATGGCACAAAATTATAGCATGATAGACCACCATTACTAAAATACATATGCAATCAGCCTAACCTCTTTGCCCATAAGGCTTGAGGGTTAAAACTCATCTAGTCATACTTGAAAGAGTGCTACTTTGACCATCTCGTGCAATTTGAAAGACAAATATTTAACTGAGTAAATTAGATTAGCAAAGGAGTAACTAGATTAGAGAGAGAGAGAGAGAGAGAGAGAGAGAGAGAGAGAAGTAACTAGATTAGCAAAGGAGTAACTAGATTAGCCAACTTTTATAATGCAAACTGTCAATCTTGGCCAAGCCAGAGCTTGATGTACTCAGTGATGAGTTTCCGAGCTTCATCTATGCTCTCCCGCGGCTCGCATAACCTCGCATCACCTGCATTCCATCATATTTCTGTCTTAGAAACGCTTGCAGCCCACAAGTGCAAGATTTTTGATGTCATTGCTAGAGCGGTTTCTAAGCGAAATCGAGGTTCGTAACACCTTATGCTCCATGCAACTGCATTCCTACCGGCTTCCTAGCTGTACCCATCAGTGCACCAGCTTCATAATTGGGACGGCTGTTACAAATCCACACTTTACCTTGAGGGTTGAATGGGAACTGCGGGCATCCGCTGAGGTCTACGCAATGGGCGCAATTTTTGCACTTGATCACAAAGGCTGGCTCTGCAAAGCCAGGCAGTCAACATCATTTCTAGTACACATGTGCTTGAATCGATTTACAGCTTATTACATAGAACTAGAATCAGGAAGCTAGCATTGGACTTACGGCCAGGAGACGAGACTTGTTTGGACGCGTGTCGCCACGGATCTTTAGATCCATTAGTGAAAAATATTCTGGAACCTGGTCAGCTTGAACGCTTGGATTAACACATTACCAATCTCAATGGAAGCAACAGAAGTATCACGCAAAACTCGGGGGGAAGAAACCTATTCAAACAACCTGCAATTCGGCTCCCACCGTAGTAAAGGTTTGTCACGCCTGCTTTGGGGCTTGTTCCTTTGCCAAAAATAAAGGCACACAGGTCCAAGTAGTACCTGAAAATAGACAAACCTTTGGATTTCACATGCAAATGTCCTGAATGCGTTGACTGCACAGGCAAATACACACATATCCCCTCATACACCAGCCCAGTGCCACCTCACAAAGACATTAAACGTGCGTGTGCAGCTTCCCGTTGTCTGTCCTCTCTGATAGACCCTGTGGAGAATAATTGCAGAGCTTGGTCCGGTCAAGGTAACACTTCAATATGCAGATTTATTTATTTGTCAGGGAAGCGAGTGATTCATTACAATGTGATTTCGCCTTTGTGAAGTACCAGACAAGCCTTGGGCAGTTTGCATTATAATAGATGAATGAGACACGTTTGTGTTCTAGGATGAGATTGACGAGGTATTGAGTATTCACTTGTGAGACATTTCACGAAGAGGCCTCTTTTACTAGACGTGACACATGACACACATACATGACACAATATTCTGGATAAGTTGTTCCTTCCCCAGCAGTCCATCTTATTGTTGGAGTACGAGAGCCTTATCCGAGTACAAAAGCGATTAAGGCATCTGAGTGTGTGCTTGCGTTTGTGCGATGTCGTATGCTGTGAGTTTGGTTGGTATGATGGAGAGATTTGTGGATCTGGAGATGTTCTCATCCATGATTATGTAACTTAGGCCACTTAAATGCTCATTTCAAATCAATAAAATGGCTCCGCATTCTCTCAACATCCTTCATCTCAGTAGTGTCTTTAGTAGCCTATTTCCAAGATACGATATTAGAGCGAGACTTTCTTGAGGCACCTACTATCTACAACCTTGCTCCTGCCGATTGAATTACCCATTTGCTCCAGCTCTTAGTCAACCGCTCTTGTTTCTCCCATCCAACTCAGGAGCTTGCTCTGGGTCTAGAGGAGCTTCTTCATCGTTGCAATGGCAACTCGCATTGCTTGTTAAAATCAAGGCATATAAATGTCCCATCCCTACTCGTCGAGCAGCCGACAGTCACATGCATCCCCCTCCCCTCCACGCTTAAGCAATGGTGGTGGAAGATTTCACGTGGGGGGGATGGTGGCATGGATGACGGAGGGAGGCCATGCCTTTTTTATTGACTGAGCCTCTCCAGCCTACAAGATCCAGGGCCAGCGAGTTCTCATGATAGAGGCAGATGACACGACACCTCCTTCCTGCATGCGCTCTTTGCTTTTGCCGAAGGATGGTGTTGGGAGTCGATGTCCATCATCCTGCCTGGAACATCTGAGTCATTCATTGTGGTCTTGTGATAGGAGGCCAACAAGTCCCTCTTTGACCGCTGAGAGGCGGGAGCATTTTTGCAAGGCTTGACATGTAGGTATCTTTTATATCATAATTGCGAGAGGTATTCGTTGGATGAATAGACCTCCACCCTAGTTCTTAGCCCCTAATCCATAGATCCCTAGGCAGTGAGCTGGGCTCTCTAGAAATAGGCTGGTTTTTCTCTGACAACCAATTGTTTCTCTTTCCCATGATCAACGCCTATGGATTACTGATTTGTCATGTTGGTTTTTCAAGAATCAATAGAAGTTCTTTCCAGGGGAAAGAAAGTCAAACTCTCTTATGGAACACAGTCTAGTGTCTTGCTTTCCATTTCATCACATACTTGTTCTATTTAAGTTCGATCTGCTTCAAAGGCTTGCATGGTGGGGCAGTACTTATTCCCTTTGAAGTGGAGTGCCATTGGTGGACCTGTTTATGTCCAACCTCCTTCAAAGGCTTGCAAGGTAGGGCAATATTCCTTTTGAATTGGAGGTGACCTCTTTTGGGATGCAAACGGTCAAAATTTTATACATAGGGCCCAAGGCTGCATCTCAGCATGCAAATGACCAATTTTATGTAGGGCCCGAGGCCGGTAAAATTTTGTAATATTAAAAATTGTAATTAATACAGAAACATATCCTCTCAACAAGTGCCACATGGTGAATCTGCTTAGACTATTGTAATCATTTTTTTTTAGTACATTGTGATTTTGTAGTAGAGTATACCACTGTTGGGGTGCTAAGGATTTCTAATATATCCTTGAACGCACGTGATAGTCTAGTTTTTAATATAAAATATGAGTGTCTCTGAGCAATCATATTTTTTGCTTTGTGTTAGTCTCTGTGCGATCATGAGAATGCTCTAAAAGACAAGTCTCCTCCCTGTCTGCTGCAAAACTCTAGAGAACCCCCCTTGCTTTGCCATACAGACCCTCAGCCCCTTCTAGCACCTCGAAAATTCCCTCCTTCCCAGCATGTGCTGTAGAGCACAATATCCCCCTCGCCACCCACTCGAAAGCATCCCAACCTGGCTGTGCCCTCTTCCCCCCCTCGCAATCCTCTCAAAGCTGCCCCCCTGCCTGTGGCATACAGACTGCACCATCTGCTCAAAACCACCCCTCCCTGGTTGTGCCATCCAGCCCTCCTTTCCCCCTTGCAATCCTCTCAAACCTTCCCCCTGCCTGTGCCATCCAACCCTCTTTCCTCCCTTACAATCCTCTCAAACTGGCCATACAGCCCCAGCCAGCACCCTCCCCTCCCCCCCCCACGGCTGGCCATACATTCCCAGCCAGCCCCCTCCCTTCTCTTAAATTCTCCCCCCTGGTGGCAGTATAGGCCAGCCCCCTCCACTCCACTCTCTCACTCCCCCTTCGCCCCCTGCCTCTTCTCTTCCCGGCCGTACAGAGCAGCCCTCCCCTTCCTTCACCAAAATTCGTGCACCCTTTTCCTCCCTTCACTCATATTCTCCCTCCCCCCTTCCCCCTTCTCTCAGATTCATGCACCTCCCTTACCCCTCCTCACTGCACCCCATCCTGCTACCCGTACAGCCCCCAGTTCCCCTTTCGTACTCCCTTCAACTCTCCCTCTAATATCTGCAGTACAGCCCTTTTCCCCCCTCGAATCCCCACCCATTCTCAGCCATTTTCCTTGCTGAATACCCTCCCTCAATCTCTATGGTCTCCCTCAAATTCCTCCATTATATGGGGTTTCAGACAGTTGGGCACTGCATTGTACTCTTCCATGGGACGTAACTATCTCAAACATAATAGGATCATGGAATCTGAGAGGTAAGCATAGGAGAGAGAAAAAGAAGGCTCAAGTGGGGAAATTCCAAATGAAGCGGGCAGCCTTGGGTAAAAAGATTCGTGAGCTGCAACAAGAAAAGGCGGAGCACGGTAAACATATATGGGAGCAACAGGTCAATACGACTCAAGAAAGTCATTATATTAGCCAAGGCAATTAGCCTTTGCTTCTAGAGTGATTTATGACACACATGGGAGCTATGCGAATGGCAGGGGCATTTTTTATAATATTTTTATGGGCGGCTTTAAAGTGAGCCAAGGATAGAGATCAAGACTTTGCTATACTTCTTTTGGAATTTGAGAAATCCTATCACAGAGTAGGTTGGGGCTTTCTAGAAGGTACTTTACTACATCTAGGCTTCTCAGACTCGTAGGTCAGAGATGCATCCTCACTTTACCAAACAGCCCATAGCCAGGTTCTTCTTAGGGGTGCTAGAGAAGACATATTGGATATTTCCAGATTTGTAGACCAGGAACATGGTGTCTTGATACCTGGAGTCTTTCCACTCATGTATTAGTTTTTCATACTTAATAGAAATCTCTTTTTGGGGGAAGAGCTACAATCGTTTTCAAAAGAAGTCTATTCAGGGGGGGCACAGAGAGAGAGAGAGAGAGAGAGAGAGAGAGAGAGCTTACAAATAGAGAGAGAGAGAGAGCTTACAAGTGTTTGCAAAGCAAAAATGCATTTTGTTACTCACTACAAAACAAAAGGTAGTAGTGTGGAGACCATGATTAGAGAGTCTAAGTATTTACTCTCTGTCCAACTGAGCAAATCGAATACTGTTGTTTGCAGGAGCAGTCTGAAGGAAGCCAAATTCTGTACAAAACTGATATGTCCATAATCGTGTGCCTGAAAGATCACGTTTGGGTGTCTGAGAGAGAGAGAGAGAGAGAGAGAGAGAGAGAGACTCCTTTCAAACATAATGTATTGCATGACTCAAAAAGATCTATCGAAAATGAGTGTGTGACTATACTAGAGCAGGGAGATATGGCTCACCACTGTCAGGACCAGCTTGAGAAGAAATTTTTATGTGTTCTCGGTCATATTCAAGAGGTTTGATACCAAAACTTCCATAAACAAAAGTTTTAACAAAATCCTGGTAAACACTCTATTTCAAAAACCAACAGAAAATGGTAATTAGTGGAAATCTCTGCTCACATGTAAACAGAGCATATGAAGGTACAGATGTACAAGTCATGTAAGTAATGTTTGAGAAATTTTATTTGTACCAAAACATTGTTTCCTGACTTGAAGGCTTCAACAAGTGGCCTGCATAAAACGTCATAAAAGCCATATTGTACCTGAGAATGTGGAACTATCAGCTTGTGAACATATCGCTTGTCAGAAAGAAAAATACACCTACTTGACACGTTTTGTATACTAAAATAGCTTAAATTTCCCTCATTCACAGTTGTAAGCAATCTGCACCATGTCATGTCAAGATATATAATTTTGAGGGTGCAGCTTAATCAGAACCATACAAGGTAAAATAGCTGAAATTTCCATGATTCTCAACTTTGATCAATCTGCGCTGTATTATGTCAAGATATATAATTTTAAGGGGTGTAGGTTATTCAGAACCATATAAAAGTCTCCCCTGCAATAGCTCCCCGTCGCCTCCCCCTTGCTGCCTCGGAAGCCTCCCTCGCTGCCTGTCTCTCTCCCCCCTGCTGCCCGCTGTCCCTTCCCTGCCCATCTATTCCCTGCTCCCTTGTCCCCTCTCCCCTTGCTTCCCTCCCCCCCACACCCCCCCGTTGTCCTGCGCTGCTTCTACCCCCCCACTGCCCTCACCTGCCTCCCCCCCCCTCATCTCACTGCTCAATTCTACCCCCTCCTACTATTACAGGCATCCACAGCCCGTGGCCATGCTGGCTGACTGCCAGCACAGTAGCCATGTAGGCAGCCACATGGGCTGCTGTACAGCCCAGTGCAGACGTAGTTACAGGAGCAAGTGATGGCATCAGCACTGATATAAGCAGTCAGTGCTGACTGCCACGTCAGCAGACAGGGTTGGGGCTAGCAGAGCCAGGGCAGGGGTCAGTGTAGGTCGATGCAGTAGCAGCCAGTTGGCTTCCCAATCGGTTGATCTAGGGGCCCAAGTGGGCCTATAAAAGACAGCCCCTTGGCCCTCATTCTTCATCCACTCTTTGGGTCTTTCAGAGGCATAGTTCAGCAGCTCCTGAAGCCAGGATCAGTGCAGTACATTCCACAGCAGCAGACCAACAATACAGTTGTATTCAGCCCTTTGGGCATTCATTCGTTTAGCTATATATTCCTCTTCGGAGGCCTGCTATATTTTCTCCCTCTGATTCTCTCACTCACATCCATAGCATCTCGTGTATTGAGTGCATCCTTCTTGTAGTTTAATGAGCAGGAGAGAGAGTGAGTCAGTCTATCTCTATCTACATTGTTATCAGAGCTTCAGCTTTCTTTCCTGAGATAGGGAGGGTCAGTTTAGGGACAGTGCCACTGGTTTATGGTCTAGACGAGATCCGGGAAGGACACCATGAGCACTAATGAGCAGTCCAAGACAAGAGGGAAGAGGGATCAGATATCCGACCCCTACCACCACAGAATCCTGCAGATACTTCCATGTCTTCCATGACGGCCTTGCAGACTATGATGCAGATGCAAAAATAGCAGTCCGAGGCGCTCTTCACCTGCATGACCCAGCTTCAGGAAATGTGGAAAGAACATGAGCAAGCCGCCAAAGAGCGTGAGAGGGCAGCTCGGGAGGCAAAACAAGAATGCGATTGAGAGGCTTCAGAGCCAAGGAGCTCTGGGACTGCGAGGCTCAAGAGGCCAGGGTACTCAGGGAATGTACTGCTCGAAAAGAGGGAAGAACGGGATTGGCATCTCCTCATTTCTCTACTCCAACCATCGGAAGAGGAGGAGAGACTCTCCCCGCCAGTCAAGCCTTTTTTGGGGAAGCTCAACTTTACGTGGTTTGATGGTAAGGAAAAACCCTTAGTATTGACTTCGTGGATCAATCAGTTCAAAAGTAATTTTTCAGTGGTGCCTACGAACGACGATGAGTGGCGCATCCATGCACCTTATAGGCGAGGCTGTCACAAGGTGGCTCAACTGGTAGAAGGACCACTATGATGTAGATGAGGAGACACCTCTTTATAGGTGGACGGAATTCGTGAAAGATTTTCGATCATGGTTCCTGCCGCCCCAGTACTACTACTGGTGCATCTACACTCGTTGATGCTTTTGTATTGATAGAGTTGGGGCTTCACTCTTGCTTTTGCGATGGTGTACATTTAGGCTTAGGGCAAGCATGGATGGGCTGTTGATTGTTCTGGCGAGACTTGGGTACCCATATATAAGAGTTGCCAAGGTAATATCCCTAGGCCTTGAGTAGTCTTGTGGGAACCCATTGGTGATGTACCTTCCTTGTTGGATGGTGTTGTCTTCTTCTTTGATGTTGAGGTTTGTTGTTTATATGAGGGGGTAGCTGGCGATGGTGAGGCTACGCCATGAGAACACGGAGATGGTGAATCATTATGCCAATATATTCGCTCAGGTATTTGTATAGTTGCAACTGGAGGAAACTCAGAAACTGAGTAAGTTCCTTCATCGACTGCGGTCAGACATCCAATGGTATGTCCGTGGTTTTCGGCCACGGCACTATGAGTGTGCATATGAGCTTGCTCAAAACTTTGAGCTTGCAATGAAGGGGGATAGGGGCTGAATTGGTGAAGGCTAGCAGGAGAGGGGGAAGAGGAGAGGGGAGAAGGAGGAGAGAGAAAGAAATGAGGGAAAGGGGGTAGAGGGAGAGGAAGAGGGAGAGAAGGAGTGAGGGGAAGAGAGATAGGGAGAGACGAGTGTAGTTAGCACGTTGGAGGAAGGAGGTGGGAGTAGATAGGATTAGATGTGACATCAAAAAGTACATAGTAGGGGGTGGATGGGGACTTATATAGTCCCTCCACATTTTCCACCTAAAGGGCCTCAAAAGGACCTCTAACTTGGCCCCTTTTCAACTTCATTATAGCCATCCCTTCCCATAGAATTTTGCCCTTAAAAATTCACAGCATGGTTGTCCAAAAAGTGCAGCAAACAACTACTAATCAATCCACTAGGAGATAGGGGTCGTCCTGGACAATGCCATTAATTTTCATCCTCAGGTAGTCCCCGCTACTTGATAAGATACTCTATGTAGGCCTTGTTTCGGAGTACATGGTCTCTGAAACCCACGATGCGCTGCGGGACATATGTGGCCCTCTTCATCCATAGGTGGCAACTCAAGAAGAACATGGACATGCTGTCCAACATGTGGTTTCAGCAAAGATACATGGAAACCATCATGGATCGTGGAGATACTTGGTAGCTCCAACTGATATGCTACCTCTCCCACCTTGCGGATGATCTTGTAAGGACCGTAATACCTAAGAGCAAGCTTTGTGTTGGTATTACCTTTCAGCGAGGCATAATGGTTCTTATGGAGACGCAAATGCACATAATCTCCCTCTTTGAAAGACAAATATCTCTTGCATTCATCGGCATATTTCTTCTGCTTGGCTTGGGCATCCTGCATATTCTTTTTTGCCAACTGCAGAGGGGCATCCATCCTCTCCAAGTCATTCTGTGCTTGCTGATTTTTCACAGCCATGTTAGCAATTGAAGAAGGCATCCCGACCTTGCATCCGTACATTGCCTCAAACGGGCTCATGCCAATGGAGAGGTGCTTGGTACTGTTGTAGCAAAATTCAGCAATTGCCAACCATTTATCCCAAGACTTCATGAGTATCATGACAAAAGTGCCTCAAATATTCCTCCACCCATTTGTTCACCCTTTCTGATTGTCCATCGGTCAAGCAGTGCTAGGTGTGAGTAAAGTATCCACTGTTGTAAATATCTCCTGCCAAAAGTGACCCATAAATTTTGCATTTCTGTCACTGACAATTTCTTGAGGGAAACCATGATGCTTAAAGACATACTCAATGAATTGCCAAGCAACTTGTGATGCTGAATACCGGGTCTTAGTGGGTATGAAATGGGCCTGTTTTGTCATTCTATCCACCACAACAAAGATGTTGTCCCATCCCCTCTCTGTAGAAGGCAATCTTATGATGAAATCCATTGCTATGTGCATCTATTTGCCCTCTGGAATGGGTAATGGCTGCATGAGACCTATGGGTAATTTGCTGTCCACTGTATTTTGTTGGCAAGGCAAGCATTCAGCCACATATTTAACCACATCTCTCCACGTGCCTTCCCAAGTAAAGCTTTGCTTGATTCTTTCATAAGTTTTAGTGATACCCGCATGTCCAGCTATGGGAGAGGAGTGCATTTCTTGCAAAACCAACTAGCGGTACTTTGAGTCTGGCACTAAATAAATCCTATCTTGGCACCACAACAGCCCATTATGCAATTTGAAATCCGGATGACCTTGACTAGAAGGCTTTTGCAAATTTGAAAGTATGGGAGCTGCCTTAGAATTCTGCATATACTCTTCCTGAGTGCCATGTCCACTCCTGATATATGGTAGAGATAGCAGACAAATTGCAAGCCCACATCTTGGACAAGGCATCTGCAACCACATTTTCCTTCCCCTTTCTGTACTCAATGTCAAAATCATAGGATTGGACTACAGCCAACCACCTCTTCTGCTTATATGACAAATTTGGCTGGGTGAGGAAGAATCTAAGTGTCTTATGATCTGTTTTCACCTTAATTTAACTTTCGTACAGATAGTGGTGCCATTTCTTGAAAGCATGCAAGATAGCCAGCGTCTCCTAATCATAAACATGGTAATTGAGTTCTTTGGCATCAAACTTCCAGTTTTCAAAGGCTATTACCCCGTGTTCCTGCCTTAGAACATCTCCCAATCCTTTGCCATTGGCATCTGCCTCCACAATGAAAGGACGTGAAAAATTAGGGCATACCAAGACAGGTGCATGAGAGCAAATTTCAGGTCTTCAAAGCTGCATTGTGCTTCCTTTGACCACCGAAAAGCATCCTTCTTCAAGAGATCAGTAAGAGGAGCTGCCCTCTTGGCAAATTTGCAAATAAAGTGCTTGTAGAAGAAAGCAAGACCTAAAAATCATCTCAACTGGGTGGGATTTGGTGGCTGTGGCCAATCTTTGATGCATTTCACCTTTGCAGGATCCACCCGAATGCCACATCTACTCACAATATGTCCCAAGTACTCAACCTCCTTTGCCATAAAAGTGCATTTGCTGGCTTTTGCATAAAGCTGATGCATCGTCAAAATTTCCAGGACTTGCTTCACATGCTTAATGTGCTTTTGTCTATCCTTTCTGTAAATGAGGATATCATCAAAGAAAACTAGCACACATCTGAAAAGAAGTGGCTGCAATATCTTGTTCATCAATGCCTGGAAAGTGGCCGGTGCATTAGTCAATCCCAAAGGCATCACCTTGAATTCATACCAGGCCCGTTCTGTGCGGAAGGCCATCTTGTGCTCATCTCCTTCTTTCACTCTGATTTGATGGTAACTAGACCTCAAATCTATCTTCGTGAAAAACTGAGCACCCTTAAGTTCATCCAACGAGTCATGTATCCTGGGGATTGGAAACATGTTCTTGATAGTGGCCTTATTTAGATCCCTGTAATCAATGCACATGCGGTACGATCCATCCTTCTTCTTCAGTAGAAGCACCGGAGAGGCAAAAGGAGAAGTTCTATGAGAGATGAAGCTCTTCTCAAGCAATTCCCACACTTGTACTGCCACTTCCTCCTGCTCAACCTTAGAGAGACGGTATGGGGCTTTGTTTATGGGCTTACTGCCAGGCTCTAGAACAATGGTATGATCCACATTCCTCTTTGGAGGCAATTGGGATGGCATATCAGCAAATACATCAGCAAACTTCGATAGCAACTATTGCATATCACAATCCTCAACATAGGGAATGCTACCCCCATGAGATACTGACACATTCAATGCGTAGAGGGCATGCTCCTTCCTGAGCTCTCTGGCCAACTGCCTTGCTGAAATGACCTGCAATTTAGGAGTGGCAATGCCATGCAATGCTACAGTTCTACCCTTGTGGACAAAGCTGAGTGATAGGGCATTTAAATCCGTGTTGATTTTACCCAAAGATTTTAGCCAATTGCAGCCCCTAGGACAACATCTATTGGGCTCATATCTAGTGCCAAGAGATCCCCAACAAATTCATAATCCTCAAAGAGCTTGATCCTTGCATCTTGGCAACAAAATTTACCGACCAAATACTGTCCATTTGCCACCTCTACTCTCAGCTCATGATCAATCTCAGTAGCAATCAGGCCCACCTTCTGTATGGTCTTAGAATTGATGAAACTATGAGTGCTACCGCTGTCCACAAGCATGTGAATAGTCCTGCCATTAATTTACCCTTTCGATATGATAGTTTCAGCACTTTGAGCACCCATCAAGGCATGAAAAGAGAGAGCATAAATTGTTTGCTGCACATCCCAATAGATCTCCTCGTCCATAGGAGCATTTCCAATTGTATCCTCTCGTGTAAGGAAAGTGAGTGATAGGGCATTTAAATCCGTGTTGATTTTACCCAAAGATTTTAGCCAATTGCAGCCCCTAGGACAACATCTATTGGGCCCATATCTAGTGCCAAGAGATCCCCAACAAATTCATAATCCTCAAAGAGCTTGATCCTTGCATCTTGGCAACAAAATTTACCGACCAAATACTGTCCATTTGCCACCTCTACTCTCAGCTCATGATCAATCTCAGTAGCAATCAGGCCCACCTTCGTATGGTCTTAGAATTGATGAAACTATGAGTGCTACCGCTGTCCACAAGCATGTGAACAGTCCTGCCATTAATTTACCCTTTCGATATGATAGTTTCAGCACTTTTAGCACCCATCAAGGCATGAAAAGAAATAGCATAAATTGTTTGCTGCGCATCCCAATAGATCTCCTCCTCGTCCATAGGAGCATTTCCAATTGTATCCTCTCGCGTAAGGGAAGGCATAGCAACCTGATGCTCCACATGAAAGACTTTAGGCCAACGGCCTCGCATGTTGTAGTACATGTGGATTTAGTGTCATCGGATTCTTTACCATGCATATTATGTTCATTAGCACCACCAGGATCAAAGGGAAAATCAGCCCCTTCGTGGCTCCAACATCTGGAGCTTCTTCCATGACGTGTGCACCCTCTAAATCATCATGAGTGGCATCCAAAGTCTCTAAAGCATCGATTAAATCCTCATCATCTGATATCTCAATAATCATGCTGAGTTTTGCAGTACCAATGTTAACGCATTTTGCAAACTTCTCAATGCTCAAGAGTCCACTTCTCACCATACTTAAAGCATAAGTTTGCCTACTTTCTGCTGTCCATAATAGCCCTGGTGTGTTGTTTAAATTATGAATTTTCATTTCCAACACTTGGCTTAGCTCCGGGCTTAGCATAAAATGCCCTGTATGGCTTAGCATATGGCATCTTGTTGCTTGTGATGGTGGGAAACCTCAGAAAAGGTGTTGCTGCTGATTTTCTTTCATGCCAATCAATCACCTTAGGTTTCTTCTCAGCCTCATTTGTATTCCCATATGCGCTGCCCGTTGTCATCTTATACTTGCTGGCATATATGGGCGCAAATACCTCTACCAATTGGGTTGCATGCTCAATTGTTTGAGGGTTATGTGCCTTAACATCTGCAGCGAGAGAAGGCCTCAATCCCTGGATGAAACATAGCAACTTCCCTCTCTCAGATACGTCATGTACAAACAAGGAAAGTCTCAAAAAACGCTGCAAGTACTCTTGGACAGTACTAGTCTGTGATAATGCATAGAATTCAGCCAGATATTGCTCCAGTATGAGCGGGGATACAAATGTGGTGATCATCAACTCCTTGAACTCTTTCCATGTGGCTGGCCTCTGAGGCGAGTCCCTCATATAACGCCACCAAGTATGTGCATAGTCCTGCATGTGCATACTCGCAAAGATTATGCGATCCTCATCCTACTTTGGGTAGTAGCGGAAATAATCTTCCAACTTCGTAAGCCACTCCTCCAGCTCATTAGGTGTGCTAGTGTCCCCCTTGCACTGTGAGTTTGTCCTTGATATCCTTGGCTGCATAATTCTTGTGTGTATAACCTCCGGAAGTGCGGGCATCATCATGCTTGAGGTTCACATAATCGGAGGAGGACATCTCAAGTTTGATGGCCTTAGGTAGGGCCTTTTATGAATGGAAAGAATCTGCCAGCATGTCATCAAAAGTGGCTTGCTGCGCACCACTAACCCCTTGCTACATAGTAGCTGCTGCCATCTGATGCACTGGCTCCGTCTGGCTATATGTTCTCGTTGGCAGAGCGATAGGTGCATGAACCCCTAGCTAGGTCTCTCTGCCAAATGCATCGCTCCAGAATGATGGCCTACCAAAGGGAGAGGACTAACCTCTCTCCCAGGGGTGTGGGCTGCCATATAACCCAAGCCAACTCTAGGCATATTCGCTGGTATGGTGAAAGGAGCACTAACCAAATGCACACCAACAGGTCGGCCCAAAAGAGACGGATTAGCCTGCATAGATGCAGAAAGTTGTGAGCCAAAAGATGGCCTGACATCTTGCAAGAAAGTGCTTTGTGGCACAAAAAATGCATCATCTAAGGGAGCGGACAAAACATCCTGACTGCCTGAGTGGTCCCCTTGTTGGGGTGCGGGCTGCTTACCCTTATCCTGCATAGCAATGGCAGATGTGATCTACTGACCAATCTGCTGTCCCATTTGGGGAAGAGCGCTATCCTGCATAACCATGGCTGTGGTAAGCTGCTGGCTGAACTCCTGTCCTATCTTGCGAAAAGCACCCTGGAGCATAGAGGAGAGGGCATCCAGAAACTGTCTGTGCTGCCTGCGCTTCCCGGGATGCAAGAGAGAGAGGCTGAGTGGAAGGAACCTTTGTACCACCAGTGAATGTAGCCACTGTGGCAAGCACTTGCTCATACTGAGGAGCCTCATCACTGTCATGCAATATATCACTAGGGACACGCTTCGGTTGCATGGTGACTGGCCTTGGAGAGAGGAGCTGAATGTAGGCGAGGAGAAATGAATAGCAAATCCCTTTTGTAATGAGCACCTGAGATAGTGTGGGGAAACACGAGAAGGTCGATGGAGAGGCTCGGGAGAAAGGTCGTGAAAGAAGCTTCGTAATGGGGCCCGAATGAGCCTATGGAAAGTCCCTCAAAGAGACTGTAAAATTCTAGGGTGGGGTGGGGGGGGAGAGGTCCCCTAAGTCATCTAGGACACTTACGACTCCTAACCTAAAGACTGGAAAGACAGTGAGGACATTGACCTACGGTAACCCAACTTGACCATTTAACCCTAGTTAGCACTAACCTAACCTAGCCCAACTAACTAAACCTAAACCTAACCAAACTAACCCAACCCACTAACTAGTTAGACCTAACTAGACCTAAACCACACCCTAACTACTAGCCTAACCAACCAATTAACTAAACCTAATGAGCCAAACTGACCTACCTTAGTCAGAACCTTAGACAGGTCTAAGGTGAAATTAAAGCGGACGACGGCATCGTGGTAGCGGCATAGGCGCAACAAGGGTCAAGGACCCAAACACATCAACATTAAGAAGCCCCCGGATTCCACTGCTCTTGATGGTGAGAAGAAATCTAGCACGGGGCAGCAGAAGAAAAACTGGACGGCAAAAGACAACAATGGCCATGGAGGGCACTTGGATTCAGCGACCTGAGCTATCTATGCCAAAGAGAACCGCTGCTTCTTTTGCGATCAACAGGGGCACAAGAAGAAGGATTGCTTGCATTTTAAGAGGCTTCAGGCAGATGGAGCCATGTCAGGTGGTTCTTCCACAGCTTTGACTCCAGCCAAGACTAACTTAGTGGTTATAGAGGAGATCTAAGATCAGTAGGAGGGGGACTCTCAACAGTTTTCCACTAAGTTCTAGTTCTATGGTCAGATCGGCAGCTAGAAAGTCCTCATTCTTGCAGATTCAGGACATACCATGGACGTTATTTCTATCAAGGCCACTCAACGAGCAGGTTTCCGCATTCATAGGACAACATGTGGGGATCAAGAAGGTGGCCTCATCAGCCACTCTGAAGATAGGAGGATAGGTAGATACCCATAGTTTCAGGGCCGCACCCACTCAAGTTGCGGGCATCATCTTGGGAGCCTGATGGCGGCACCACTTCCAAGTTCATCCGAACTATCAAAACCCTCAAAATTCTAGATTACGGGGGTAAGTTCATCTCTTGGCTCAAGAATACTTTGCCTCGCCCTTTGATTTCCGCAATCCAAATGGCACACGAGATTCGCAAGGGAGGTGAGGCATACATAGTCTATGTCAACTCAACCAATACATAAGTTCTAGCTAGGACCCCTGTACAGGAAGCTTTGCTTCAGCAGCACCAGGACAATTTTCTCACATCGAGCCTTCCTCCAGCTTTACCACCGAGCCGGCCAAAGGACCGTCTATTCAGCTCGTTCGTGGATCATCGCCCCCAGCAAGCATCCTTACCGTTTCAGCAAGACGATGGAGGAGGAGCTTGAGTAGTACTTAGAGGAGTTGCTACGAAGTGGCTTCATCCGCCCCAGTAATTCACCGTATGGAGCTCTGATCTTTTTCGTCAAGAAGGACAAATCAACTCAAATGTGTGTGGATTACCGCGCATTGAACAAGCTGACCGTCAAGAGCAGGTTCTCCATACCAAGGATCGACTACATCTTTGAGCACTTGAGCGGAGGCAAGATGTTTTCAAAGATTGATCTGAAGAGTGAGTGGATTCATGAGACAGATATCCAGAAGACAACCTTCCGCATGGAGAAAGCCTAGTATGAGTTCGAGGTGATGCCTTTCGGTCTCACAAGGGCACCCAGCCCTTCACGAAAAGCAATTTCTTCTTGGAGGAAGTACATTACTTGAGGTACATCATCACTCCAACAAATGTTCGCCTAGCCCCAGCCTAGGTGAAGGATATAGTGGAGTGGGAGGTGTCTAGCATAGATCAGGAGGTTCCGATGTTTATGGGCATTTGCGAGGCATACAAGAAGCATATCAAGGACTTGGCAAAAATTGTAATTCTCATCACTGACCTTTTACAGGGAGTAAAAGCCAAGAAGCAGCATATCACCTTTACTCCAGTAACTCTTTTATCCTTTGATTTGTTTAAGGAGGCAATCACCACAGCACCATGCCTAGCATTGGCGCAATAGGATCAATCGTTTGATGTACGGACCGATGCCAACGATTATGCCATTGGAGCAATTCTTGAGCATAATGGTCACCCAGTCGCATTTGAGGGACGCAAGTTGATTTCAACAGAGACCAGATACTCCTTGTATGACAAAGAGTTATGTGCAGTCATCCATGTCCTCAAGACATGGAAACATTTTTATATGGTTAGGGTTTCACAGTCCGCACAAATCATCAGGCCTTGCGGTGGCTTCAGACCATGCTTGCCGCTCAGTGTCTCCGATTGCCAGACCAGCTGGAGCCAAACTTTTCGGCAGTTTGGCGGCATGATCGAGTATCAGCTAGGATCAAAGAATGTTGTGGCAGATGCTCTTAGCGGACGAGGAATGGTCACCTCTATTTCCATAGTACAGGAGTCCTCTCTAGCATAGATGCGCAACTAGTACCATACGGATCCAGATTTCGAGACACCTTGGTACAAAGTTAGGCTGGACACACGACCAAGTGACTTTGTTATATATGACGGGCGTTGTTCTTTAAAGGACGCCTTTTTGTGTTGCCCCCATACCATGCTACATCCTCTATGATATGCATGATTCTCCAACCAACGGACACAGAGGGGTTGCAAGCACTCTCAAGAAGATCGAGCATAAATTTTTTTGGCCACATTTATGCAGTGATGTTCATAAGTTCGTATCTTATTGCCAAGTGTGCCAGCAAGTGAAGGTATCCCACGGGAAGCAACCTAGATTACTCTAGTCCTTTGAGATTCTGGATCAGTCGTTTAAGCATATTAGCATGGATTTTGTTACGGACCTTCCACTAGCTATTGGTACCAGGATCACCATCTGCTTGACCATTTAACAAATTTGTCATGCTTATTCCATGCAATCTTTCCATCGACACACATGACACAGCTCGTCTTTTCCTCAGATGGTGGTATTCCATGTGTGGTATGCCCCCTATCATTGTATTCGACAGGGAAATTCACTAGTCATTTTTGGAGAGCCCCGTTTGACAACTTTGGTACCAAACTTAGTTTCTCCAACAGTTTTCCGCTGGGAGTAGTATTTACCCCTAGTTCAAGGGATCTTGAATGACACCCATTCTTCCAATTTGAGTCAGACTCCCTATGAAGCAGCTTTCGGCAAGAAATTCAAGTCCCTTCTCACTAGGACGTCCGAGAAGGTATATGAAGCCGATTATATCACAGAGACTTATTAGCAGATCATGGAGTCATTAAAGGACCGAATTACCTTGGACATGAACCATGCATCCAGTATTTCATGTGTCATGGCTCAAACCGTATGTGGGTCCGGCACTTACACAGTACCAGATGTGGGGCAGCCCGAAATTGTTAATGAGGCAGAGGTCGTTGAACCTGAGCAGATTTTACTTCATCGGTTCAAAAGAGGGATAAGCAATTGACAACGCTTGTATGCAGTCAAGTTCAACCACATGGGCTCCCAGGAGGCACCATGGGTGGAAGATGATTTTTTCACAAATTATTGAGACTTCCTTGCAGCGTACAAGGCGGCCTTTCCCCTACCCTAGTTGGAGTTTCAGTAGAAGGGGATGTCACTGGCATCCACAACCCATGGCCATGCTGGCCGGCTATCAGCACAACAGCCACGTGGGCTGCTATAAAGCCCAGTGCAGACGCACGGAGTAGGCACAGGACCAGACGATGCCGTCAGGAGTCAGCACTGATTGCCATGTCAAGAGACATAGCACAATAGCCATCACAACAGCCATGTGGACTATTGTACAGTCCAGTGCAGACGTAGGTAGCAGGCACAGGAGCAGACGATGCTATTAGGAGTCAACGCTGACTGCCATTTTAATAAACAGATCTGGGGCTAGCAAACAGAGCTGAGTCTGGGGTTGGTGCAAGTCAGTGCTGCAGTAGCTAGTCGGCTCCTCAGTTGGTTGATCTAGGGGCTCAAGGGGGCTTATAATAGACATCCCCTTGGCCCTCATTCTTCATCCACTCCTTGGACCTTTCATAGGCATATTTCAGCAGCATTGGGACGAGGTTTCTTTGAGTTAGCCTTGACTCTCTTGGAGGTGTGAACACAGTGCCCAAGGCTAGTTCCTTAGCGCTTGGTCCAAGAAGATCTTCTCCAAGCACTTCTCTTTAGGAAGGACATGTAGACGACTTTACGCTTCAGCAGATTTCGAGGTATACCTTAGGTGTACCATCAAGCCCTTCTCTTTAGGATTCGACCTTGTAGAGAAGGTTAGGCAGATGACTTTTCGCTTCATCAGATTCCTTGGTTTGGTTGCTATGATTGGAGCTTCTTTTGGGTTGGTCACAGAGATCCCTCCTCCCTACTTTATCGTCTTTTTTAGGAGAGCCAATTAGATTTGATATAGTTCCCAGAGTTAGGGTCATTGTGTCCAACCCTACTATTTGCATTGACCACCTCATGTTCTAGCATCTTGATGGATCTCTTTTCAGTAGAAAGTCGAGATCATGGGAAGGTAGGATCTGTGTTGGATATGCAGGACCTTTCGGAAATTTGCAAGAGATTGCCCAAAGAAGAAGAAAAAGCCCAAGAAGTCTTTTGGTGCAGCCTCTCCTCATACTTGACAAAGTGCTCATCCACCACCTACTATCTCATGTTGATAGATTTGGCGGCACTCCTCCACTGCCCATAGATTAGGAGGCTCCTCTTGACTTGGATCTTACTCTGGTCGGTGCTAGTGATATTCCAATTCTGGTTGTGGCTACTGGTGCCCATGAATGTATTCAGGCATGGCTAGTGATGCCCCAAACCTAGTCTTGGGCGAGGCTAGTGATGATGCTCCTTTTCTTGTGGGTCATGGTCTTCTGTTCGAGCAGCCCCCTTCCACATCAATTTTCCAATCTCCCTATATTGATTGAGGGAAGGGTGTGACTCCTGCCTCCTTAGGTTACAAAGCCATATTTATCCCTTGAAATAAAGAGGAAAATATTTTATTTTGACTTTGCTCAAAGAATATTGACTCCGATCAAAGAGTATTGACTTTGGTCAAATTGAGTTGACTTTTGTCAACTAGAAAAGTTCTATCTTTTTTATTGTTTTTGCTTAGTTGCGTGGTGGGGATGCCCATGCCCATGGAGGACTCGGATTAGTCTAGAGAACTAGAATGAAGTCAGTGGGGATGTCATAGTAGCTAGTCCATGCTATGCGTGATGGAGTTTATGGTTTTTAATCTTTTTTTTTCCAGAGATTATGGTTTTCAATCTTATAAGTGACTATCGTGAGATTGAAACTACACTATGTTGTGTTTTTATAGGATGAGTTTGGGGATGTTCCTAGATTCATCTAGGTATATGCTTCTGCCATATTAGCGGACATGCAAATTTCACCTTGTGAAGTTATCGTCCAAGTTGCGGCCTGCTGGTATTGCGATAATTCTTTCTATCTTAAATGGTGCATTGCCCTATCAGGTAGATTTAGATGCTCGTTTGGGAGAGACTAAAATGAAATTGTTTAGACTTCACAAGGCAGTTGTAGCTTGAATGAAGAGATTTTGGACTCCTTTTGATTAGCCTTCTCCTTTAGTGCTAGCCTTCGTCATGGCTGAGTTTGCCCTTCACCTTCGGAGTGCCGGCAGAAACTCAGTACGAAGACTTCGTATAAATGGACGCTCAATTATGTGTGGGTGTGTGGATTTGTATGTGTGAGAGCATATTTTTATACTATGGTCTACACCCACTGTTGGGCGTTGATGACGTCAGTGGGGATGTCATAGTAGCTAGTCCCTGCTATGCATGATGGAGTTTATGGTTTTCAATCTTATGAGTAACTATCATGAGATTGAAACTGGACTATGTTGTGTTTTAAGAGGAGTTTGGGAATGCTCCTGGATGCATCTAGGTATACTGACTAACCTCTAATGGGTGAGATGTGCTTGGTTGTGTTTTATTTGTGGTAGGCTCTAGGAAAGTGTAAAAATGCCCACATTTTAATGGGAAGGGGCATGCAAAAGTGGACGTCCAAAATGCTACAAGAGCCACACATGCAAAGTGGCTATTTTTGGCAGGGGCTGCCAAAGTTAGAAAACAACTCATTTCTTCTAGCCAGGATGGTGACTTTGAGAGCTATTCTGATCTGTTGCAAATTGTTGTAGCATCTTCTTTGAGCTCCATGCGATTGAACTTTTTGTATCAGGTTGTTGAATCTTGTCTTTTTTTTGTGTGGGGGGAGGGGGGGGGGAAGGGAGGGGACGGGAAGGGGGGGGGGGGGGGCAGTCCTTATTCCTCGCTCCTAGTGTATGTGTTCTCCTTCCCCACACCCCCTCTTTCAGATCGATTGGGTTGCTAGGAGAAATCGTTGTTGTTCCTGTCTTGACGAGTCTATTAGGTGTCTGTTTTCTCTATTGAATCTTGAATTTTGAATTCTTCTGTTGTGTTGATCTGCTGCAAATTGTTTAAACTGCTGTGAATTGTGGTTATCTAGTGCGATTTACTGAAAAGTGCTGCGATTTAGGGTTTCAAGGCTAATTATAGTGGTATCAGAGCTGAGGATCACCTCTTTCTTTGCTGTTGGCGATCCTAGGCTGAGAAAATCCTCTAGAGGTGATAGAAGTCCATAAGAGCAGGCAGGCACAGACAGGGAGTAATGAACTCATTTCTCCTTTTTCTGCAAGGGAAGAACCCTTGGTACAGTTTTCGAATAAGTTTTTATACTGATTTTGTGCGGCCAACAAAGTTAGGCCCTTGACCTAGTTAAACACCAGCTTTGTGGACAAACATTTGACCAATTCTAGTGTAGGAATAGATTGGCTTTGGCTGTCCAAGGAGAAATTCAAATTTGAGAACAGTTTGTTCTAATGGCAGGATCAGGAGAGCGCTGGAGTTCAAACACTAGGCTGCCTAGCAAGAAGAGATCTGAGATACCAGCTGATGATCTCGATGAAGATTTTGTGAAGGCCAAGATATAGGAGTATGAATTATTGAAAAGAATCCACGATCTCAGCATCTTTTTGAATCAGGTCCCACTAAGAATCTGCCAAGCAAGTGTCTATTACTTCCCTCCAAGAAATCTAGAAGAAGGCATTCTTCTAGCCCCTCATCAACTTCTTCAGCTCAGGTTCATCTAGGAGATGCCATAAATCTCGGCGTAGAGGGAGAAGTATGACACCGAGAACTAGATCCTTAACACGGGGGGGCCACTTTGTAAAAACCCCATATAGCACGTGCGATCCAGGGGAATTAAAAAACCTTGTAAATTTTTAGATGATAAAAGTATCCCTTATGTATGAAAATTTTCACTTTTTGAATTACAAAACCCCTTATGTATGTATATTTTATGTAACTCTAGAAAGATATAAAAACCCTTCTATTGTTGTAACGTAGTTGCGTGCTGCCATTGAGCCTCCAATCCTCTCTGGAGCCAAGAAGTATTTCTAATAGCAGTTTCTCCCAAAGCAGTTTGTGGATGAAGTCTATATTGCATGGGATGGCCACTCAAAAGAGATAGGGCATAGACTCTCGCAAGGGCTTCATTGAAATACTCCCTTTCATAGCTTTTTTGCAAAAAAATAAAAATCTAAGATTTGGAATCATGTGCACGAACATTTATTTGGTGACATGCATACTGTATCTATGTACTTAAGGAACAAGAAAAGCCGTACCGCTAAAGCTGTTGAATCTGCTATCAGGCTTAAAAAATCTGCATCTCTTCTTATCTGACAAAGCAAGCAGAAAAAAATCAATGCACACTAGAACATCCATGCTGTCCACCAAACTGTTATGTGAGAATTAAAAAAGACTGCTAAGATTCTCTGACACACCAAACTTCCTACAAAGGAAGCCTGTAATATGCATTGATTATAAACTTAGTTGTAAAATGTGAGAGTCTTAACAGCAACAGTCACAAGAGCTATACAAGCGAATAATCCATTTGAAGATTAGCTATGTTACACCTGAACTCTTAAGACACAAGAACATTGAACTTGCACAATAATTATGCTGAAAATATAAGACAAGTTTCATACCACTTCTGCATCGAAGAGAGCCTTCAAAAAGGTCATATTTTTCTGCAGATAATTATTTACAACAGCCTTAACCTCTTGCAATGCATCACTACAAGTGGGACCAACTGATTCTGCTACCTGGAAAGGAAAATTAAAGGAGAGGCTCAACAGCAACTCCAGAAAATGGGAGAGTAGTTTAGCCTTATAACAACCAGTGAAATGTGAAACCTTAATAGTTGAATAAACGTCCTCCAACTCATTGTGCTGAGTACATTTAGCAAATTTAGTTTACCAAATTCTTTTCAGGAAGGAAAGTTGGACAGAATTAGATTCTAAAAAAGCTTATGAAATCAACATGTTGTTAAGGGTTAATCTCTCTCTCTCTCTCTCTCTCTCTCCATATATATATATGTGGAGGGAAAAAACTGACCCTGGTTCAATGGGACACTAAGATCCTAGAGCTTAACATCAGATATCAAAGAAAGATATAGATTTAGTAGTGGGGAGTAGTCGGATGTTAGAGGATGAAGTGGCTTCATGCTCGCTAATCTTAGTGTGAATGTCAGCTTTATTTACCTTTGTGTCCACCTCTACTATCACTTCCTTCTTGATTGCTTGCACTCCTATTTTAACAAGCTCTTGATTGTAGAGATTTAGGGGAAGGAGGAGAGGCCTTGCAGGTCTGCTTTATCTAAGCTATTATGGCTTTCTTGTTGGCCCTTCAAAGCCCTGGATTCGGGCTACCAAATGGCCATCTATTACCTCAGTTCTCGTACTTCTCGCTATAGATAGAAAATCTGCTCTTGGGGGCCAACTGGTTAAGGGCCCTTGTTGGTATGCCTTTGTGTAGGGAAGAAGTTGTGGAGTCAAAAATTGTAGAGTAAAGGATTTTTGCTGACAGGATTAAAGGTGCACGATATTTTGCTTCATTTTGGCCATGCACTCCTAGCTAAAGCTAGCCCCATGGCTAGGATGGGAGTTCAGACCAACTTGGGGTTAGAGGGAGTTGCTGTTGCGGCTGAGTGCTGCTACGTTAGAGTGAGATGGTGCAGGGTGGGATGGAAGCTGGAAGATGGGAGGGAGCTGTTCCTGCTTGTGGTGCTGGAGCGGGGTAGAAGAGGAAGCTGAGCGGAGGTGGAGAGATATTTGTGTCTAAATACGTAATCCATAAGGCCAACAAGTGTTGGCCCCCCAAACAATATCATTGGCAAAGCAGGAAGCCTTGGAAGAGCTAGCGGTTCCAACTCAAGGGCAAGAGGCAAAGACAGAAAGGAGAGAACCTTAATTATGCAATATCTTGAGGAGGTTTAGGGGTACCTTAAGTCACTAAGGGAATGGGACACATGACATATGTTTATCAGCCGAAAACTAGTTGAGGGTATACCAGTATTAATAGGGCACATAGAGGAGCTAGGTTCTTTGGTTGAGGGCAATTGGATCATGGGAACTAAAACCCGTTTGGTTACATGGGAACTAAGTTCATGTAGTTCGGCTACATAAGAACCAAGTTTATGCAATTTGGTAACATATGAAATAAGCCCATCTCGTTCGATTAGGGCAGCACATGGAGAAGCAGCTGTATGCTGCAGTAGGGCAGCTATGTGGATAGCTTTGTAGGCTGCCACATGGGCTGCAGACCAAGCCAGCCACAAGGACTGGTAGGGCTTGTTTGTGGGCTGCAAACAAGCGAGGTAGAGGGATGGAGGCCTTTTGTAGGGCCTGGAGCTGGTCAGTAGAAGGCTTTGACAGGATAGTTGTGTGGGCAGATATGGCATGTGGTAGCACCCGTTTTTTGTGGTTTGTATGTGCAGGTTGGCCTCTTGGTCAGCTATTCCAAGGGGTGAGGTCTGCCATTGCCTTACCAATATAAAGGGGGAGCCTTGTTCCCCCATCTTGGCAATCCATGTTAGCAAGGAGTTGCAGCCCACTGAAGTTTTGCTAGAGGGAGCAGAAGAATGCAAAAAGGAGACGTGAGGAGCCCACATCAAGGGAGCACCTTGTTGCTTGATGGTGGTACATTGACCACCTCTCATCTCCATCCAGTGGCACATGAGGACCCACCTCTCTCATCCCCATTGCTAGCAAGTTGCATGGGTAATGACATGGCCTTTCATGGTAACCTTTGTCTACCCACCTCCATCATGCCATACTCTTTGGCCTTGTCTACAAGGAGTGCTATGCTTGCAAGATATAGCTAGTGATCTCAGAGGAGTTACGGAGTTACACTCAAATCCATCTCCCACGTGCACTAGGATCTCGATTGGGCAATTCTGGGTATCTTCTCATAGGCGATGGATTGAGACAAGATGGGTAGAGGGCATTCCACGTACGTGATGTACAAGGGACCAAGATAGAGGAGCACTTTGCATTCATATGCCCTATTGTAATATGAGATCCATGGACAACATCACTGTCTATGCAAGAGCGGTTTTGTCCGACTAGAGTTCTTGGCACATTCCGATCAGCGACGTGTGGCCGGTTTCTTCCTCGAGGCCAAGAGACAGAGAGATCACCTCATGTGATCACAGAGGAGAGCATAGGAGAGACCTTCAGAGTCCCGTCAGAGGAATTTTCACAGAATATTCATTTCTAGCACATGATGTTATTGTTGTGTCTTGTTCTCAACACCCGACTTAATGTACATCCACGCTTGCTTTCATTCATAGAGGAGCAGTGACATGGCGCCTTTCTTTCTCTTTTGTCAGCTATTATTTGACTTTGTCTATGTTGTTTGTGGGACAATTTAGATAGTGAATTCTAACAAATAACACATTCTATGGCTACTTGTTTTTCAGTACCAGCTGTTAAAACTGTGCCTTCGAGCATCATTATCGACGTTCCTTTGTGTGTGATGCTGCCTCTAGGCATGGTATAGATGCTGAATACATTGAATTGTGTGAAGGCTCTTCAAGCAGGCCTGAGAGCTTATCTGGTGCATGGTTGGTGGAAGGTTGTGAAAGAGTTATCTATTGACAAATTATAACTGCTTATGTTTTAGTACCACTTATTGCCTTCAAGCATTATTGTTGAATTTTGTTTGTCACTACAGCACATTCCTCGAGATATGTGATGCTACCTCTCGACATGGTAACTATGCTAAATACATTGAATTGTGTGAAGGCTCTGTTGGAAAGGTCACCTCCCCATCTGTAAGCCCCCATTCGATGGCGGGAGCGTTACTGAAGGTGGTGGTGCTAGGAGGTGCTACCAGAGATGGACTTGTGTACCAGGACGGTGCGTGGAAGCAGAACCAGACCTGGTCGAGTAGGTGCCACTGGATGAAAAGCCAGGAAAAGATTTCGACATCGAAGTGTTCCAGAGGACTACGACCAAGGAGTTACTGGAGCATCGTCATCCATGTTGGCATTGGGCCGAGATGTGTCAGTGAAGAGGGGGTGTTGGAAAGGTGACCTCCCCATCTATAAGCCCCAATATGAAGAGAGCATGGGGGAGGGAGACCTAGGGCGTACCCCACATAAAAAGAGAGAAAGGGGCTGCCACATAGACAGCATCATGGCTGTCATGTGGGCAGCACATCTAGAGCTGTTATGGGCAGATCAGAGGGAGCTTGGACAGGAGCCCGATCTAGGACATGAAGGCGCAGTGTTTGCAGGAGATTTGGGGGGGCTGGACCCCAAATATAGGAGGGCATCTGCCCTTGAAAGGAGGGCCAAAGCCCTAGTGTTGTGGACCAAGGGCCCTTGTAATGAGAGCCCTCTAATGGTGGTTTTTCAGTATAAGAGGCCATTGGGCCTCATTCATTCATTCAACAGAGCAGCAATTCAGGGAGCAGAAGGAGCAGCAGATCAGCCATCTGTGGGCCTCTATCCAGAGGGAGGCAAGTGGGCTGTAGAGCTGCCGACCTAGCTCAGAAAATTGCCACCTAGGCTTGTGCAAAGACAACAAGGTATTGGATTTGGACGGAATGTCTACAGAAGCTCGAGGTGGAGCATGCGGGCTCGAGTCTAGAGATAGCTGGCAGATAGGAGTACCTTGTTGTAAGATTAGAGGACCATACCATTCGTGGGACTCTGGATCTATGTCTGTCTTGTGTCCATAGCTTTGGACGGAAATATATTATTTTGGGGGTTTCTCTATCGGGCTTATTCATTGCCTATTGATGAGTCTACACACCTATGCTATGCACATAAGTTTAAGAAGTTAGTGATTCCACACCCCACACCACATTGTGTGAGCTCCTGGGCTATTCTATCAGTCTTCCACTGTGCATACCCTCTGTTGGTCGATTTCTAACTTGGTACAGAGCCCTAGTAGGAGAGGCTCACAGGTGTGTAAGGCTGAAGGCAAGGACCTTGCTGAAGGACGACCTTGATTCAGAAGCTCTTGGGAATCGACTTCCACGACTGGAGGACAATGCCCTTGCGAGAAGGAGGGTGACTCAAGTTCAGTCAGGTGTGTAAGGAGTTCTAGTCTATTGAAAGTTGAGTTTGATCGACTTATCTGGTGACACTCTAACTGCTTATGTTTTAGTACCACCTCCCGACATGGTAACTATGCTGAATACAGTGAATTGTGTGAAGGCTCTTCAAGCAGGCATGATAGCTTTGAAAATTATTGGTGTGGATTGCGTTCTCGTGCACATCTGCTAGGATGTAGTCAAAGCTGAGGGCCAAAGTAATTATAATTGGTCTTTGTATCTTGCTCTTGTAAATTGACCAAATCTATAGGCTCGAAAATTCAAATGTCAATGTGTTTTCATGGTTGCAGTAAGCTTGCTAACAATTGCATCATCTCTCTCTCTCTCTCTCTCTCTCTCTCTCTCTCTTTTCTTGATTCTGTTGATTGGCAACAGAAGAAACCCTAATATATTCATGTGGAGAACCGATTCAAGGACGTCCATTTTCTGGTAGACTTTTTACCATCGTTGGGGAATCATTCGCCCATGCAGATGTGCAATAATTTCTTGATAGTTTTCTAGAGCCTTTTGGCCACACAATCATGGTAAGTGCAAGTTGTCGAAGTAGGGTTCCTGAACAGTCTATTGTGGACTCCAAAGAAAGATATGTTGTACCTCTCATACTGTTATCAAAGAAATTGAAGGAAAAATGTTTACAAGCTACAAAGTTGTTCAGTTTATCTTACACAAACTCACCATGGGGTTTATCCTGATGGGGAATTACAGTACCATGATAATGAAGAGGGTAGAGATTCCAAGGTGTGAGAGAATTTCAGTGCTATGATCAATACATGCTAGAAAGCCTGAAAAATTATGCTGAAGCCTAGATCAAGCTAGTGTAGGGACAAGGTGGACCTGAGGCTGCTCCCTCTGATAATCAGTCCTAAATGGCCTTCCAAATAATTGTTTTTAGAGGTGTCATTGAGGAGGCCATGACACGGAGAGAGGGGGTTTATTGATGCTTCAATTGCATTTCCACAAAGCTTTTGACACGGTGCCAAGAGCTCTACCTCATGAGATGTCCAATAGTAGCTGGAGTATTATCATGAGATAATCTAGGCAGTCATGGGACTTTATGAGAGAGTGTCAGGTAGGATTTGGACATATGCAGGGTGGTTGAGAGAGTATTAGGTAGGGTTTGGAAGGTGCGGGTGGTTGAGCACTATTGGAGTCACACAAGGTTTTCCATTGTCATCAACCTTGTTTGGCTTCTATATAGACGAGCTTGAGACTTTCATTGGGACACTCGACGGCTCGTTGCTCTCTTGTTGGATCCTTATCCAACAATCCTCCTACATGGAGATGATGTGGTGCTACTCTCATCCTTAGTAGAGAGCCTCCAATGACACTTAGATGCACTCAACACTTTCTAGGAGACACATGACGTGAAGGTCAACCTTGGTAAAACCACGGTTATGACTTGAAGGTCAACCTTGATAAAATCAAGGTCCTGATCTTCAATACATCCAGGAAACCATGCACAGAGAGAACCTCACACTTGATGGATTACTGGTGAAAGGTTTTTGCATCCTATACATACTTGGGGGTTCTTTTCTCTGGCTTGATTTTCCCAATGCAACCAACGATATAGGATGGATTGAGCATGGCATACGCTCAACTTCGAGAATTGAGTGATAGTGCTTTCACTTTGCTTTCTTGGTCTCTTCTCTTTGACTCTTTGGTCCACCCAACTGGTATGTAGGGTATCCCTTGTTGAGGACTAGATGTATTAGATATAGATTAGGCTCAAGTGAAGAGGCTTTAGGTTCTGTTGCTATCATAGATGACCCGCATTAAGCCTTTAATACCCCATCACATAGCCCTTGCTGAATTCAGAGCATCTGTACTACAACTTGACACAGTATTCTAGGCTATCAATCTTTATCACATTTTGGGATTATGGCTCTTGTACTACAGCCTAATGTAGGCATTGTGGTTGACCCTACCTTTGTCCCTGGCTTTGGTAGCCGAGGGCGATCAGAGGTGTTGGTATGCACATAAACATAGATGGTTAGAGAATTGAGGGCTCCACATGGATAGATTATCCCCCTTTTAGTATAGCATTGAGGCCCCCTCTATCCAACTCATATATCACAAGATGAACCAAGGTTATTCGGGAGGATCTCTTATAGCTACAAACATTTAGATCTTGGTTGGCACCGATCCAACTTCCTTTGAAGATTGACTTATACAAGGACCATCTCTACATATTTTAAAGGAGGAATTCATTAACCCACCACGATATACATGAATCCATGTCCCCCATTCCTTGAGGATGTCGACCAATCAGGTTCCGTGTCTCATCAAACTGACAGTGAGTGGTTTGAGGACATACACAGAGAGCGTCACATATATACTTTATGTGATTGATAGGCGATTGAGCTGGCGGAGCATTTTGATTTCATATGCCCTATATAGTGTGAAATTTGAGGTAATTTCTACCATTGTCTCTTGAGGGATTGTCTTGGATGCCTATCATTTCTTGTTCTACCCAGATCAAAGATGCATGGTGACTTTCATTCATGATGCTATCCAAGATAGGGATCATTTTATTAGAGCACATAGGATCTCTTATGATATACATCTAGACTCCACTCAAAGAAAGATCACTGAGTTTTTCTAGTCAGCTAGCATGGACCAGCAATCCCTAGGGGGACGACGACTCCAAGGACCAGAGTGAGAGATATGGTAGACGGTTGAGGCACATATCAAATTAGGGGATCTTCCCTCCTTGCTCACTAGATCAGTGTCACAACTGACAATGGTGACAGCAGCACTTGTCTAATGTAGGGCCATAGCTAGGAGGCCACAACGAACCACACATGCCAACCATCACCAACACTTTACCACAGGCTTAATGCCACTGCAACCTCCTACCCCCTTAGGCTTAACCCCTTTCCTAGCTTTCGGATGATCATCATAGTCATGCCACATCACAACATCTCCATGGGATCAAAGACCTTTTATGTAGTGTATTCATATGATCATGGCTATGCTGTATTCATCTTAGGTGTTGATGCCCACTTAGTGGTTGCACCCTTTTAACACAGTGTATGGCGTTCTTCTAGTCTCATAGACCCTTTTCTCTTTTGAATACTTTTAACAAACTTTCATCTCTCCCCCTCTCTTGGTACAAAGATAAATATTCATGGGAAGATGCATTAGGGGCACTAGAAAGAGAGCGATTGTAGCTATCACTTGGAATTTAAAGCCTTAACCTACCTTGAAAATAGAGGTTCCTAATCATTATCATAGTTAGGAACTTTACAAGAAGATGCAACAAAAGGGATTGCAATCAAGCCAAATAACATTTGTTTCCATCCTAAAAGCATGTGCTTAAACATCACCCTTTGCTCAAGGACAATAGATTCACACTTGCAATATTGAAGGTAACCTTGATATATACTTATCTATTAGCAATATGAATGTTTTTTTCTATGAGATCTATTTGGTTCGACCTCTGGTTCCTTAAAAAAACTAGACTCTTATAACTTGTATTGGCAATATTAGTGTGAATATCACTCACACTAATATTGGCAATACAAGCTATTAGGGTCTACTTTTTTTTTTATTGGAGCGTTGTGATAGTTATATATTCGGAAGGATCCAATTTAGCAAAAGTAGGTCCAGTAATCATAGTTTGAAAGAATATAGAGGTAATTCTATGTGCTGTTTGTGAAAGGTATATAAGGAGATTTTAGAAATTGAGTTTTTAAATTATACATCTATAATAACGGATATTAATATTATCCACAAATTTCATCGGAGATCTATGTCAATGGAGAGTGAGGGGCTACAACTGCATTTTTAAATATGTATTTGAATGCACATTGTATGTATAGTTTTCTAAAGTTGCAACCCCATGTGGAAAATGAAGAGGCATGACTCGTATGATCGTTGATAAAGGGATTTTAAGTGGTTGTATCCTTGGCAAATAAATAATATCCCCTTATGGGTCCCTCGAATATTGTGGAAGAGGTTTCTAAATATGCTTTAGAGAGCATGTAACAGTGATGAAGAGGCACAAATGCAAACATGTTTGGTTACTTTGCCGAAAACCAAATCTAAAAACTCACTTGCATAGTGGAGAGGTAGTGGAAAAACTCAACCTATGGTTTATAATTCATGAATACATGTGCCAGCTTCCAACCATATTCCTTATTCCTCTTCCAATTGGAATCATAGTGAAACTCCAATTGGAAAGATAATAATATGCGCAAACATATGAACAATAACATAATCTGTCAAAGTGGTTATGCAAACCTAGGTAAACTTTGGTTGTCCACTTGTGCTCATGCTTGTTGGGCATGGCCAACTTATGCAAACCTACATGTGCTATCCAAAACGTTTATACAAAACCATGTGCCACATGTTAACTATGGAGCTCGGGGGGGTCGCTCATAAATATTTAAGCATAGCACGTGGGTTCAATAGAAGGAGTTTTTAAAATTTCCTTTTTATGCGTTTTTCACATACAGAAGGGTATCATTATAAAGGGTGTGTTCACAGATAAATTTACAGATAAGGGGTTTTATAAATATGCCTTGAATGCATGTGAATAGAAAAAGGGTGCATTTTATTCATGATTAATTTACAGATAAGGGGGTTTTATGAATATGCCTTGAATGCACGTGATATATAGGGTTTATACATAGTGATCCCCCTGAGTTATTGTTAATCTTGCCAAAAAGTAATATTTTGGGTGCAATTGTCATGATTAAAATGTAAAGGAGAAACATGGTCATAGTTAACAAAAAACGACGATATTTTTGACAGTAGTAGCTAGAAAGCAATGATATTTTACTAGCACTACATCGGAGCATGCAGGCAGTGGAGAAATAGTTTTTAAATAGTACTAACCACCCTAATTCATGGGTAAGTTTTTAGCAAAATCCTTGCTCTACAGTGGTTGAAGCATTGAATCCATAATTGTGAAGAAGCATTGGAGTCATATCCAAAGACATATGCATGAAGACATATTCAAGAACTTGCTTGGATTGCTGAATGCTATCGTGACCAACATAAGCAAAGGAGCTACAAGCATAAGCATGGTTGCAACGTTGCTCATATGGCAGGCACTATGAGAAGTTCGAATCTAACTTAGTAATCCAATTCTCCCCAATGGTTGCTTGACGTCATTGCTTTAAACACCACAACTCAAAGTATGAGAGATTGCCAAAAGCTATCACATATGTAATCCATGCATAATCGCTTACAAAGGTTCAATTTCTTAAATTTTGAGAGCTCATGTTGTGTTTCTCAACATCCTTCTCCAAGTTGTAGTATAGATCAATTGGGGATCTTCTTGGTACAAGTTCCACGTATTGATTTCCAACAAGTCCCCCTACCTTTATTTGTCCATCTATTTTTCCATGATTGCTTTGATCCTTCCTTCTTGAATTACTTGCTTGCCCTTCATTGTGCCATTATGGCCTCTTTCTTGGTGATAAGGCTAGATCTTAGGACTTCCTTCATGGTTTTGATTGCATTGGCTACTGCTACTATTGCTAGTGTTGTTTTTGGCTCTGTGATGGGTGTTGGTTGGATTCAATGAGCAATTCATCCAGGAGATTTGCATTCATAGGAATTTTCCCTTTTTGGTTCCTTCATCGCCCCTTCCAAGCATGTTGAGGTTTTCTCTTTTGACACACTTTGTTATCGCTTCCCTATAGGCTCTCCACTTGAAGATTGATGTTGGCTATCAGGACATTGGCTAGCTCACCCTTGCTCCCACTAATGCCTTTATTGCCTTTTGGATGATCTATCTTGGGAGAAAAGTGTCCAATGTACTTAATTGAATTTCATTTAGATAGAAAAGGGAAGAAGTTGTTGGCAATTATCTTCATCGCCTTACTTGTCACATAGTGTTAGCCTTGTAGCTACGGTCCTTTGAGGAAAATATGGTGCCCTAATAAAAAGAAGAAAAAGAGGATGTGTGTGTGTGTGTGTGTGGGGAGGGGGTGGGCGAGTGGGAGGGGACATTCATTGAGACAGGAATTTCTCGTGCCAAAAATATCAAAGTATCTCTAGGATCTAGATATTTCCTTCCAAAGTTGGGAAGGAAATATTTAGAATCGTATCATAATATTGTGGAATGGCAAAATCTTGCAAACTTTTGACAGTATTTTATATGAATATATAAGTATACTTTCTATAAAAACATTGATGCTCCAAGGCCCACCCATCACATGTGCAATAACTCATCCAATACCACATGGCACTCTCCTCCATTGTTCCAAAGTTCTCCTCCCCAAACTCTCCAAAAGGCTTCTCTTCCTTAAACTCTCCAAAAAAGGCCTAGAATGTTGTAACCTTCTCTAGTCTTCCACCTCTATGTCAATGATTATCATGGGAATATGGTGATCTCAAATAGATTCAAGCACCTCTATATTTGACTTCTATGGGCCAGCATATACAACACCACCTATTTTTGTGTGCAGTAGCTTCATTTCTTGCATAATATGCACAAATGTAGAAATCCTCATAAATACCCAAATAAGAAATAGGATTTGTGGATATTGAATGATGAAAATTGTTCAAATCGTCTTTGTGTGCAAAGTTTCAAGATTTTGGAGTCGATTTGATAATGTCTATGTGCACGGCGCAGCAATTACTTGGCTAATTCACATTTGTGAGAGAGAACAATAATTAACATTGATGTGCAAACCATACAGAATTTGAGATCAGACATCTTACCTGCTTATCATATGCATCAAAATCTTCTATAACGTGAACAACAGCGGAGCTAGCAAGGCTACCCCGTGTCAAGTGAGGAAACTTTAATCTAAACCAGGCGCTTAAAGCTCCTGCATAAGAACCACCAAATGTAATCCAATCATTCTCAGCTGTATGAGAAAGGCTGTACTTTTGGTTTATCTGATTCTGCAAGGTCAATTGCAAGCAGTTGTCAACTTAGAAAATTAGCAACATCTCTTTCCTGAAACTCCTCATTCCTTAGAAGTGAACTGCTACGGAATGCAGTTGTACTGTAAAACTCAGAAATTGTATTAATAAGAATTTTCGAGACCGAAGAAAATCAACAAATATTCTCAGATCATGCCTGATAATAGTTTCGGAAGGCTGCCAAGTCAAATAGAGCTTGCTTGGATGACAGGTACTTGAGGTTCTTAGTTGTAAACTTTGAGAATGGGTAGCTATATCCATAGTATCGGTGCTCAAGAGTAACTAAAGCAGCCCTGAATTGTTCACCTAAAACCTGAAAGTAAAAAACTTATCAGACTTGACTAATTGTCACTACGGCCTCTTAAACCTGAGATTTATAATCTACCATCACGCATGCTCTCCTGGCCAACAAAGCTGAGCAAAAAACTAGGTTCTTATGAATTTGGCATCATACTTGCAACAATTTTGTACTTCCAAAGAGAGATATGAGACAAGAAAAAGAGATGTATATTTGGAGATTTTGCTTCGACAAACTTTCCTGTGTTAAGCATAATGCAAGGATTCGAAACTTGAAAAATATTAAAATTCTTAATAAATGCCTCTTTTCTAAGTCTCATAACAAGCCCCCTTTTTTTCTTCTGATGCTCTTGTACAGAACAGTTCTAGAAGAGGTAAAAAAAGAGCCCACCAAAAACTCTACCCTTTGCCATCCTGTGAGAAAGACGGAACAAGGAACGTGAGACCTGCAACAATTTACACAAAGAAAGCGACCCTCTTCCCTTATCCACTTGCAAAAGTTTTTTATACCCTTCAGCTAAAGCAAGAAATATGAGACAGAAAGGCGCAAAGAGATGGGGCAAGGTCCTGGTTGTTTTGGGTTGGGGGGAGGCTACAGCGCTTGGTGCCAGCTCGATTTCCTCTCTGCATTTGTAATGTAGGGCAGATGTCAGTGTCACCCCAAGTTCATTCATTAATTAGGCTACAGTATTGCATGAGAGGAGCATTGAGGAGACAATCTCTCTCCTTGCCTCTTCCTCTGCTGAAACACATATGATTGCATAGGAAGACAGGAGTTTAGGGGAGGAACACTGATCACTCAGTGCCGAGTTCTTCCTTAATGAGGCTAGGAGGAGAGGAGGGACGACCATCTCTTTCCCTGCCTCTCTCTCTCTCTCCCCTTCAAATGCATATGATATTTTCTAATCGCCATTGTGCACATGAAAGAAGAATTGAAACAAGGGGTCACTGGACGTGCCCGATAGCACTGCCCCTTACCAAAATCTGAGACTTTGTATGCTAAGGTAAAGAATTAATGCACCAGGTGGCTAAGGTAGAGAGTGTGTAACTCGTTCTTCTTCCCGATTTCAAAGGGCTCCCAAAATAGCACGTTTCCCTATGCTAGAGCTCTGCCCCATTAGGGGCAATGCTAACAAAAATAATAACTTCCAATTCTCAAACCCAGATCAACAAAGTTACTGAAAATCGTTCGAATTCAAATGAAGACCCAGTTTATGCCAAATTTACTGCACGTCCACACAGAAATATCTATGATTAAAGAGTGGCGAACATGAAATCACATACACAGCACTTTATAGTCAGCATTAAGTTCCTAAAGAAAGCACAACAGATTCTTCTTAACAAAGAACAAGTGATTTTTTTACTAGTGCCAAAAGAAACATATCTATCCCCCCACCCCCCATTTTCAGCTCACACACTGAAATAGGTCCCATAGCCTTTCAGTGAGCTTGAATATGTCATCAATGAAAGCAAACTGCATAGAGGAGAGTAAAGTTCACCACAATATTAAGTAGTTCACCACCATATGTATGTTCTGAGTATGTAGAACGGCCAATCCTTTAGAAATATTTGCATACATATCGAATTGTTATTAAGAATTTGCCTTCCTTACAACTTAGGTGAGCAGGATCTAGATCCCACCTTGGCAGAAGTCCATCCTTTGTCTCATGCTTCTAGCAAATAACTCGCTGTCTGCCAAAAGTGCATTAGGTTTACAAATGGTTGGAGTTTCCTATGATGTGTTCCCATATTTCCTAAAGTCGAACCTGTCTGACATGCAAATCATTTGGATTTCCCAACTGGACCGATTCATTCTACGGGTGTTGCTTCAAAATGACCAAACACCCAATGCTACATCTCACACTAGCGTACATAGTGTCAATTCTAAAACAGTGCTGATTCTTAGAGGCTAGAATAATAATTCACACTCAGAAAACACATATCAAGTATTAAGTATTTTTAAAGGGAACTTAGAGACGAGAAAGGCTATACGTGTAAGATCTACTTTTCCCTAAAAAATTGGGAGAGTAGTGATGGGATCACACAATCAAGAATGAGCTCAGTATTCAATATAAACACCCTATAACTTTGCCTCTCTGTTTAAGCTCTTCATCTTTCAATATCAGTAGATGCAGATGAAATCCCATGCTGCCGACCCTCAAAATTGTATGCTCAGACCTGATTCAATCAGTTAGAGGAAGCTCTGCCACCACTTGATTGAGCATTTTAAGCACAGTTTCTGGGGGCGAATACATCTGTGGGTGAGACCATATTAGGGTTCATATGCTGGCCCCTGGTATGTCTTTGGGACCAGGGACCAATTGAGCTATGCAGAATGGATGGATCATAGACAAAGGTTGAGTTAGAAGGATATTCGGGAACGTAAGCAACAGAGATTGGTCGAGTGGGGTGATTCAAAGGCAGGTTTCAGCGTAAAGGCTCTTGTAGAGTCCTTCATACTGATCTGATCATGAAATTGTAAGAGTACCTACAATTTCATCCACATGGGCTAAATGTTGGGAGTTGATGGGATACCCCTGGACAAGATCTCAAACAGGAGTGATATATAAGTTAGGCATGAGCATGAGAGCAATTATCCCAAGATTGAATTTGGCGCCATGTGTGTGCGCGTGCGCGGGGTGTGTGTGTGTGTACACATACATACATACATACATACATAAATACACAAATGTGTGTGTGTGCGTGCATGTGTGTGTGTGTGAGAGAGAGAGAGAGAGAGAGAGAGAGAGAGAGAGAGGGTCTTCGATACAGTTCTACAGAGTCATTATCTGGCAAATAGTCTGCACTGAAGCATAATTGATTGTTTCACCCTTCAGAATTTCCTGAAAAGATATTAACCCATCTCCCTGCTTAAAGTCGTTTGATCTACACGCGGCTTACCGCATCGCTCAGTTACGGGCCATATTATTACGCTACTTGAGGATACACAGTATTTGAGAAAGAACAATATGAAAAAATCATCGATCCTGATTTTAAGAACTTAAACCTTACCGCTATATAGTCGTTATAAATGCCACCGCACGTGCTCTCTCCACATATAATCAAGAATATTGGACCATCGGGTGCATCGAAGTAGTCTAGGAACTCAAAGTATCTTTGCTGAAACTTTGGAGAATCCTGTAAACACAAACGTTAGAAAATGGAAAAGACCCAGAAAAGTTGGGGTTTTACAAACCGAATAGCTACATACGTACGTGTTAATTGGAATAGATATACAGGTTAAGCGTAGGTCGAGGAGGACAAGCTCACCTCATTGAAATGCTTAGAGAATATAACGTGGAGGTGAAGATACGTTTCGTGGCATAAGAAGCGCATTTGCAATTTCTGAGTAGCCGGCTTGGATGCTCAATTTAATTATCATTCTAAAGTACTAGGCTACTAGCAGTCATTGTATAATTATTAGATTACTGTAAATCGTTCAGCGTCTTTAGTATGCTTTGATAGCAATTGTTCAGCGCTTTTAATATGCTAACTGCCGAGCTTGTTGGGTATTAATTACGATTGTAAACTTAAGGTGGGACTGCAAAACTATCCTTCATTCGCATTGGCAGAAGGGTAAAAAGATTGACACGCGAGTTACGAATCGAAGCGGGCGCCCACATCATGCACTCCATTTTTCTTTCGATATCGCTTTCTTTGAGAGTGTTTATGTTCAAAGCATGAGAGACACACCTCAGCTGCATAGTGATCCAGTGTCTGGTTGAGCCATTTGGGGTTGCTACTCAAGAGAATGCTATTGGAGCTATCTTGTAGGATTGCTGTATATCGATATGTTTGCAGCGAATAAGAGGAAGAAGTGGGCAGTTGAGCAAACTGAGTGACGAGGACGACAAGCACAAGGCAGGAGCTAGGTGCCCACATTAGAGTGGGAACCAAAGAGCTGATGCGCGGATCCATGCTGAATGCTAGCCGTCTGGGCTACCGCGAGTGGAATGATGCCTACTTGAAGCATAATCCAAATCTCGTGATAACGTTGAGCGACTGGTGAAGAGGACGTGCACTCGGTGTTTTGATTAGAGCGGTAAACGGGACGTTGCGAAGTCGTAAAAGACGATGATTGAGGTGGTGAGCATCGTCATCCCTTGCAGTACGCCAGGTACACTCTCTCGTCTGAGAGTGGTGGTCTGAGAGAGGTGATGACCGCTGAGGAGTCTCATCGGTGAGATCACTGCAGAGTGCGAAAAGCAAAAGCTGGATACAGGTTCAAGATTGCAGGCTGCAATGGCGGAAGGCAAGGGATCGTCTGACCAAAGCCACGATGCCGTGCATGCATGCGCGCCCCTCCATCTCTGTCCATCTCTCTCTTTCTCTGACGTAAAAGGCTCGTCCTCCCTCGTCGTCGTCGTCGTCATCTTCTTCTCTCGTCGTCGTCGTCTTCTTCTCCCTCGTCTTCTCTCTCGTTTTCTTGCCGCCTCGAACATATAACACAAACACATCCACTGTGTGTGTGTGTGTCTCTTAGCATTTGAAGACGTGCCTTCTTTTGGACGGCAAATTTCATGAAATAGAGGATGAAGTCAACGTCTCGTCGACAATAGATCACATGAACTATATGGCTTTGCAAACAATAAGGCCCACACATAGTGGGAGAAAGAATATGGAGCAAGCCCGATACTTCTTGCATTTCTAAAAACTTCCGACTTTGCACATTTGGAGGAAAGATATGAACTTACGATAGCCCAAATGAGTGTGTGGTGCCTATGATAAACATTTTTAAGGTTTTTGTAACATTATGTCAAAGGAAATTCTTCCATTCACATGTCATTATACCTAGGGTTTTTGCAAAGGTCAATTGTATCCCTTCATGAAGAATCTCTTTATGGAGCAAGACCTTCATGTGTCCCTACACAAAGAGTGTCGATTCCAATCAAGTAGAATGGTATGGTGGACCTTGGTACAAGGACATCCACCATATCCTACGCAAAGCTTTTGGTCAAAGAAAGCATGATGGTATGATGGTACAAGGATATACATTCCATCATAATGGTATAATAGTACAAGGACATCCACGATATCCTACACACAACTGCTTCTGGTGCAACCAAGCATGCTCGAGGTCGTTTAACTTTTGAGTATGCATCCCTCGGCATGCTTATCCTTGCCTCTTATTGCGATGTCTACAAATAAGGTGCCTTGTTAAACTTGCAATTTAAAGCACTCAAAACACAAACTGCATATGAAATGCAAAAAGCAAAAAGTTATATGTATGCATGTATGTGTGTATGTATGTATGCATGCAAGTATACATATATAGTACATATGTACATACGTATGTATGTATGCATGTATGTATGCATGTATGCACATATGTATGTATATATGTGTGTATGCAGTATGCATGTGTGTATACATAGATAGATAGGTAGATAGATAAATATATATAGATTAATAGATAGATTCGATAGATGAATAGTTGGGGAAGTGATTAGCTTATTTATAGCAATGGCAACACAACATAAATGTATGTCTTATGGGTATTAATGAGAATTTACATGTGGATTTACAAGAGGACTATACTTGGTGGAATAAAAGTTAAAGAAGTTGAGGATCAAGTGTCTCAAGCTTAGCATTTTGATAAGCTAATTATAAATTTTTAAATGAAAAAAAGACCTTATAGAATAACAATAAGTTAAGGAAGCAAGGATCAAGTATGTCAAGGAGTATGGATTCCTACTCTTTCAATAAGCTATGGAAAGTTTATATATGAAGGGGTAAGGCCCTTGTATGTTGCTCTCAGATTTGTATATGGCATAACATATATAGAACAAGCTAGGAGAATGTAAAAAAAGAAGAGAGCTAGTTTTAGTAAGATTTTAATTTGATAAATATGGGGAGTTAGTACATTATTGTTTGATGATCCAAAACAAAAAGCAATATGATATATCTATACAAGGTATATTGAAAAAATTTGGAATAACAAATACAATGATATCTCCATGCCAGACTAAGTCTTGTGTGGATGTAGATGTTTATGTATATATGTATGTGTGCTATTGTAACAATTGATAACATCTCCAGATTTAGGTAGTTCATATAGTTGTCTTTCAAAGACATGTTATCATTATAGGGATCCATCTATTGGCATGATTATCCCTCGCTTATTGTTGCTTCTTATTGCAATGCTCCTTTTAACGTTTAGAAATAAGGCCATAGTCAAATGAGTCATTAAACTTCAAAGCATTCAAAAGAAAATTGAACAATGGAATGAGAAAGCAGAAAGGTTATGCATATATATCATATGTCTTTATGTATGCATGTGTGTATAGATAGATAGATAGATAGATACATAGATAGACAGACAGATAGATAGATAGATAGATAGATATATAGATAGATATCAATGGATAGATAGATCAATAGATGGATAGCTGGAGAAGTGATTAGCTTCCTTACACATTTGAAACACAATGTAGTTGTATGTCCTATGGGAAAAATGGGTATTATTGACATTTACATGTGGATTTACAAGAAGAGAACATTGTTGGGGGCAAAGTTCAATGGGCATGGTCTACTATAGGTCAGGTAGAGGTTTAGGGGGGATGGTCTACTATAGGTTAGGTGAGGTTTAGGGGGGCAGGTAATTGATATGTCACTTGGCACAATGCATGGTATACATGGTTGGTAGCTTTTTTGCCCATGTTCTTTTACTGTGATCATGGCACAATCATAGGCTTTCTCATTAGGGGAATTTTAGACTCAAAAAGGGCCTCTTGGATTAGGCCCTTAAGATTTGTGATTAGCAAACCAACCAATGGGAAGGCTTGGGCATTAAAATAATGGAGGATTCCATATTGGCCTCTCATTGGTGGAGAGTCCTCCCTTGGTCCCCACTAGGATCCCACTTGCCTCCCTCTTGCCCCCACCACCTCCTGGGGCATTTACTCCCCCCCTTGACTTTTGGCTAGTCCCCATACTCTCCTTCTCTTGGTAGGCCCCTGAATTCATGAGTTTTTTTCCCCTAAAAATAAAAATAAAAATTCTCAAAAGTATCCCTACCACCCAAACACCTCCAAGGATTCTCCCCAAAATATCCCTATTGACTCCCCACCTTCCTCTCAGCCTCTTCCTCCTTACAACCTCCTCTCAGCCTCCTCCTCTCAGCCTCTTCCTCCTCCCAACCTCTTTCTCTTTGCTTGCTCCCATTCTTTCTACAATGGTGAAGCACTCCCCTTCCCCTAGGCTTAAGCTGTCAACTCAATCTTGTGTGGGCCACATTTTGAATGATGACAATGATGTTTGGCTCCCTCAAGAGTTTAGGCTAATGTCTTGGGTCACAATGCAAATCATCTGCAATAGGTCCATTCAAGGTTTCTAGAAAGGATAGAGCAAAGAAAGAGAAGCATTGGAAGGGTCGCATTGTTGGGTTAAAAAAGGATTTAAGGTGAAGGTTCAGCATGTGTACATGGCTTGAGACATGAACTTAGACCCTGCAAGTCAAACTTTCTTTCCTTCACATTATCTCTCTCTTTTACATGACCTTCTTTTTCATTGTCACTTCAATTGTGCATCCTAATGATTGTATCTGTGTATGTGTTTTGAGAGAGGGTGTAGTGTGGTGAGAGTAGGGGGGGAGGGAAGGAGGGAATGTCATAGCTAAAAGCGTAAAAAATGAATTAACATCATTTTCTAGGGTTTAGGGTATTTAGTTTCAAAATTTAAATGCAAATACCTATTCCATGTCTTCAGAGAATTGGTAAGGTGATAGCATGAAATGGGCTATGAAGTTTAAAACCTATGGGCATTGTTTTAGGATCTCCGATACCATTTTAATTGAACTTGATGTTATGGGTCTAAGATGTTCATTTTCCATTGTCATGTTGGCATCCATTCGCGAATTGAAATGAAAGTTGGTAGTCCTATAATTCACAATGGTACAAATATTCTTGCTAGGCACTATTGCACTTGGTGTAAGAAAATGTGTTATCTTTAAGCATCCATATCAATTTTTTACCACATATCAAAATAACACCTCAATAGTCTTCTAGTCATGCGAATACGATTAAATGGCCACGATACTTTATGAGGGAATTAAACTCACCTACATTGAGGCCTGTGAAAAATACCATGGCCCTAAAATCTCATTTGCATTGTCAAGAATGAGCATTTTCATGTTTTTGCCCATGCATCCCCTCTTCTAATTCAAAATAACCCCTCGGTGGTATTCTAGTCATGTAAATGGGACCCAATGGTCATGATACTTTTTAAGGGACTTAAAGTCACCTATAATGAGTCTAGTAAAAAATATCACGACCATCGAATCCCATTTGCATGGCCAAGAATAAAAATTTTCATGTTTTTGCCCATGCATCCCCTCTTCTCATTCAAAATAATGCCTCAATGGTATTCTAGTCATGCAAATGGGACCCGAAGGGCCACGACGCATCACGAGGGACTTAAAGTAACCTCTATTGAGGTATTTTCCTAATATCATGGCCATGAGAGAGAGAGAGAGAGAGAGAGAGAGAGAGAGAGAGAGAGAGAGAGAGAGAGAGAGATTATTGGTGAAGGATGAGATAGAGATATGAAAGATAGTCTCTTTTGTTTTGTAAATAGGCTTGCAAGAATGCGGTCTACTCTTTTCCTCTTATGCTCTAGTTGCTCCTTGGTTCTATCTCGCTTCATGTTTTCTACACAAAAATGTTGACAGAAGAAACAGTCAAAGTACTCATTCCACCACCCAACACCCCATCTTATGCTATACTACACATGCCACTAATCATAATTCACAACACTTGTGAATGGGAAAATATAAATATGTGTAAAATAACTGATAGGGCCAACTTTATGCTTTTTACACCACCTCTTGAATGTGCTTACAAGCATAAATAACATAGCACGTCAACCTGCTTACACCCAGATGTTAGGTCTAGGGTTCAAACTTCCATGTTTAGTTTGCTTTTGTATTCATGTGATTTATCTCCTTCTGTCCATGTCTCTCAACACTACCAATGTGTGAAAGCATGCTCTAACCTTTCAATCTCTTGTCCTCCTCCTCCTCCTTGTGACCCCCCCCCTCCCACCACCTCTGTTTCCTCCCTTCTCCTTGTCCTCGACCCTCCTCTTCCTCCTCCCAGTCCCTCCACATCCTTGTTCATACTTCCTCAACCATTAACCCCATGAATCCTCAACCATCCTTGTTCATCCTTTGCAGCTCTCTCTTAAACCTTAAACCTATAGTTAGATTTCTCAACCCTCTCCTTTTCCTAAACCCTTGAACCCCTATGAATGTGAGAACCTCCATAAACCTTGTGATCGACACCTCTTTTCACCTATGCTCATACAAGAACTACTTTCCATACATGGGCCTACACCTCTCATCGAAATAGGACCGAAGGCCCTATCCTACAATTGTGATAACTCTACTACAATGACCAACCGACCATAAGTAAAGGTGACTAAATCCTTGGAATTTGGAAATGAGAGAAAAAGTGACAACACTCTTTCAATCCACTCACTCCTTACTTTCTCATTACTCACCTCTTTGACTCCCTCGACTTCCACTTCCCCCCCTTCCACTTCCATCTATTCTCACCCTTCCCCAATACCACTTTTTGACTCCCCCAATACAAATCTCCCCCATTTGTGTTTCTCCTATAGCTATTAACTATATAGAATAAACTTATTTTTTCACCCCCTTTTGTAAAGATCACACAATAGTTGGGAATTCTCCCAAGCTAACTTAGAATTTTTAAGTAGCTTTGTCCATGTCGTATACATATGCAATTTTTTTCCTAGATTTGGTGATTCTAGGAGCATGCATTCCTTGCTTTCTCATTTCTTATTGAAAGTAATGAGCTATACATTTGGTTAAATATGGAGAACACAAAACTTTACTCATGAATGGAAAATGAATTTAGTGGCATTGTATATCCTCTCTTTTCTCCCTTAGTTCTACATCCTCTCAGTGTCTTTAATAAGGTTGTGGCCATTGAAATTTCTCATTTCACTCCTTCCTCACATGTTTGACTAGTCAACTACAAATATTACCTACTCCACACTTCCCCACTCTACTCCCACTCCCCTCCCACTCTAAGTAGAAAAATTCGAATTCATGATTTGAAAAAATCGAGAAAATCGCTCGAATGATTCGAATGGAAGAAAAAATGTAAAGAAGAGAAAAAAGGGAGAACAATCTTCTATGGAGGATGGATTTCTTCGACAACAAGTGCATGAAGAGCACTTAAGATGCACAGAAGCATTTGTTAAAAATGGTATACCATTCAATGTCACGAGAGATGACACGTTTCATAATGCCTTGAAATCATGTGCTAGACCAGGATTTATTTTGCCAGATTATAACAAAATGCCTACCAATCATCTTGATAGAGTCAAACAAACTATAGCAGATTGCTTGAAAAAAAAGATATTGGACTTTAGTCCTATATATGGGTGCATTCTTGCATTTGATGGATGGACTAGCAAGCAGGCCAGACCCTTGATAAATGTAATGTGCATTACTCCCAAGGAAACTATGTTTTTGGAGAGTATTGATACGTCTCTAAAAGAAAAAACTTCGGCATATATTGTAAAAATATATGAAAGAGCAATCCGCAAAGTTGGTGGCCGTGAGAATGTTACTGCATTAGTAAGATATAATGCATCGAATTACAAGACCGCAGGTGAGATGGTCATGGCAAAGTATCCTACTCTGGCATGGGTGCCATGTGGCGCTCATACTCTCAACTTATTATTGAAGGATATTGGACAATTACCATTTGTGCAACCAGTACTGCAAGATGCTACGTCGTAGTGAGTTTTATAAAGAGTCATCAATACTTGCATGCAGTATTCAGAGAGCACTCTGTGAAGCAACTCAGGCAATTTTATCAAACTAGATTTGCCACTTCTTTTCTAGTTCTTGCTAGATTGTTGGAAGTGCATCAAGCTTTAGTCGAGACTATTGCTGATAGACGATGGACAAATTGGCTAGAAAAAAAGATGCAATACGTATGCAATACCAGGCTCTAAATGTGTATATCTTGTACAATCATCTCTATTCTGGAAAAATGTTGAAAGAATAAAAGGAGGTGTAGAACCATTTGTAACAGTATTTAGGATGGTTGATGTTGATGCCTTTGTTATGGGTAAAGTGTATTGGAAGATGTTAGAAGCAATATGACAAGTTAAAGAGTTTGTGCGCTTTGCTCCTAGGGAGAAGCAACAAGTGGTATATTTGGCCGATAAGAGATGGAAGCAAATGCACACCCCTTTGCATGGAGCTACGTTTGCAGTACATCCACAATATCAAATGCATGCTCAATCACAGAATCCTAAAGTCATAACTTTCGAGAGGTTTGTAAAAAGTTACTTCCTGGAGATAAAGGAAACCTGGCCTACCAGCAATGAGTGAGATATACGAATCACGAAGGCTCTTTTGGAGATCCTTGGAATCTTGATGCTATTAAGATGACTATTGCACCTACTTGGTGGAAGGAATATTGTGGAGAGACATTGGAGTTATAGCATGTTGCAACTCATGTGCTCTCTATTGCTGCATCATCGGGTGCATGTGAGTGAAATTGGAGTGCATACGATTTTATTCATTCTAAGAGATGCAATCGCTTAAAGCCATCAAGAGCTGCAGATTTGGTATTTTGCTTTGGAAATCTACGATTGTTGAAAGGATTTAATGTTGTGGCTAGGGCAGCAAGTGAAGCCATTGTAATGAGAATTGCTGGACAACGATTGACTACAGAATTAGTTGCTGAGGGTGCATTCAGTGAAGAGGAAGATGAGCTTGAGCTACTCAGTGACAACAGTGAAATCGAAGAGATAGACGATATTGTATATGTGTTGAATGCAATATAGAGTGATAGAAGAATATGATAGGTGATAGAAACAGTGAATGTGTTGTATGCGAGGGGATGGATGGGAGAATATGTCAAGCGATGGGAGAGCGCATATGCTTGTATCCATCTCGTCTCCTTTTGTATTGAAATCTAGAACCTTGTGGGCTACAAGCGATGTGTTGTAATTATTGAGATTGTGGATGATTTTGGTATACATAATAGTTAGAGACCACATTGTGACTTGCAAATACTTTCAAGGCAACATCGAAGGGAACATCAGAAAGTTGGAAAGAATAATCGAATATGTGCAATCGAAGTTTATATTTTCAAGTCTCAAGGGTTGATGATCTAGCTATTATGTGCACTAATTCATGTCGATATATTTTAATATTTCTGCATTAACTTTACAAGTCCACCTAATCCATTGAAAACCATGTAAATCACTTATACCACTTAGTTCACTTAAATCACTTAGTCCACTTAAATCACTTAAATCACTTATACCACTTAATTAACTTAGATCACTTAAATCCATAGAAAGTTACTTAAATCAATTATACCACTTAGTTCACTTAGATAACTTTAATCACCTAAATCACTTAAATCACCTAGTCCACTTAGATCACTTATACCACTTAAATCACTTAGTCCACTTAAATCACTTATACCACTTAATTCACTTAGATCACTTAAATCACTTAGTCCACTTAAATCACTTAAGTCACTTAAATCATCTAGTCTACTTAGATCACTTATACCACTTAAATCACTTAGTCCACTTAACTCACTTATATCACTTGAACCACCGTTGCAGAAGAAGAGTATTATAAAGTTATATATGAAGTTTACAATGTACATAATTATTTAGTAGGATCCACATCTACTATTCCCTTTTGGACTGGAGGTTGCTCTGGTTGGGGAGGATCTTGTGGGAGAACGTTCTCTAAGTTATCTCCCTCCATGCTCATACTTAGCCTAAAAAACGACAATAAGATAAAATTAATTTGTAACCACAAATAATATTAAATATTTAAACAATATTAAATAATTCAATAATATTAAACCTATACAAATAATATTTAAATATTTATTGTCGCATCATTTATCATATTTTAAAATTGGACCATCATTTTTATCGCAATATTTAGTTATACAAATAATATTTAAACATTAATTGTTGCATCATTTATCATATTTGACAATTGGATCATCATTTTTATCGCATCATTTACTTATACAAACAATATTTAAACATTACTTATCTCATCATTTATCATGTCACTGTAAATATACAAATTGTTCAAACAATGGAGTGGATCCAAACTTGGATGATATATAAAACTAAAAATGTTACAAGTTCCATGATCGGTCACTCATGTCACATCTTGGCATCCAAGAAAGACTCAGTCATTGGCTGGTCTAAGTCCTTGGTTTGGACTAAGCTGTATACCACATCTTGGAGCAATGTCAAAAATCCCACAAAAATCTGCAGTACTTGGATGTCTATCGGTTTGGTTGACTTTCCCTGAATTGCAAATTGTCGTAATAAATCACTTAAATCACCTAGTCCACTTAGATCACTTATACCACTTAAATCACTTAGTCCACTTAAATCACTTATACCACTTAATTCACTTAGATCACTTAAATCACTTAGTCCACTTAAATCACTTAAGTCACTTAAAACATCTAGTCTACTTAGATCACTTATACCACTTAAATCACTTAGTCCACTTAACTCACTTATATCACTTGAACCATCGTTGCAGAAGAAGAGTATTATAAAGTTATATATGAAGTTTACAATGTACATAATTATGCAGTAGGATCCACATCTACCGTTCCCTCTTGGACTGGAGGTTGCTCTGGTTGGGGAGGATCTTGTGGGAGAATGTTCTCTAAGTTATCTCCCTCCATGCTCATACTTAGCCTAAAAAATGACAACAAGATAAAATTAATTTGTAACCACAAATAATATTAAATATTTAAACAATATTAAATAATTTAATAATATTAAACCTATACAAATAATATTTAAATATTTATTATCGCATCATTATCATATTTTAAAATTGGACCATCATTTTTATCGCAATGTTCGGTTATACAAATAATATTTAAACATTAATTATTGCATCATTTATCATATTTGACAATTGGATCATCATTTTTATCGCATCATTTACTTATACAAACAATATTTAGACATTACTTATCTCATCATTTATCATGTCACTGTAAATATACAAACTGTTCGATTAATGGAGTGGATCCAAACTTGGATGATATATAAAGCTAAAAATGTTACAAGTTCCATGATCGGTCACTCATGTTACATCTTGGCATCCAAGAAAGACTCAGTCATTGGATGATCTAAGTCCTTGGTTTGGACTAAGCTATATACCACATCTTGGAGCAATGTCAAAAATCCCACAAAAATCTGCAGTACTTGGACGTCTATTCGGAACTTCGGTTGACTTTCCCTGAACCATAAATCGTCGTAAATGCCCGATTAGAGCTTCTGTAGGCCCTGTACTTGGCGATGGTGCACAAATGTCCAAGATTTTCAAGATGTGATGAGACATGGCTTACACATCCTGTGCAACATCGAAAGGTGGGGGATTGGTGCAAAGGCACTCTGAAGCAACGTGATGAAACCTAGCAATGGAGCTTCGCACAGTGTTGGGGCAGTCACTGAGTAATGTAGGATAGTGCTTTCTAGTGCTGCATGGGGTCATCATTCCCCAATCACAAATGCCCAGATACACCTCCTCGGATGACTCTGAGAAGTGTAGCAAAATGTTTTTCGCATGCAAATCATTATGCAAGACATTGTGTTGGTGCATGTAATGAATAGTGCTAACTAGTGCACTTAAAATATCAAATACATGCTGACAGACCCGTGGAGCTCTAGCACGCATTTTCACATCATCTCTGTGAAACACTGGAGATGGTCGCTTTCCGTCATGTCCAAGGTAGGTTAGCCATCTTTCCAAATGATTTCCATTCCAGAATGGAAATAGTATCATTGGGTTATCGTCATGGACTAGACCTATTGCCCGGATGATGCCTAGATGTACGACATCACCCAAGCATGTGGCTTCTTCCAATGCGCTGGCCTTCACTCAATGCATCAATGGACACAGAAACCCTCAGTACCTTACATGCATAAAACTTGTCCTTTTCAAAGGGAGCGACAAGAATATTGCACATGTTGATCGTTCCTTTCGTGCCTATGCCCACAGCTACACTAGGCGTGAATCGAATGTCTCATTGTTGAAGCAGTATGGGCCGCATGGGTCTTGGCACTTCTACATGATCACGCAAGCCATGTGATATGCGTGGTTCTTGTGCAGGCGAGAATGAAGGAGATGGGAATGTATCTGCTTGTGTAGATAGTTTGTGCATTTGTGGTGCAGGCGAAAATATGGGAGATGAAAACTGGTCTGTGTGTGCGGCAGGAGGCACAAAAGATGTGGTGAAATGTGATCATGCATGTGGTGGGAGATGTGAAAAAGGAGGAGGAACTTCTAGGTATGAAAGATCTTAGAAAAAAGGGATACGGGGTTCGCCATGTTGTGGTGGATGCACTGGTGCATATGCATGGCATGGCTACAGTGGCACTTGTGGCTGCGTTGGATGGAATGCGACATATGACTGTGGATGTGGGTGTATTGGTGCTTGTGGTTGTGGTGGATGTAATGCAGCATCTGACTAGGGGCATGGGTGCATTGATGCTTGTGGTTGCGGTTGTGCTTGGGGACATGGGTGCATTGATGGAAGGGAGGTTGAGGCAGCTTCTTTGCCTTTGTAACCTCGCCACGCATTCTTGATGTACGTGACCTTGGCATCTATAGCAGGACCCCCCACTTTGTGTCACATGAGTTTATGTCTCGATATATTTGATCGAGGCATCGTCGGCCCTCCATCGCTAAGTGGTACAAATACTGGTCTATAGACTCTACTATGAAAACATCTGGAAATCGATCACGCAAGGCCCTCCCTCCACACTTTGCCATTGTCCTCACCAAATTTTGTACACCACTTTCACCATTTTGGAAAGCTGTCTCAATGATGTCCTGATCGACATTCATTAAGAAGTGTACATTCTCGTTTTTCAGCACCTTCCTCTGAGACTTTGTGAGATCAGGTTGTTGACACTTCCTCTTCTCACCTGCGTGAGCCATCTCATATGCAATAAGCTGCAACACAGAATTCAAAAAAGAATTCAATGCCAGGTGCAATATGAAAATCAATGCAAGCAGTCTAAGAAATGCAAGTAGTCTAAGAAATTACTTAGGAATAACCTCTCAACTCAAGCTCAAGCCTCACATCATGTAACATACTATAGAAAATCAAAACACAAAAAATGTCCTAGGTATAACCTAATCGTGGACTTCACCATCTAACACTAGGATTCAACTGCAACACACAACTATCAAGGGATAGTTGAGTGCCAGACTAAGTGTCTAAAAGCACATCGCATGATTTCTAGCTTAGGCTACAACACACAACTATCGAGGGACAGTTGAGTGCTAGACTAAGTGTCTAAGACAATGTTGCATGATATCTAACTTAGACTGCAACACACAACTATCCAAGGAAAGTTGAGTGCCAGACTAAGTACTTGAACACATCTCTAAACTTAGACTGTAACACACAACTCTCAAGGGAGAGATGAGTGCCAGAATAAGCATCTATGAAAGCATCACTAAGCTTGGATTGTAACACACAACTCTCTTAAGAGAGATGAGTGCCAGCCCAAGAGTTCCTACAAACAAACATTTTTATACAAACTGAGACTACAACACACAACTCTCTTAAGAGAGATGAGTGCTAGTCTTAGGTAAAAGATAATTATTTATATTATAATTAAAATTGCAACACATGACAAAAACAGACTACAACACACAACTCTCACAAGAGAGATGAGTGCTAGCCTGCCTACACACTTAAAAAGTAGGCAACCAAGAGGTGGCAGGCAGGCAAGTAGGTGGCTCAAGAATACAGATGGATGTATTCGTACGAATACCAAAAATAACAACTGTTTCATATTTATACTACGTTTATTCGTACGAATAACCTCGTTTATTTGTACGAATAAAGGTTTATTCGTATGAATAACCTATTCGTACGAATAAATTAGAAAAAATCATAGGATTCATTTTAATTCAGGAAAATTGCGATTTCTCGCATTTTTTTGAATCGAAAAAAAAATTCGAGCAAATTAATGCAACTTAGCTCCCACTTGCACTCTATTTACTCCTACCCTTTCACCTATCAAAGTTTGTTAGACCTGTGAGAGCACCCGAATGGCCACTAGAATTTCTCATTCCACTCCTCCATCACACGTTTGGATCCTCAACTACAAATCTTCCCTACTCCACACTCCCCCCCTCTGCTCCCACTCCCCTCCCACTTGCACTCTATTTACACTTGCCTTCACCCTCAATTCACCTCTTGAAGTTTGTCAGACTTGTTAGAGCACCCAAATGGAGAGATTACCATTTGCTCTCTGCCTTTTTTAACCCAAAGCCTTGCTCAACTAAAGGGAGTCAAGTCTAGAGATCTCTGTGGTCTGAATCAAAGCATGTCTTGTCTTCACTGGAAAAGGGAGAGCTCTATATGGGCATCTTCCATCTCTCTTCCATTTTAAAAAAAAACCCCTTAAACAATGATGACATTCTAAAGCTTTGTCATCTTTTTAGTAAAGGACTCTAGACATAGGCCAACTGTGGGATAGGGGGTTTGAGCAAACTTGAGCTTTGGAAGGGTGACATTTTCTAGAAAGTGGGTAGAGCCTTCATATCTCTTATCTATTCCTATCCCAATAGATAGCATACATGAGCTTTATCCTATCCTAAACCATAAATGGGAGGTTGTCTGACAATTCTTTTAAATGGGGCTATAGATTTGATTTATTGCGGGATAAAAGGATCCCTAAATTCTCTTGGGGGATGCTTTGAAGAATCCTTATGCTACACTATGGCACATTTGGATTTCCAAGAATGCTTATCAGCTTAACAACAAGCTCGTTACTATGGATCTATTATTTTTTCATTGGTTTTACAAAACATTCTATCCAACTATTTTTCTTGTTGCCTTTGGCTAAATTCTTACTTAATCAAGACATGTGCAATACATACACAACTATAACGAAGAGATATGCCAACTCAACTTTGAGTTCAGGAACACCACTAATTCTTTGCTCAATGTGAAGTCACCTGCTAGGACCTGCAACAACAAGCACTGTATCCTCTCTTTCATGTCAAAGAGAAACCTGTGGAGTAACTAGTTCTTCACTGGCTTTTTTGTTGTACCTCCCAAGAGGGGTCCTTTTTCGTTATCAATATCAAGAATTTTACCTCTTAAATAGGGAATTTTGTTTTTGAATGACTGGTTAAGAATTGTATATATTTTTTGGAAGTAATTCAATAAAACTTTTTTGCCCAAAAGAAAAAAATTCACATCTCCCATCTTGACTCTTCTTTTATGACCCTCCTACTTGACTCCTCACTCTTCTCCTCAACTCCCCCATTGCACTCTAACTTTGGTCCTCACTTGGACTTCCTACTTCCATTCCCATCCGTGTCTTTTGTGTATTCATAACTACTTGACCCTGTCACTCCACCCCTTCTCCTCTCTCTCTCTCTCTCTCTCTCTCTCATCCTCACTCATCTCTTTGACTGCCCCAAGTTCCACTTCACTAGTCCCACTCCCACCCCACTTCCACTTCCATCTACTCTCACCCTTGCCCTCACTTGCCCACTCCTGCCCTTACTTTTTTTTTACAGCCCTCCTATTCCACTCATACTCCTCCATGACTCCCTGGCTCTGACTCTCAATCTTACCCCCAACCTTGTCCCCCTCCACCCCCGCTACTCTCTCTCTCTCTCTCTTTCTCTCTCTCTCTCTCTCATGCATGCACGTGTGCACATGCATACACACATTCACACATGTGTGCATGCACATGCATACACACATTCACACATGTGTGCATATGTGCTCATGCACGCGTGCACACACACACACACACACACACACACACACACACACACACACACACACACACACACACACACACACACACACACACACACAGAGACACAGAGTGTGCACACGTGTGCATGTGTATGTGCGCACATACACACACACAAGAATGGCCCGAGGTAGACACATACAAGCTTAGGGGTGGGACATTGGATTAAAATAACATGTATCTAAATAGGAAAGAGCACATAAGAATCTATGTACTCAAGAATTGGATAAGAATAAAATATAACTTTTAATAAAAAGAAAGAAAGCAAGATCTATATTTTGATAATGCCCTCTATTATTGCCATTGATGCACATCATGGGTAGGGACTCTAGTAATGAAGTCCCTTTTGAAAGTGGACCATTCCATGAGATTCAAATACTCCATTTCTTTTTGGCCCTACTAAGGATATATGAAGGGATGGAGAAGTTTTTTGCTAATCAAGTTCATTGTTTAGAAGTTAGTTCATTTGGTCAAGCTAACCATGTTAATGGCATGCTAATGGGCATTTAGTGTAGGATAAGTGGTAGTTAGGCCATTGTAATGAGTTTTAGGTTTAGGATTTTGTCTTGTTCTTAGCGTACTAAATAATTTTGTGATTTGTATTTTTGGTGTTACATGAGAGGTAGTGAATTATTTTGTCTATTAGCTTCGATGACACCACCTTTATTAAAAGCATATGAAATTAATGTCTCTTGCCAAAATGGCCACATCCCCACTCACATTTAATGGCCTATCCCTCGTTCATCACTTTTCTCCTCTCTTCTCACTCATCTACCTTCCCCCATATTGACTCACCTTTACTTTCTTTGTGCTCTTTCCCTTTCATAGCCTTTTGTTTCTCTTTTATAAGTTATTGGAAATTTTTACTATAAAATTTATCCGATCTACTTTATATTTTCTCTAAATGGGGCCTTAGTGATTGTGCCACCTTGTTGAAAGCAAGGTCGTAGTGTTTAGCATAGATACCTCTCAAAACACACACACACACACACACACACACACACACACACACACACACACACACACACACACACACACACACACACACACACACACACACACACACACACACGCACGCACACACACACACACACACACTTTTTTTTTTAATTTTTATTTATTTTTTCAATGAAAGGACTTCTATTAAGTATGAAAGAAACCCCAAGAACAAAGCTCTCTCTCTCTCTCTCTCTCTCTCTCTCTCTCTCTCTCTCTCTCTCTCTCTCTCTCTCTCTCTCTCTCTCTCACTCCCCACTTCATCAAGGATTATTTTTGTACCATTAGAGAGTATGCATGGGTAAAAAAAAGGAATTGTTAATTCTTGCCCATATAAATGGGACCTGATAGCCATGATATTTTGTATATGCCTCAATATAGGTGCGTTTAGGGCTCTTGACAAGTATCATGGACATCAGGTCCCATTTGCATGGCTAAAAGACCACCAAGGAATTTTTTTGTACCATTAGAGAGAAAGCATGGGAAAAAACAAGGAAATGCTAATTCTAGACTATGCAAATGGGACTTGATGGCCATTATACTTTGCATGGGACTCAATCTAGGTGCTTCTAAGACCCTTGAAAAGTATAGTGACCATCAAGTTCCATTATCATGACTAGAAGACCCCCTAGGCATTTCTTTGTACCATCAGAGAGGATGCATGGTAAAAAACAAGAAAATGCTTGTTCTTGACCATGAAAATGGGACTCAATGGCCATCAAGATTTTCAAAATCCTCCATTTATGTGATTTTAAGGCCCTTGCAAAGTATCCTGGCCATCAGGTCCCGTTTGCATGACTAGAAGACCAACGAGGCATTTTTCGGTACCATTAGAGAGGACGCTTGGGAAAAAATAAGGAAATGTTCATTCTTGACCATGTAAATGGGACTTGATGGCCAAAACACTTTTTATGGGCCTCAACATTTGTGATTTTAAGTACCTTGCAAAGTACTGTGACCATCGAGTCCCATGTGCATGACTAAAAGACCACTGAGGCATTTTTTTGTATCATTAGAGAGCATGCATGGGCAAAAACAAGCAAATGTTCATTCTTGACCATTCGAATGGGACCCGATGGCCATGATACTCTTCACAAGACTCATATAGGTGATTTTAAGGCCCTTGCAAAGTATTGTTGCCATTAGGTCCCATTTTCTTGACTAGAAGGCCACTGAGGCATTTTTTTATACTATCAGAGAGGATGCATGAGAAAAATAAGGAAATGTTCATTCTTAACCATGCAAATGGGACTTGATGGCCATGATTATTTACAAAGGCCTCAATATAGGTGATTTAAAGGACCTTGCAAAGTATTGTGGTCATGAATTCCTATTTGCATGACTAGAACACTACCAAGGCATTATTTTGTACCATCAGAGAGGATGCATGAACAAAAACAAGGAAATGTTCATTATTGAACATAAAAATGGGATCCAATGGCCATAGTAATTTTCACAGACCTCAACCTAGGCTATTTTAAGCACGTTACAAAGTATTTTGGCTCTGCATGACTAGAAGACAATCGAGGCATTATTTTATACCATCAGAGAGGATGCATGGCCAAAACAAGAAAATGTTCATTATTGACCATGAATATGGGACCAAATGTCCATGATACTTGCATGGGACTCAAATTAGGTGAGTTTAATTCCCTTGCAAAGTATTGTGGCCATCCGGTCCCATTTTACATGACCACTGAGGCATTATTTTTGGACAAAACTAAGGAAATGTACACTCTTGATCGTGAAAATGGGACCCAATGGCCAATTTCGCATGGATTTCAATCTAGGTGATTTTAAGACCCTTGAAAACTATCATGGACATTGAGTTTCATTTTCGTGACTAGAAGATCACCAAGGCATTTTTTTATACCATGAGAGAGGATGCATGGGCAAAAACAAGGAAATGTTCCCTCTTGACCATGCAAATGAGACTCGATGGCCATGGTAATTTGTATAGGAGTGAATCAAGACGACATTAATTACTTTGCAAAGTATTATGGCCATTGGGTCCCATTTGCATGACTAGAATACCACCGAGGTATTTTTTGTACCATCAGAGACAATGCATGGGCAAAAACAAGGAAATGTTTATTCTTGACGATGGAAATGGGACATGATGGCCATGATACTTTGCAAGGGACTCAATCTAAAATGAATTTAAGTCCCTTTCAAAGTATCATGGCCATGGGGTCCCATTTGTATGACCAGAAGATCGTGGCCATTGGTTTCCATTTACATGACTATAAGATCATTGAGGCATTTTTTTGTACCATAAGAGACGATGCATGGGCAAAAACAAGGAAATATTCATTCTTGACCATGAAAATGGGACCTGATGGCCATGATACTTTGCACAAGCCTCAATCTAGGTGAGTTTAAGGCCTTGCAAAGTATCATGGCCATTGGATCCCATTTAAATGACTAGAAGACCATTCAAACATTATTTTGATGCATGGTGAAAAATTGATATGAACCCTTAAAGAAATTCCTCTTGCTTACACCAAATGAAATAATACCTAGCAAGAATATTTTTACCATAGTGAATTAGAGGACTACCAAATTTTGTCCAGTTTTGCGAATGGATACCAAACATGGCCATGGAAAACCATCTCGGTGCAAGTAGATACGGGCCCTTAAATAAAACCCATTTGCTTGTTGATGATGGACATAAAGAGATAGTGTAGACTGATATATAGAATGTATAGGCGAATTTTGACCTCAAAAAATATAATAGGAAAATTTTTTACTGAAGAAATGTAAACAATACAATACAATGGCCACTACATTGTAGTACATACCTTTATATGAAAGGGCAGATTAGGGTTGGCCAAGCCCTTATTTTCCCTAAAAAACTTTTGATCACAAAATAAAGCAATGATATTAGCATTCAAAAAGTGGCTACCAAAGTCAATATTAGCATCAAAATAAGTGTCAAAAATAGGTCTAGAAAAACTCTAAGAAGGATCAATATGGTCGTCGATACTATAGTTCTGTTGAGAGATCACGCTCAACATCATGTGGTCATATGTGCATAGCACCATCATGTGATCATATGTGCATAGCATTAACCCAATAGAGTGCTGATGTCCTAACCGTAACCCTAAATGGGTTTGTATATATTCTACATTTTCAACTAAATCTAGTGTACTCATCTGTGGTGTGCTCATCTCCACTCTTCTCCTCAGAGTCTCCCCTCTTCATATTTTGTCATGGTATCAGAGCTCCCTTACACTCTGCTGAGGAATTGCGATCCTTGAGAGTGTGAGAGTGATTGAGAGATTGAGTGTTCATCTAGCACTGACTGCAATGAAGGCTCCATCTAGCACTGACTGTAGTGATATGGCTTCTAGCAAATGACATGGCACCTACATGACAGTAAGAGCTCAACAGCTCCTCCAATGCTTCAGTCGTTAATGAGCAATGACCTTCATGGCTCATAGCCTCTATGACTAGATGCCCTCTACAACGACCTTACGAGCTACCTTCTAGATCTTACGTGCCACAGGCTGCTCACAGCCACAGCCCACTAGCGGCTCCTTCAATCGGCCTCTTTAGCAAACGCTTCAACAAGCTGACGAGCAGTGCCTCCAAGCCACCATAGCTCCTCTGACACAAGACTCCATGCAAAGCCTCTTCATCCACAGTCGACTTAGATAGCTCCTAGTCTGACTCAAGCTACCAACACGAGAAGCGCCCGACTCCCACAATGTCATAAGCCTCGACTGGCCACCAATGGACTATGCCACACAATACTTCTCTTCCAACGAATAGTGCAGACGGGCACCCAAAAGCTCCCTATAGCTCATAGCTCCAGGCTCTCCAATGAAGGATGCCACAACAACGAAAACCTCCAAGCGAGGTCCATGCAAGCAGACTGTACATATGATTGATGCTATGGTGATCAGCTTTGACGTACTCCAATAGTGACGCCTTCTCCTATGGCTGACTCCAAGCTCTTCAGCACCCGCATCCAACCAACCACACACCTCCTTCACCTTGCATATAGCCCACGCACGGCAGCTCCTAAGGCTCCAAGCCTCCCCATCGACCTATGCTACTCCGTTTCTCCTCACGGCCTACTGTGAGCATCTCCATTGCCATATCGGCCTCCAATGTGCAGCCGCTCTATCACAATGCTCTGCATCAACAAAAAATCTAAGGTCTAGAGACGAGGCCACATGGAAATGCAATGTGGTAGATAAGACATTACTATAGTTGATAAACTAACCACGATTTGGTTAGCCAAGGTGTGGTCAAGACACTGCCACATGGCAATCTTATCCACAGTGCCAAGTAAGCAAGGCCACATCACCCCTTCCACATCAATGCCACATCACCATGCCACATCATCAGTAGTAGGTTGACCTCAACTACCACATCATCCTTTGACCAAGTCAAAGTGCCACCTTATCCTACCCAGTCAGCATTGCCACATGGCATTATCCCCTTGCAGGCACACATAGTGCTCCATAGGCACTTCATGTCACACTCACTACCATCTCAACATAGGGCTCCACAGTCACACCCCTTGTTAAGCACAGTGCCACATCATCATTGCATGTGACTCATAGTGCCACATCATCACTGTGCATTTTTAATCTTTGTTGCCCCTCCACTTAGATAAAGCCGTATCTCTTGATCCAGGAGGAATTTGAGCCTAGCTACAAAAAGGTTAAACAATTGATTTTTTGTGCTCTACGCGCTCATCACATCATGTGCACATTTTGGCACAAGTATCACTCACTTTTGAGCCTCACTGACAAATCCACTTCCTACACACACATCAACCTCTACATCGATGCATATGACCCAGCACATAAAAAGAACCAAAGAAAAGAACTTATTTGTTGTTCTTTCATTGATCGATGATTGGTATAGATCTAGATCAGAGTAGACTAAATTGCCATAGAGGGGATGCTTTGAATTACTCCAAGTTGCCAATCTAAGCCATGCCCAAAATTCCCGACTTGCTCTTACTCGGAGTTAGTCCCTATGCTCACATACGGTTTCACATCATCACATTTCGTGAAACCTAATGTTCATTAGTTCAATGAGCAGACTTCAGAGTGTTCAGAGGCATTGCCGATTGTTCAGTGGGTAGATAGCACATGATTTAATTTCACACACACACCATCATTATAAAGCCTATTTGGCTATTTCATGGCATTGTGCACATCATTTCAGCCTTGTAGAGCCTCTTGGCTATTCTCGGCATCATTTGCCACAAGCCTTGTAATTCAGATCAGATTATATATATTGCAGTTCTACCTTCACCGATAGTTCATATTTCACTTGCCACAATCAGTGTTTTGCAGTTGATTCACACAATGATCTTCACGACACTTTGAGTGCATTTCTTGCACCATGTTTACGACTAGCAACCTCAATCTAGATGCATTTGCTAAGCTAGACAACTCCAATTATGGCACATGGAAATACCAAATGGAGACCATTCTTGTACTTTAGGATAAATGGGAGTATGTCGATGGATCTACACCTAGACCATTGAACGGTCTAGCCAATAGTAGCTCTACTCTACCTATTATCACAGCACCAGTAGCAGGAACTACATTGGGATCTCCGACTACATAAATAGTTTTCGCACTTGTAGTAGATCTTGCCATTATCCGAGCTCAGGTAGAATGGGATAAGAAAGATATGTATATCATCTGATCAAGCTGAATGTGCAAGATATGCTAGGATAGCTCAACACTATTAAGACATCAAAAGAAGCATGGGATATGTTTGTAGCTCTATATGAGTCCAAGAACCCATCCAAGATTCTCACACTGAGAAACCAAATCAACCAGAGTTTTTGCAACAACAGCGAAACCAGTCATGCTTATGTACTCAAGATCAAAGACTACAATAATCAACTCGTAGCAGTAGGAGAGACTATGAATCCAACAGAAATGGTTCAAGTCATTTTGAATGGACTAGGAGAGAGATACAAGAATCTTGTCTAGAGTATTTCCATTCAATGGAAAATATCGAAACTGGAAGAACTTCAATCAATCTTACTTGGTGAAGGACCCAGGATGCAAGCCATTCATGCACACAAAGGTCATTCTAATGATCATGCATTTACAGCTTTAGATAGAAGGAGAGGCAGAGGTAGAGGCAAAGGTAGAACATTCCAGTGAAGTGGTCATCATTCGCAACAAAGTCATCAGCAAAGTCAGAATCAACATAAGCATCATCCTCAACAACATCAGCATCAGCAAAGAGGAAATCATTCCAACCGAGGAATATTCCAAGGATAAGGGAATGCATCCACCAATGTGTCAAACATCCAATGCAACTACTGTCATAAGTTTGGACACTATGAAAGAGATTGCTGCAAGAAGCATTACGACCAAGGCGGTCAATCCAGCAGTAATTGAGGGAATTTCTACGAAAGAGAAAATCATCGTGGTGGACATTGTAGTCACAGTCATTTTGCAAATGAACATGGGAATATGTTTCTTGCAAATGAGGAAATGCAAAAGATTGATATAGTGTACCTAGACAATGATTGCAATACAAAAGAGGATTTCAACTATTAAGTCGACCAAGTAGAACAGGATCCTTGGTACATCGACAATGGTGCATCATCTCACATGACAAATAATTAGGAATGGTTCACAGAGTTGAAACCATTAGAAGGTCAGAAAAATGTCATCTACACAGCAAATAATACACCAAATCTAGTTCAAGGGACATGCATTATCCCTATGAACAATTTCACTGGTACGAGAGGATTGGTGAAAGATGTACTCTATGTTCCAAAGCTCAACAAAAAACGACAAAACACAACTATCGAGCCATCTTCGATGGAGATGAATGCACTATCTAAGACAAATCTAGAAGATTTTAGCTAGTAGGAAAAGATGTCAAGGAAGGACGCTTGTATAGAATGCTAGCTACAGTACCAGATATGCATGCCATGTCATCTCAATTGCAACATATGACACTATCCACAAAGTGGCACAAGAGATATGGTCATGTCAATTTCAAGAGCTTGCTAGATCTCAGGAATCAGAATATGGCAATCGGGATTCCAAAGCTATAGTTTCTTGGAAAAGTTTGCAAAGCAAAGCACCTCTTGAGCATGAGGTATTCTTGATTTGATTCACATAGATGTATGGGGTTATGCCCAGACCCACAACATCAATGGTTCACTTTACTACTTAACTTTCATCAACGACTATAACAAATATTGTTGGGTCTATTTTTTGAAAGAGAAAATTGAAGTCTTTTCTAGATTTCAAGAATTCAAAGCCATGGTAGAAAACCAGATAGGAAGAAAGATCAAAGTCATGAGATCAGATACAGGAGGTGAATACATGTCTTCAGCATTCATGAACTTTTGCAAAAGTCCCAGCATTCGAAGACAATTCACATTTGTAGATACTCCTCAGCAGAATGCAAGAGCTAAAAGGAAGAATGGTACTTTAGCAGACCACGCTAGAGCGATTCCTAGTGAAAACCATCTTTCGAATACGTATTGGGCAGAAGCAATAGCCACTGTAAACTATTTGTTTAGTTGGCTTCCTACCAAACCGATATAGGGTATGACACCTTATGAAGCATTCAATGGACACAAGCCACACATTGGGCATCTCTGCATATTTGGTTGCATAGCATATGCCCACATACATAATTATCATCGCAGGAAATTGGATACAAACTCATGCAAATGCATCATGGTTGGCCACAGTAAAGAAAGTAAAGCATACAAGTTGTATGGTCCCATCAACCACAATGTCATTATCTCCAGAGATGTAATCTTTGATGAGGAATCAGAATGGAAAACCTCAAATACACAGGAGATAGAAGCATCGATTTCATAGTCATCTATAGAAATGGTTGATGAAGAAGAGCAAGAATTTCTAGAAACACCCCAAGTAGAGCCACAACAGCTCAGACGGTCTACTAGGGAAAGCAGACCTCTAGCCAGATTGACATGTGCTCAGAAAGGCAAAGCAATTCAGGTTGAAACCTCCAACTATGCTCTTATGAGTGAGATTGAAGAAAAAATTCATGCATTAAGTGGAGAGTCTTGAGATACATCAGAGGTACAAGACAGTTTGGGATAGATTACAGAGGAAGTCATCCATGGTTGCATGGATACTATGACAATGACTATGCTGGAGATCATGAGACCAAGAGATCCACACAGGGATATGTATTTTTCATTGGTCAAGTGCTATATCACGGTTTTCAAACAAAAAACCAACTATTTCTTTGTCTTCGATTGAAGTAGAATATAGAGCACTCACTACAAGTGCTTGTGAGGCTATATGGCTCAGAAGACTATTGTCAGAAACATATTACTTTGATGAATCAAAGCCAGAATCAAAGCCAACAACAATATATTGTGATAATCAATCGGCTCAAGCATTGGACAAGAATCCAGTATATCACTCGAGGACAAAGCACATTGATGTCAAAGAGCACTTCATTAGAGAAAGAGTGTTACTTGGTGACATCACATTGCATCATTATGATTGTAAAGAGAATGTTGTAGACATCTTTACCAAACCACTCGATAAAGAGCTCAAGAAACACCGACTAGCTTTGGTTTGACACAGAGGAAGGACATTCCCATTAAATGGGTGTGATGGAATGTAATGCTCAATCCTTCTTTGATTCCCCAAAATCATCATCTTGAGGGAAGGCCTACTTCATGATGTTGATCTTGAGGGAAGGTGTTGAGAGATCATGCTCAACATCATGTGATCATATGTGCATAGCACCATCATGTGTGATCATATGTGCATAGCACCATCACGTGATCATATGTGCATAGCACTAACCCAATATAGTGCTATAAAGGAAAGGGTTAGATGCCCTAACCCTAACCCTAAATGGGTTTGTATATATTTAACATTTTCAACTAAATCTAGTGTACTGTTAGTCATTTGTGGTGTGCTCTCCAGCTGTGCCCTCTCTCCTCATCTCCACTCTTCTCCTTTCCCCTCTTCATATTTTGTCAAGTTCCTATTAGCATTAGAAACTATTAATATTTACTGCTATTTTGATGTCTATTACGATGGTAATACCAGTGATTTCTTTTTGACACTAGCCTCCATAAACCTTGTGATCGACACCTCTTTTCACCTATGCTCATACAAGAGCTACTTTCCATACTTTGGCCTACACCCCTCACTAAAATATGACCCAACACCCTATGCTACAATTGTGATAACTCTACTACGATGACCAATTGACCATAAGTAAATGTGACTAAATCCTTGGAACTTGGAAATGAGTCAAACAGTGACAACACTCTTTCAAGCCACTCTTGAGTTACCCCTTACTCCTTGCTCTCTCATTCCTCACCTCTTTGCTCCCTCTTTGACTCCCCCAACTTCCATTTCCCCACTCCCAACACCCCTTCCACTTCCATCTATTCCCACCCTCGCTCTAGCATCCCCACTCCTACTGAACTCTCTCACTTCACTCCTTACTTACCTCTTTGACTCCCCTATTACCACTTTTTGACACCCCCAGTACCAGTCTCCCCCATTTGTGTTTCTCCTATAGCTATTAGCCATATAAAATAAACTTATTTTCTGGCTCCCTTTTGTAAAAACCACACAATAGTTGGGAATTCTCCCAAGCTTACTGAGGCTTTTTAGGCAACTTCATCCATGCCATATACATGTACAAAATTTTTCCGAGATTTGGTGATGCTAGGAGCATGCATTCCTTGCTTTCTCATGTCTTATTGAAGTAATGAGTTGATAAAACACATTTTTTGTCATGAATGGAAAATGAATCTAGTGGCATTGTATATCCTCTCTTTCCTCCCTTAGTTTTGTATACTCTCAGTGTCTTTCACAACACTGTGGCCACTGAACTTTCTCATTTCACTCCTTTCTCACATGCTTGACTCCCCTAGTACAACTCTTTCCTACTCCACACTGCCCCACTCTACTCCCATCCCCTCCCACTTGCACTGTATTTACTCTCACCTCACCCTTAATTCACCTCTCGAAGTTTGCACCCAAATGGAGAGATTACCGTAACTATACAATGTATTGTTATCCTGGTTCTCCTTCCTGCCCCTTGGCTCATACCATACCACTGTAAATGTTGTAGCTCTTCCCTAGTCATCCATGCTCACGTCCACTACTTTTGCAACCCAAAACTTCACGTTCTCATGTTCATCATCCGATGGTCGAACTGCAACGAAACAATGGATGTCTATGTCTATTTGTGGCATAAAATCTCTCTTCTTGTGTCCACAACATGGACATGGGAGCAGCGATTCCAACTCATTTTCAAAGAGACCACATGCTGGGTGCAAGTCTTTACCAACATTTGGCCAAAATGAAGGCCGTTCTGCCTTAATATCATCTTCTCATATTTTTGCAAGGTCCTTTATCAATTGGTAGGTCTTGCTAAGTACAACAGTATTGTGTTCCTTCCAAGAGGGCTTCCACTCAGTGGGAGATTTCCTCTTTGTATGTAATAAAAGCTTTTAAGCCTTCTATTTCATCTTTGGATTTCTCGCTGAATTATTTTATAGAAGCCCATGTTGGATGCATTTCTTTGCTCAGAATTGATGAAAACAAAACTATGTACATGGTGTGTGAAAAGACAAACTTGTGGAAACTTGAATTTCAAATTTCTCGCCTTTTTTAAAATTTAAATTGAGTTTCACTTACATTTTCAATTTACTAGTTTAATTTCTCAATTGAAACTTATGGAATATAGTAGAAAAAAATGTATTTTGTGTTGGAATATGGAAAGTACAATTTCACATTTCTCACCTTTTTGAAAATTTTAAATTATTTTAGCTTACATTTTCAATATATTAGTTTAATTTATCTCCTTTTAAGAAGAATTACAATTTTCTTGTACGTAAATTTTGCATTTTTTATTTTAAGCTATATTTTCTAACTTTTACGTTTACATTTTTATATTTTCCATAAAGTTAAAATTTAATTTATTTAAATTTTGAATTTTGTGATTCAAACTAATAAGAATTTAGAGTTTAGATTAATAAGAATTTACTTTGTCAAAATTTAATCTTCTTATTAATGTGAAATTTAAATTCTTATTAGTTTTAAGTGAAATTAATTAGAATTAAAAAAGGATTTAGGGTTTAGGGGTTTAGGAGTTAAAGGTTCAACTTCATTCGAGGGACCTAAAGTATAAGGATCCACACATGAGACACCTGAGGTGCAAGAATTCACACATGAGAAAGGAAGGGATGAGAGGTGCCATGTAGACCTGGTTCAGGGTAATACAAATGAGAGAGGAACTTGAGTGGATGAGACAAAACACGTAGCATTGGATGAGGAACTTGTACACATGGATGCTTATAAGGGATCTACATCTGAGATAAGAATTGAATTGGTTAAGACATGACATGCATTAGATGAGACAAGACATGCACATGCATCTCTCGTTCATGGTATCACTCACTTAGATCATGTAATGCATGAAGTTGATGGGATAATAAAACAAGTGTAGCCCTTGAGTATACTTGAAGTGGAGGCAATAGAAGAAGAATTAGGGTGATCTAGAGCAGTTCAGATAGAGCCCCTAAAAAATAAACCCTAATGTTAGATGCAAAAGGCGAGTACTTCAGAAGCTACAGTTCCAACTCCTATGATAGCTAGCTACAACTACTCGAAAAAGAGGTCGTTCATTTATAAAGAAAGGGTGAAGAAGAGAAGAGGAAGAACACAAAGAGGATGTGGAGGGTCTTGAATCAGAAGCAAAAATGTTGTCAATGAAGAACCTAAATCTTCGCTTGAATGAGACAGTGACAGATGAGGATCCAGGATTTATATGGGGCCTAAAGACTTATGTTGTACATTCTTCAATGGTGGTGAAAGCAAGCATCTTCACCAATAGGAGGACCTTAGTTACAAACTATGTTGAAAGATTTTTCAGGCTTTGATTAATGGGAAAAAACCAGTAGTTTCAAATTTGGTAATCCGTCCAAGGGCATATTGGTCAGTCAAACGAGATTCTAGTCAATCCATCCCTCTCAAGCAGCCTCGAGATTTTGAGATGGAATTCACTAAGTTCCTCAAAAAACAAGTTTCCTCACTTCAGGAAGGACAAAGTTCACTGAATGATCTAGAACGACATATAAAGGATGCCAAGAGAAATTTTGTAGCTCAATGCACATTTGAGGCAATAGATGGTCAGCACTATGCCTATGCTTGTAATGAGCATTCTAGAGGGGCATACAACAAAGGAGAAATTACTTATGACAACTTCGTAAATGTGCCTCAATTCTGCTACTATTCTGCAAGCATTTGTATCTTGGAGTGAGTATCAATCCTTACTTAGCTTATCTCTTACATTATGGAGGATTATGTCAAATAATAATTATTCTCAATTGATAATGCCGCTCGCATTAGAGCTTGGTGACTGTGGACATCTTAGCCAAGCAATGTTTCTTTGTCAATTTAATAGCATGTGTCCATGGCAGTGTGTTAGAGTAAGCATAACCTACCTGTGTCACAATTACTTCCATGAGATGCATCATATGCAATGCATACATTAATTCATGTTAGCTATTTTGATGTGTAGATCAGCTCGGAAGTTGGTAGGTGCTATAGATGCACTTATGCAATTGGAAGGTGACTTAGAAGATCAAATAGAGTATGTAACATGCCCGGCAATGAAGCAAAATGATGGCCACAATTGTGGGTGGAGAGTTGACTATAACTGCTTTTTGCTCCTTGCTCAAATTTTTAATTTGAGCAGCAGTGAAACCTCATTGTCAACATATACACACTTGCATCTACATGCATTTATGTCATCTACCATTAAGGAATTTATCGATAATGTGGTGGAGCATCCAGAGGAAACATCGGTTTCTACACCCATAAGTTGTCCGAATGTAACCACTGTATTGGACAAAATGGGGAGCTCTTTTAATGTCAAGGTTATCATTAGCCAATGACCTCATGTTTTGACATTTGGTAGCGAGGAAGTTACAATCCTATCAGACCCTTTGAAAGAGGCTAATGACAAAGTCGTGATGGCCATCCTCACATTTGATATGAACTTCTCTTAGCTTGATACTTCAATATTTTGATTCAATCTGCTACTAACATTTGTTTATTTATTGTTGCAGTATGGTTATATCTCACTTTCCTAGATTAGTACAGAATCATGTGTGTATGCTCGATTCTCTCCTTTCAGCTGAACTTAGTGATACTAAGAAGACGATATATGATGTTTGTACAATGCTACAACCTCTAGACTTGGATGACATGCTAGTCATCTTTATGCCATATTATCAGAAGTAAGTATCATCTCAACCTTTCTTTTACTCTTTCATTTATAATATTGTGCCAATTAATACTTAATATTGCGTCAATAAATCTTTTTTCCTTTATTAGCGATGTAGCTTACATTGGAGCCTGATAGTATGGGATCTTAATGACAACCATTGTTGGTTTGAAAATTCATTTGGCTTTCACGGGGTGTTCAAGTAAGTGTTCTTTTATCATATCATTATGGACATGCATCTTACTATTTACTACACAAATTCACTTTATCATATGTCATGATGGATAGGTCTGCAAACAAGTTATTATCTGCGATTAGAAAAATCAGGCAGCATCAGGACCAACCAAACTGCTAGACACGTATCACAATGGAGCAGAAAGACGGGCTTAGTAGTGGGTGGAGAGTTGCCTACATCTTCATGTTGTTCCTCAATGAAAATTTTGGACATGTCCCAATAGAAGCATATACAAAGCTCGAGCTACAAGATTTTATGGCTAAGTATGTTCAAGACCTAACTGCTACCATTGGGAAACAACATGATGTCAATAAAGAACCCAAGGGAGCCAAAGAAAAACAAGAGACAATTCAATCTCCTTGTGCATCACAGCCTCAAGCAGAGTTGCAACTTGCAAAAGAAATCTAAAAGAATGAGTCTATAGCAAAAAAGCATTATAGTCTCCACCTGAATTAGAGAATCAATGCATTCTTTGTACATAAGAAGTAGACACTCAATGTGCATCTATGGCATCACATCTTGTGAAGGAGGAAGAGATTGAGCCTATCCCGAGTACTAGGCTTGTTACAAATTGCACCAGAAGTAGAAACTTAGTGTACACCATCTACACAAGAAGTAGAGACTCAATGTACTCTTAGAGTATCACAGTCTCAAGATGATTCATAAAAATCTATTCCATTGCAAAGCATACAGATGACCTAAGAAACATGAGTCCTTGAATATTTCTACCATGTTTGTGTTGACTAATTATGGTGTTTTTTTTACTTATGTTAAATGTTACAATACATGAGGATATTTACTTATGATATTTATTCCATTTGTATTATTATTTGATTATATGTGAATACATAAGGGACATTCTCTCATGGATACATAAGGGACATTTATCATGGATACACTTGATGAGAATTTGTGACTCAAAACAATAAGATTACTCAAATCATGCTATAGGATCAAAGTTTATAACATTGTAGAGTCATAAGAGCCACACTGCATGAGAATTTTCTACTAAAAATAAAATTGTATTAGCAATTCTAATATGATCTGCTCAGCTCTACCAGGCTTGTTGTAGAGAATACAAAATAAGATTAACGACTATTACAGGCCACATAGGCCAAGACCACACTCTCACCACACTAGAAGATCTCATCATTGGTATCTCTTATCTTCTCAACAACCCAACGTTCCATGGACCCCAAGTCCGTATCCTGAACATAATTACAATAAAGGAAGAAATTCAAACAGTCACAGATTGTTTTTTTATAATCTCTTTGGCAGGCCGTTATTGTTCTTTCAGCATCTGCATCAAATCGGCCATATTGAGTGCTGTGATACAGTAGGTTGCTTAAGAAGTCTAAGAGATCTTGTAATGCTTTTATAATACATTGTAAAAGTCTTTCGCTCTCTACTATCTTCTGAGTCTACTCCATCTCTGCTCGCCTCTGTGCATCTAATTCTCTCTCTCCAGTCGTGTTAGTGGAAAGCCTTATTAAATTCTTGTGTCTCTTCTTGCTCCTTGGTCAGTAATCCATTCTTTGAGACTGTGGATTCCGGACTCTACATCTCTCATGATGCCAAGGACATCCATGGGTGGGGAGATGATAAATTAAGAGTGATGAAAGAAGAAAGTGCTTGTAGAAGGACTAGGACGAATGAAAGACGGGAGTGTGATAATTATATTATCCTTGTCTTGAATCACTCTATTTCATAGATTTAAATGTATTCAAAATCTATCCTCTCATATGTCTCTCACATTACAGTCTTGCATCTTTTACTTCACTTAATCGGCAACTCACCTCTCTAAATTTATTTAATCGGTTTCATTTTATTCGAAGTCTAACTTATTATATACAATAAACATCTCATAATGAGAATCTAATAATTATATCATTCTTGTGTTCCATCACTTTATTTTATAGATTTCAATGTGCTCAAAATCTATCGTCTCACATGTCTCGCCTTACGATCTTGCATATGCAAGTCTAACTTATTATATACAATAAATATCTCATGATGAGAGTCTAATAATTATATCATTCTTATGTTCCATCATTTTATAGATTTTAATGTACTCAAAATCTATCATCTCACATGTCTCATATTATGGTCTTGCATATGCAAGTCTAGCTTATTATATACAATAAATATCTCACGATGAGAATCTAATAACTATATCATTCTTGTGTTCCATCACTTTATTTAATAGATTTCAATGTACTCAAAATCTATCCTCTCACATGTCTCACATTACAGTCTTGCATCTATTACTTCACACAATCTAGTAGTCTAGCGTTCTCCAACCATCATCTTAGCGACATCTCAGCCTCTCCCAATTCTTTATTCTAAATCTTTCATCTCACATTATCAGTCTGTAGTTCTATAAATCCCTCTCTAGTCGTTTGTCTTCTATATCTCGCCTGCAGCTTTACATTCGAACACTTCTTCCACTTTGCTCTCATTACCTTCCTCCTCTCCTCAAGCTTACTCCTTCCATCTTGCCCATAGCCTTACTCTAGAATAGGAGTCTACTCCCATTATTCTTCTTGCACTCATCTCATAGCCTTACTCTCAAACTCTTCTTCCATCTCACCTTACTCCCTCACTATCTCTTATTCCTATGGTCCATATTCCCATAGCTTAAAGCTTCATGGATCTTTTTGAAGTCATCAATTCCGTGGAGGAAGCCATTAGTACCAACAAAGATTGGATCACCGAGAACAAGGCGAATAGGGAGCAGAGAAAGAGATAGTGAGCTCCATTAACCCAAGACGAAAAGGAGGGGTTTGCTGCTCAAAAGTGCCTAGAGAAGGAGGAGAGAGGAAAAATAAGTAGGTTTACTAGCAAAATAGATATATTACTTTCATATAGGAAAGAGCTAATAGACTATCTAAGTGAGGTCACTTCGCATGTGGCTCGTTATGGGAGATTTCCACACCAAGAAGTGCAAGCCATACAGAATCAAGAAAGTGATATACAGGAGAAAATTTATAATTCCTTACTTCTCTTCTGTAGTTTTAACTACATTGATCATGATGAGATGGTCTTAGTCCTTGAATGTGTTGAATCTAGGATATCAATAGCAAATATTAATGCATTCCCGTGAGAGGCTTATTGTAACTTTTGGTGTTTGTTAACATTATTATAAATATTGTGAGAGTTTGCTTAATACTATAAATTCTGAAGGTGTTCGTTAACACCATTATAAATATTAAGAGAGAATAATAAAACTGCTACTGAATCTTATTTTTTGGTGTAACTTATCTGTGTTATGTTAAATTTTATAATCTTAATTTCATCTCCTTTAAAAATATATAAAAAATTGCTTGTTTTTATGTTTTCATATGTGCTTTGAAGATTGGGTTTATTCTTAAATTTTATCCAAAAACTAGTCCAAAAGTATATGTTTTTATGAATTTGTACATTGACAAGTCCAAAATTAATTAAATAAGTGTTCCTTTGCTCTTTGCCATCTTTAACCTAGAGTCTTGCTCAAAAAAAGGGAGTCACACTCTGGAGATCTCTATGGTCTACTAGATCAAATCACATCTTGTCTTTACTAGAAAAGAGATAGGCTCTATATGTGTTTCTTCCATTTTCAAAAACAACCCCTTAAATGATGAGGAGCTGCTAAGGGTTTGGCATGTTTTTAGGAAATGACTCTAAACATGGGACCAGCTATGGGACAAAGTGATTTGAGCAGAATTGAGCTTTGGAAGAGTGACATTGTTTGGAAAGGGGGTAGAGTCTTCACATCTCTTACCTATTCCTACCCCAATAGACAGCGTAGAGGAGACTTATCCTATCCTAAAACATAGATGGAAGCTGTCTGACAATTCTTTTTAAATGGGGCTACAGATTTGGTTTATTCTGGGATAAAAGGATCCCTGAAAAATGACCAGTCCACACTTTTATGGCTTATTATGCACAAAGGTGTCTAGACAAATTGCAGAAGCAGGATAGCCAAGGGGGATAGAACTTGTAGGAAGTGTTTATCTATTCATTTCCTACCCTAATGCAAGAAGGGTCTAGAAATTTATTTAGAAGCAACTAGGGGATCCTATTAATTGGAAGGATATCTTGGGGGACGCTCTGAACATTTCCTACCCTAATGTAAGAAGGGTCTAGAAATTTGTTTAAAAGCAACAAGGGGAGCCTATTAATTGGAAGGCTATCTTGGGGGATGCTTTGAATACTCCTTACGCCACTTGAACATGGATTAGAGCACATGCACTATGGCACATTTGGATTTCTAGGCATTCTTACCAGAGTAACAATGATCTCATTGCTGCAGATCTACTATTTTCGTATTGGTTTTACAAAATGTGCTATCTAACTATTTTTCCTCCCAGGCTTTGGCTAAGTTCTTACTTGATCAAGACATACACAACTATAATGAAGAGATATGCCAACTCAACTTTGAAGTTTAGGAACATCACCATCTCTTTGCTCAGTGTGAAGTCACCCACCAGGACCTGCAACAACAAGTGTTGCCTCCTCTTTTCCCTGTCAAAGAGGAACTTGTGGAGTAACTAGTTCTTTGATGGCTTTTTTGTTTTACCTCCTGGGAGGGGTCCTTTTTTGTTATCACTATCAAAACTAGTTTACCTCTTAGAAGGGAGTTTTATTTCTGAATGATTGGTTAAGAAGTGTATATATTTTCTGGAAGTAATTCAATAAGCCTTTTTTGCCCAAGAATAATAATTAACATATCCCATATTCACTCTTTCTTTATGTGACCCTCCTACTCCACATCTCACTCTTCTCCTCAACTCCCACTTTGGTTCTCGCGTGCACTTCCTACTTCCACTCCAGTCCATGTCTTTTGTGTATTCGTGGCTACTTGGCTGTGTCACTCCACCCCTTCTTCTTTCTCTCTCTCTCTCTCTCTCTCTCTCTCTCTCTCTCTCTCTTTCTCATCTCTTTGAGCCCCCACTTCCACTTCACTAGTCCCACTCCCACCCCCACTTCCACTTCCATCTACTCTCACCCTTGCCCTCACTTGCCCACTCCCGCCCTTAATTTTTTCTTTTTGCAACCCTCCCACTCCACTCATACTTTCCTCCTTAACTCCCCCGATTTCACTCCCACTCCCACTCTCAACCTTAACCCCACCCTTCTCCCTCCCCTTTCCCCACTTCTCTCTCTCTCTCTCTCTCTCTCTCTCTCTCTCTCTCTCTCTCTCTTAACATGCACGAGCACACATGCACACATGTGTGCATATGTGTATGCATGTGCATGCGCAAGAGAGAGTGAGAGTGAGAGAGCATACATGCACACGTGTGCATGTGTGTGTGTGCACACGCGCGCGCGCGCACACACACACACACACAAGGATTGAGGTGGACACATACAAGCTGAGGGGTGGGACATTGGCAAGGATCTATATTTTGATAAGGCCCTTTTTTATTGCCACTGATGCGCATCATGGGTAGGGCCTCTAGTAATGAAGTCCCTTGGGAAAGTGGACCATTCCATAAGATTCAAATACTCCATTTCTTTTTGGCCCTACTAAGGGTCTATGGAGGGACGGAGAAGTTTTTTGCTACTCAGGTTCATTGTTTAGAAGTTAGTTCATTTGGTCAAGTTGACCATGTTAATGGCATGCTAATGGGTGCTCAATGTAAAATTAGCAGTAGTTTAGGCCATTGTAATGAGTTTAGGTTTAGGCTTTTGTCTTTTTGTGAGGGTCCTAAATGATTTTGTCAATTTGTATGGATTAAGTTTTTGGAGTTACATGAGAGGTAGTAAATTATTTTGTCAATTAGCTGCTATGACACCACCTTTATTAAAAGCATATGAAATGAAGGTCTCTTGCTAAAATGGCCACATCTCCACTCATATATAATGGCCTATCCCTTGTTTATCTCTTTTCTCTTCTCTCTTTTGACTCGTCTACCTTTCCCCATATTGATTCACCTTTACTTGCATTTTTATATTTCGCTTTCATAGCCTTTCGTTTCTCTTTTACAAGTTATTGGAAAATTTCATTATAATATTTATCCAAGCTACTTTATATTTTCTCTAAATGGGGACTTAGTGATTTTAGCATGGATACCTCTCAAAAAACACCACAGTTAACAAATGTACAAACCATGATGGACTACTTTTGCTTTAAATCAACTTACTTATTTGCATAATGGAGAGACCATTGCATCTCATACGTTTACACATAATGTACCCTAAAACTTACACCTACAATAACATTCAAAAAGGAAGGGCCTTACTACCTTGTCTTAAAAGAAAGCCCAAGTTGTAGCTTTGATACCCCTTTGATAGTGAAAGGTGCATCAATTTGGCTACCAACGATATAGATAGAGCTTGCGTGGGGAGGGGGGAAGAGAGAGAGAGAGAGAGAGAGAGAGAGAGAGGGAGGGAGGGGGAGAGAGACAGTCATATAGAAAGTTCGAAGCATCATTTAATAGGTATCTCCTATACCATACATCATGATTTGCAATGGTTAGTTGCAAATGCTCTGTCCATGGAGCACATGTCTCACTCACTACACTATCAAGGGTGGTTAGGTGAGCTGTCTTCACAACTTGAGGGAACGATTTTTAATGGGTGCTGCCTATGACGTGCCAACAATTTGCGAGGCTAGTGGGAGTAAGTGTGTGTGTATTTGCACACATGCAAAAAGAGAGGAAGTTAAGAATTATCGCCCATGATATAAGAATAATAAGGTTGAACTTTGGGGAACTATAATAGCCCATAATAATAGAGTCGTCGTTCATGTTCCGTTCACCGTGAAGCTATCAACGAACTTGTAACGAATTTCTACTACTAGAGCTATGCTCGCGCTTGCTTCTTCCCTCGCTCTTCCTCCCTCTCCTTCCCTCTACTCCCTCCTCCATCTCTCCCCTGACGTTCCTCCCTCCCATATCAAGCTCGCTTACCGTCGCTTGGCAAAACAATACCACCCCGATGTCTGCCCCTCTTCTCCCAACCACGACTCCACTCTCAAATTCATTGAGATCCACGAGGCCTACGAGACCCTGTCGGATCCTAGACGACGATCTATGTACGATCAAGCCGTTGCCATGGGATTGAGCACTGTCGTGCCAGGAAGCATGCCATGGAGAACAGGCAAAAAGGCAATCTTCTTATCCTGTTCCTCACAGCTGTCCGAATCGGGTTGGCTCATCTAATCTAAGAGTTCCGAAAATCTCTAGGCGCTTATCTTCGGGATTGTCTTCCTAAACTCTCAAATTTTGACGCCCCCTTGATTTTGCAGGATGCTCAACCTTCGGACTGGAAGTCGCGCTGGGAAAGCCAACTTTCCCGTCTCAAGCTTAAGAGAGCCATGGCAGCTCACAAAGCGGACTCATGGGCTTCACGAATGCAAAGACCGAATGACGATTGAAATACGCATGATGCCGCGCGCAAACCGAAGCTTTGGACGTCGTATTTCTAAGTCTATGTATGTTGCTTCAGGCGAGGGGATATGCGCCTTTTCTCCGCAGTCTTGGAAGATGCCAGAGGCACAAGCCTTAAGCAAATGAAACCTGTCGCATGTACAAAAAGGCTTGATAAACCAATCTGGATGTAACAACTCAGAGTTACTTACGTTCTTTCTTGTTGACCAATACAGCACGTAGTGCTTCTGTGCATTCCGCCTGAAGCTCTACATATGAAAGAAGCTACTTTTTCCCGGTCGTATGGATCGTCTTTTTTACAGGATGCAATATGGGCGTGGAAATCCGAAACCCCCCGTTTCCACCCTGCTCCGCAACCCCCCCGCTCCCTTCCCTCTCTCACTCACTCACTCTCTCTCTCTCTCCTACCCTCGTGCTCCCTCTGCCTTCTCTTTTGATCAGTTCTTTTTCAATTCAGTTTGTAAAAGTATTGTCAATTTGGAAGTTCAGATGTAGTCTTATCTTGTGAAGCTATGTATTGAAGTGCACAGGCTGTTTAACTTTTTACCTATGGACTTTCCAAGGATCACTAGATCTTATTTGGGTCCTTCACTCTGATCTTCGGTCTACGTTGTCTTGCATACTTTTTTGTTTTTCATTCTTTCTTATCAAAAAAAGGACTCGGCATAATTTTCAAGACGGCTGTTTTTTCTTTGGTCCTTTGACTATCTTGCTGATGATCTTTTGTATGACAACAAGGCCTAGTAGCTAGTTTGACTTGACTTTTCTTCCGGTGTAACTAGCCACGATGATTGTGTTTCTTTACAAAATTAGGCTGACTAGACCTCTCTTTACCTTAGTGCTAGAGGCGTTTTCTTCCATCATGTCATGCGTCGTGGTAATCATTTTTCATCTTGATTGAATGCTGAGCAATGAACATAGCATATGTTGACCTATGCAGTATGCATCGATGTGGACTATACGCACTCCTCCCATGTCAAATTCATTATGATGTTGCTCTATATGTTAGAGCTATATATAGTTCGCCCTAACTCACCCTAGTCCTTTGCTATATATATGCCTATGATCTATGAATAGAATCACTTCCTTGGGAGCAACTCTTGTGTCCGTCTCTCTCCTCTTTCTCTTCCTCCCAACATGGTATCAGACCCTGGCTACTCTCTCACATGACTGTGAGAAAGCAACATGATTTTCGTCAATCTGATAATGCAATCTTCACAAAGCATTCTTTTTTATTGTTTCGACTACTTGATTGCTAGGTTTTGAGTTGATATGCAAAAGTTATCAAAGATGCATTGCAAATCAGCACCGTGATCATGATTAATGAAAACGGCTCGCGATGTCTTGTTCAAAGCATATGTACCGGTTATTTTGACTGGCTGGATTACTATATTCCGATTTCAGGTAGGAAAGTTATGGTTGTTTCTTTTTGCTACCTGCTGTCATTAAACTGGTGTAGAGGAGTGTTTGGATAGGAAGATGAACACCCATAACCAGAGAGAACTTGATCTAGGACATAAGAATGGAAAAGATTCATACTTTTATAGAATCAATAATATTTGAAGGAAAAGAAAAAGCAATGAAAAATTAGACTTAATGATAAGAGGCTTCCTAATACAATGTCCCGCTTTGAGTCTCCACCAGTTGATCACACCATCTTGCACTTAGTATTTGTAATCCCTTGGATTTGACACACTGGCATATCATGCTTTCACGTCCCACATGGAGCAATAACATGCTCAATCACATAACGCAAACTTCTTTAGGTACGTGACTCCATAAAAATTTAGATAAAGAGGAGACCCAACACCCACTGATCATATCCATAAAAACCAAGAGTGCGGGATCGTTGTTGTAAGCATAGTCAATCTTTAGGGATGAAGATCTTATCTAATCGATTTCAAGTAGAGTTTCAATCTTTTTGTTAAGAGTAAGGTAGTCCAATCTACATGCTTTTGCAGTGATAATTATATACGTTTAATAGACCATAAAGTTGATTGGGAAAATCACTTGGACAAAAGGTTATCTACCAGATGAAAGAAAATTTTGCTTTCTATTAGGTCATCAGTGAAAACAAGAGTTTAGCACTTAGCACTTGTGGTTTCATGCTGCTTTTGCAAAAATAAAAGCCAATGATGCTTCACATCTATTAAGCTAGTTTTCATTTAGTGCATCCTTTACAAACCAACTTCTTATTTAGTGCATCGTTGTTGAGTCTTTGTGTAAGTGCTTTGCTACTTAGTATTCATAGAATGTCCTTCAACCAAAGATCTCTATCAATATCTATTCTCGGGTACCTCACTAAACTTGATTGCTTTTCAGTGAGACGACGATGGTTAATTCCAAGATCACCAACCACTATGACATACATCTATGTGTTGGAGCTTTTCTTTGCCTGTTGGTATAGAGATAAACCAACTTCCTTTAATGTTGTACATGATTGGGAACTATGTTATCATCGTAGTTTAGTACAATTCTTTGTCCTTAATATTCCACTTGAAAGGTTATGTTATTTGCATTCGACTACATTAATATGCTTGATGTTTTATTCACAATGATAATACATGTATTATTATGTTCTGCTAACAAGTTTAGCTACAACTTCAAGTTTCCATGAATATTGGTTAAAGAGACTTGCCAAATATTCTATATCAAGCTTTACTTTTAGTGTGACCACATCAAAATGAGTATTGCTTTATGTGTGTGGCTTATGCTCATTGTATTTGCGGTTGTTTGGTACTTTCAGATGTGAAGAGGTTGTTATTTCATTCCCACTATGATTATCTAAGCTGTGTCTAATCCACACCAGCTTTCCATCTTGTCATATGTGTGTGGATTATGCTCATTGTATTTCCAGTTGTTTGGTACTTCCGGTTGCCCAGTTGTTCGATACTTCCGGATGCCCAAGTGTTCAGTACTTTCTGATGCCCAGATGCTCATTATGTTTTTGGATTATTGGTTCTTGCTTTGCAGGTCTTTATGGACCTTCCTATTGTGTTGTTGTGGCTTTCTTACACTACACAAGCGACATTTCAGTCCTGGCTTTATGGACATCTCAAATTGCCCCTGCATACTCATATTTGGAGTGGCTGAAGCAATATTCTCATACATTCATCCTTGGTACAACAGAAAAGGTTACTTGAATATTTGTTGTATTTGTATCCACCGCATGAAACCGATCATTTTAGGTGGATGAATTGTGTAAAACATGAAGGCACGATTATAAATGTTTGAGGAGGTTTGACTAGATTGAACTTGGAGATGACAAGCTCTCCTATTCAGATGAAGAGCTCAAACATCAAACTTGAAGATCTCAAGCTCTGATTATGCATCATCAGTATGTCAAACATGTTGACATTTCTAGGCAGAGTTTTCCATTTTCCACACATACTTTGCACTGTATCATGCACCAAACATAGTGCCTATACTTTGCACTATACTATGGACAAGTGCTTGTCTTATGTCTTTGTACTATCCACATGCAATTTGCATTGTGTCATCCAATATTATAGTGTATCATTCAAACTGGCCTATGACCATCCATTGTATATATATTTTCACATAGATGTATATATAGTGGCTTGGGTTTTTCCCTTGTACTCCCCAAGGGTTTTTTCATTCATAGCTAGAGGGCCTAATTTGAGTGGGGGTGTTAGAGCTATATATAGCTTGCCGTAACTCAGCCTAGTCCTCAACTATATATATGCCTATTATCAATGAATAGAATCACTTCCTTGGGAGCAACTCGTGTGTCTATCTCTCTCCTATTTCTCTTCCTCTCAACACTATATGGATCAGTAGGCCCTTTTGACAAAGCTTGGCCCCGTTGGGGCATCAACGAATCTTTGTTGCTTCCCTCATGAACAAGAGAATACAAGATTTTTAGGTTGATGTGATGCCTTGAATATGGAATGAATCCCCTCTCTTTTTCTTTTGGGTATAGCTTACATCAATCCAATAACCTTAGGGTTTTTTAGGATGCTATTGTTTTCCTTCCCTCTATGAGTTTATCGTTCTTTTTAAAGTTGAAATACAATAAATGCTAAGCCTTGACAAGAAGATGGACCAAGACCGCTCCTCTTTATGGTTCTTCCTTCTTGTGGTATATAGGGTTTTAAAATTGAGGTCTAATTTTGTCATCTATATGGATGGAATTTCTATTTTCACGATTCCTTTCATGTTTTGTTAAATGTGAGGTATACCATGTCCTATGGTCAAGTTCGATTTCAACATTATTACTAAATGTCATAGGTGCACAGTTCATGAATTCAAATACGGTGATACTTGCTTTTCATATTAATCATTGAGAACAATTGGATCCATTGAGCTATTCCAAGATCAGCCAGTCAATCCTAGGCATGGGGAACTTACTTTCAAGTGTGAACTTCTTGAGTGCATAGTAGAATCACTAGGTCTGATGAGGCTGTTCCGTAGCCACTTATTGTAATTCCTCCTCCATGGCTTTGTTGAAGCCGGTATGCTAGGTGGAGAGGCTCATAGAATAAGCACGATGTAAGAGCCTCTGGCAGAATTGGTAGTAAAGATGGTCATAAACTCAATGTGAGAAACAACTCTCAAAATTCTCAAAGTAAGGCTTCAATTGTGACTTTGTGGCTGATGGTTTTGCGGTAGCATTGATGTAGACCACAAAAATTTTCTCCACCTTGATGTAGATCCATGTTCAATCAGATGGTTGAGATCAACGGTCATGAAGGAACATCTTAAAGCAAAGGAATAACATTCTTGCCAATAGCTGGGTGCTACTCAAATATTTGGTTTGATAGTTGGATGAGACCTTCAACTAGCATCACTATTGGGATCCCAAGATGCTTGTGTAGGTGCAACCCTGAGTGACTTGAGGTCAACTCATCTAAAATCTTCATGATGGCTAATTTGGCCTACATGCTACTTTCAACACTTTTGGCAGGTGAATGCTCTATTCAAAGCCATAGTATCTATAGCTAAAAGAAGAAAGCTGAGCATGCATGGTTGCAACATTGAAATCTACCAAGATGAGATGACCACGAATTTAATCTAGAACTGTAACATGGTGCAAAACTCATGGAGCTCAACCGTCTGCCGATCCTCAATGACAATGGAAGTCATCATTTCAACTAAGACTAGCTGCTACTACTGAGGTTGAGTGCAGGCTGGTCTCCTGTAGGTTGCTAGGCTACTACAAAGGCTGAGTGCTCTTAAGATCTGGTGGACTTGATGCCGAAAGGAGGGCCAAAGGCAGGTATCATTTATGGCCAAGACACACACTGGCCTAACTTGACCTTCTGGTAGCCGACCTGCCAAGTCTCCAACCTACTGCTACCATTGAGGTACTATTGCTAACATTAGACACATAATGCTGCCTTCAGCAACAACTGTGAGTCAGCCCATGGTGGCTGCTACACAGTGCATATGACTTCAAAGTTCTAAGAGACAATTTCAAAAATACATTGCTTTTTGAAGGATTCCCGAGAAAGTTTAAGAATCACGGTAGTCTACTTTAGTTTTGAATTAGGGCATGGTTACACATGCATGCTGGTTTATCAAAGTAGGTTCTCGGGTCGAGCTATGAGTATGCTCTAGTTCTCATTGACTTGAAAGCTAGGAGTAGCCACACGTGAAGAGTGTGTTGTGGCACTCGTTAACATATGGTGGGCCATAATGGTTGCAAGATCTGGTTGAACTACATTTGTGACACTTGCATGGCACGCCATGCCTGGCCATGCATCAGTCAAAAATTTGAAAAACAATTCCGCCCATTCAAAATTTGAAATTTAGACCTCCTCCTGCACTCCACCCATCGTTTCCCTGATCCTTTTCCTCCACCTCCTCGTGCTCTCCACCTGTAATGCTCCTCTCTGCTCCCACACTCCACCTGTCGTCTCCCTGTCATCCTTCTACCCTTCATCCTTTTCCTCCACCTCCTCCTACTCTCCACCCATCGTGCTCCTGCTCTCCACCCATTGTGCTCCTGCTCTCCACCTATCATCGTCATCCTCCCCTGCCCGTGCCCCTATGCTCCCATCCTCTCCTTTCCCAATCTACCTCCCTCTACTCCTTTGTGTTGCCATATTCGAGCAGCTGCCCCAAACCCGCCGTCTGAAGGCACCTCGTCCACATGGAACAAAGCCCACACATACTACTCTGCGTCATTGTCTTTGACCTTGTTGTTGCTACCCTCTAGGCCCTCGCGCTTGCTGCCGCCTTGCTGCCATGCTCACTAGCCTTTGACTATGTAGCAACAACACATGGGGTAAACCTCGCCGACAAGCCCTCCCTTCATATTCTCCTTCCCATCTTTTGGTCGTGCTGAACATCATCCACAACTAGATGAGGTTGTAGCTGATGGACCTCATCACCCAACATGGAGCTTTGCATACCATCTCTAGATTCTACGTAAAGCCATGGAGTGGTGGAACCAATACATTTCCTGCACCCGTGGACATGATGCCAGGTTCTGCGAGATCTTCAAGCTACCCATCTCTTTGTTCCAAGATCTCTGTGCTCTTTTACGTGATGACTTGTAGTAGGGTGACATCTTTTCCTCTCTCACAACCATAAGTGGTTGGTTGATATCCATGGAGAAGCAAGTGACCGTGGGATTGTTGTGGCTTGCTAGCGGCATGAGGGTTGTGGAGTTGAGCGAGCACTTCGGCCTGGGCACATCAACAATAAGGAAACTCATGCATAAGTTTGTTACTGCACTCCTTGCACATCACTCCACCTTCATTGGATGGTGAACAGATGCACAAGTTCGAGTCAAGCATGGGTTTTGGCAAAAACAAGGTTTTCCAAACTGTTGCGGTGCAATTGATGTGACACACATACAAATTGAGTGCCCAAATGGAGAGGCAGCTCTAGATTGGTACAACTACAACAAGTGGTTCTCCATGTGCTTACAACAGGCCATAGTCGACAATGAGATGCACTTCCTTGATGTTTCTGCAGGGTGGCCTAGGTCTAGCAATGAATGACACACACATTTTTAGAAACTCATCCTTCTGCCATACTGTGTACGGAGGCACATTGCTATATGGTCCTGACTTTGTTGATGGTGCTTTTTGTATTCGAGAGTACATTTTGGGGGACAGAAGTTATGCACTCATGCCATGGTTCATCATTCCTTATGAGAATCCTTGCACTAACTTCTAGCATAGCTTCAACTTCTACCTCTCCTCCACCCGCATAGTTGTGGAGTGTAGGTTTGGTTGGTCGAAGGGCACATGGCAATACCTCAACAAGAAAGTCCTTAACCCGAAGCCAAATCTTGTGGCGAGGAGTATTTTTGCATGTTGCATTTTTCACTATATGTTGATTACAAGTGGAGGCTTGTTGGAGGTTGACGATGTCCATGTCCCTCCTGCAATAGATGATGGGCCTCAGCCGTCGGCAATTCCTATTCCTTGTTCCCATCATGTTGCTATAGCTCAAGCATGTGCCCAATGAGATGTTCTAGCTTAGTATGTTGTGGACTGACATTGACTCTTTTGTTATGGGACTACATTCATTTGTGATGTCGTTTTGAATTGCTTTGCAGAGCTTTGTAGACCAATACCATGATATGATGTTTAAGAAAATTTTAATAATGTGGGGAGTTTTACTCTTTTGTTTGCACACGTCACTATTATGATCCCACCCTTTGCAGTGCACATAGACCACTAGCATGGACTCACTGAATGAACCGACTCTTTTGCTTTCACACAAGCCACTATGTTCATGAACTTATCAAACGATCCCACCCTTTGCATTGCACACAAACCATTAACATGAACTTATCAAATGATCCCACCCTTTGCATTGCACAGAAACCGACAACATCAACTCATCAAATAATCCAACTCTTTGGAGTGCACATAGACCACCAACATGAACTCATCAAATGATCTGACGCTTTGGAGTGCACACATGCCAACAACAAGAACTTAACAAATGATCCACCCTTTGCATTGCACACAAACCGACAACATGAACTTATCAAATGATCCCACCCTTCTCATTGCACACAAATCAACACCATGAGCTCATCAAATGATCCGACTCTTTGGAGTGCACACAAACCATGAAAATGAACTTATCAAATGATCCGATTGTAGGGAGTGCACACAAATTATGAACATGAACTTATCAAATTATCCCATCAACAACATGAACTTATCAAATGATCCCACTCTTCGCATTGCACACAAATCAATAACATGAACTCATCAAATGATCCGATTCCTAGGAATGCACATAAACCCTGAACATGAACTTATCAAATGATCCCAACCTTTGCATTGCACACAAACCACGAACATGAACTTATCAAATGATCCCACCCTTTGCATTGCACACAAACCAACCACGTGGCCTCATGAAATGTACTTGCCCTTGTGTGTTTTGGTTTAAAATGTTCCACTTTGCTTCATATGATTTGAAAAAGGGTCCATTGAAAAAAAGGAAAGCACCTTTGCAGGACCAATGATATGCTCCACCTCATGGTTAGACCATTCCTAGAGAATATAAAATAAATGCATTCCTCCATTTAACAAATTTTTTTACATATGGGTTTCTCCATTTTTACCTTAGTCCAGATTAATCAATATCTTATCCAATATTTTAAATACTTGGTAGAATCTTACGGGTATGTCTCAATTCTAGCCAATGCACAAAAAGCTCTTCCTTATTTTAAACATTAACATCTCTTCCTTATATGGGACTTTTGGTTTGAGATGGGGAGTCCTAGCACAATTTCAGTGCTAGATTCTTTTTTCTTAAAGCTTGTTAAAATAAAGGACGTTCCTTCCATATAATGAGATTCTAAATTGTTTTGATTAGATCTATAATTTTATTCAATGTACCATAGTACTTTTCATTAAATAGTCTATTGTTAAAAGAGCTATAGAAACATTGTTCCCATAATCAAAGTTACTTTAGTTAGAGATTTTTCAAAATATTGCATGATGTCAATACTTGGATGCATAAGTAGCTAAAAGAACTCAAATATTGTGGGATGATAGGTGCTCCATTTAAGTTGGCTAGCATATTATGGAAGCTATTTGTTTTGCGACATTGTGGTAGTAGGTTCTTTTGCTCTCTTCTTGGAAAGGGGCATGCCATCCTTTATATTAGGTTAATTTTTCCAGAGACTACTTAATATTATATTGTGTGGAGGCACTGTTTGAAGGATAGAAACTTACAATTGCAACACATAGCTTACGTAATCTCTCTTGAATAATTTGAAAGAAGAGTTTGTTGCATTCAGCTGTGTTTTGTAAACATGGAGATATTTGTATGCTTGACTACATGGTAAACTTACAATGTGTTACTTGCTTGAGATTACAAAAAGAAGCATGAACATGGACAAATTAATAGTTCACCCTCTCCATATATGTGGAAACTTCATACTTAAAAACCTCGCTCCATATATGCAAGGCCGCACATAAAGTAAATTTATGAAAATGATTTGTGTGAGTGTGCACCCTCTTTCTATATTCGTTTATCACAAATTCTTAAGTGCAAAAGGAACAAATGAAAGTGGTGTAAATTAAGCAAAACACTCTTAAGTGCATAAGGAAGATATGAAAGTGAAATAAAGGAAGACAGAACATTCAAATGCATGTTTGTTATAGCAAAGAACTTGTCAGTTCTTTTTTCAAGAAAATCACTTCATTAAGTATGAATGAATGTCCATTAATAGAATATTACAAGACAGAGGAGAGAGAAATTTCTAGAGCTCCCTTTTACAAAATTTGGCATGGCCAATTTTGCAATGTAAAGTCGCCATCAAAGGAAATAATGTCAAAATTAAATACATGTGACGAATTGAAAGATGCCATTGAGCATAGTAAATGCGAGAAAGGTTGATGAAAATATATAAGATGGAGCGAAGTCCATTTACATCATGTGGAAGATGCTAGAATGGTGTATGCTTCTTGGAGGGAGGAAGCTATTTCAGATATCTAGAAGTCTATGTGCATCACCCTTGATGGCATGGATTAGAATAAAAAAACTTTTCCTACAATGAAATTCACCCCACCTTCATTGGAGGGTAAACATGGACTAAAAACACACTTGTATCAAGTATTAGTGCATGGATTACTATTTTTTTGTGATATATGGATTGATAGCTTGCAAGAACATGATAGTAACCAAGTGGCAACATCCATCATGAAAGCAATACAAAAAGTAGCACAGTGATGCGTGTACCTCTCAGAGTTAAAAGGAGGTAAATACTAGCTTCTTGCTGCAAACAAAATACAATAGAAATGATGCATAGGGTCGCCAAAGATAGATATCCTCCTTCCCCCAAAAATGGAGTGAAGACTTGGGTAATTCCCAAATACACTTTCTAGAAAGCAGTGGGCTGTCCAAGGACCAAAATGGATCAATGCTAAGGGCCTGGCCATGCATGGCACAATTTATAAATTGCATATGTGGCAAGGTATCTGACACACTCGTAAGGGCGACCATGTGGTGGATTTGATTCACCGTCATGTGCATTCACATGCAGATGCCATCTTGTAGGTTGCCACCAATTTCTATGCCTCCCTTCTTATAGTAGATCCTGATGCTAGAGTGGTTATTTGTGGCAACACTTGCCTGGGTTGGTGACTGGGGATATGACTGCCTCACTTGATGCACCCTTCACCAACTCAGAGTTCAGGATTGCTTTCTCTATCCTTCACAAGGGCAAGTGTCTTGATTCAGATGGACTTACCCCCTTATTTTTTATTACTTTTCGGGATCAGATTGGGGATCACATTACTTTAGCCCTGTAGGGTGTTTGGGACTCGGGTGAGATGCTAGAATCACTTACAGAGGGCCTCATTCATTTGATTCTGAAAGGGGGTTGCAGGAATTTAGTGTCTCAGTGGAGACCATTACTTTTCTTGGTACTTTGTGTAAAATCTTAGCTAAATCTATCAGCCTTCATCTGCAGCCCTTACTTCCAGATCTTATCCATGATATACAGACGGGCTTTGTGCATGGCAGGAGCATCTTTGACAACATCTTCTCATTTTGGGAGGCTTCTAATTGGGCCATGAATAATGGCCATAGGCTGGCCATTCTACTCTTGGAATTTGAGAAAGCTTATGACAAGGTAGACTGGGGCTTTTTGGAGGGCACATTTACTCGCTTTGGTTTCTCAGATGCATGGACTCAAACGGTGTTAGCCCTCTCTACAGATCAGCCCATAGCCAGGTTTTTATTGGTGGAGTCAGGGGGGATAAGCTTGAGATTACCAGATCAATCTGCTAGGGATGCCCTTTAGCCCCCTTATTTGTGGTTGAAGCTATGAGCTATTACATTAGATCTCAAGATGATATTGTAGGGATCATGCTTTCTTTGAGGAGGATGAGCTCTTAGATAGTGAGTTGGTAGATGATACAACTGTTTTTTAAGATGCCACTCCACAAATACTGACTTCATTCATGACGGCATTGGATTTGTTTTGCATTGCGGTAGGTGCACACATTAATTGGAACAAATCCAATGGCTTTTGGATAAGTGATGAGGACACTCTAGACTCAGGGAGTGACATAGGGTTCACTTCATGGATGATTTTTTCCTCTTAGTTTTGTTAAGAAGTGAAACTTTTATATTGCAGTCGAAAGTTTGTATGCAAGAACAAAAATAAAGGTTTAAAACATTCGCCAAGATTTAAAAATTTTACGAGAAATAAATTAAAAATTTGCAAGAATTTACAACTGTTTCTTCAAATTTCAAAAGAAAATACATATTCTATTGATATTATGAAACTAAATAAACTAGGTCGATAAACTTTTGCTAGGATTTTATATAAATATATAAGTATGGCTTTGATAAAAACATCCCTGGTTCACTTGGATTTAGAGGGGTGTTTTCATCAAATATCTAGGATGCTAGGTTGGGGTGGGCATCTCTCCAACACAGCAGTTTGCTCCCGTGTTGGAGAGTATTAGAAGGAAACTCAACTTTTGGAGTTTTGCCAGACTTGACCTTGCATCCAAAGTTGTGGTTGTGAACTAGGTATTATTGGCCACTGCTTGGTTCGTTTGCTTTTATTGGTGTAGGTCTAGAGGTTGTATCGCTCAGCTCATGAGGCCTATCAGAAACTTCTTATGGAGCGGTTTAGATGGCACCTCTGATGTTGTAGACAGGGTGGCTTGGGAGACCCTCATTCTCCCCATAGCAGAAGGAGGTCTCAATATTATTGACCTGAACTTGACCTGAACTTGCAGAGTATGGCCTTGCTTCGCAAGTTCGTAGTACGTGGATTGATATCTGGACAAGAGCCCTGGAAAGATTTCTTCTCACATAGCATTCATTCTTGTACTCCATATCTTGGGGGAGACTGGATGGATAGCATCAGATAGTTCTTTGCTTCAGCCCATCTCAGAACCCCCCCTTCCCCTCTCATGGCTGCTATTTTGAAATCTTGGGGCAACTTCAGAAACAGTCTTCATAGATTTCCACCCACCTTTTGTGAAGAAATTCATAGGCAACTAGTCATGTGGAATGACTCGATTTTGGATGATCATGGTAGGCCACTTGGAGTGTCACACTATATGCAGTGGTCTAGATGGGAGAGGGGACCTGCTTCTACAGTAGGTGCTTAGTAGGCCTTTATGAGACTTCCAGAGGATAAGAGACTTTTAGTAATTGGCCACCTCAGAGGGAGTGCAGTCAGGATACATCAAATAGAGGCAGCCACTTGGGCAGAGTGGATTAGCACGGATGACATGCCAATCATAGAGTCCACTTGGTGGGGAGCGTTCTTAGGGATGAGCGTTTTGTTACAGGTTATTGACCTATAGGATGTACACGAGGATACCCTAGTCTTCGATGCTCAATCAAGAGGAAGACTTACCAGATCTTTTGATGATATTCTTTTGGAGGTTGCCTTTCATCCTATCAAGATTGTAGGTTTCATGGAGTGGGGCAAGGACTCACAGTGGTATCTTGACCCCGATCCTCTTCTCCTTGCACTCGTGTCTTGGAGACTCTGGCTATATGGTGGTTCCCCTATCAGGTTCTTGTAGTGGGACCAAGGGTAGTGGGAATGGATTGATGAGGTGCACTGAGATAAGAATATCCTCTTGTTTCATTATGTATAGTCAAAAATGCTCGGAGATTTTAGCTCAACAGTAGAGGTTGGAGGCCCTTCAGAGCCCCTCATTGGGATATTTTTCAGATTTCCGTAGTTGTGCGGAAAAACTTTTGGCATAGGCTCTAGAAATCCCTCAAGAATAGAAAGATCACTCTTTTCTTTTGGCTTTCTATTCATGGAGGGATTGTAGTGAACTTGTGGAGATCCAGGTGTAGGGATGACCCTACTTGTCCTTGTTGCCACATTGCAGTTGAGTTAGTACAATATTACCTTTGGGAGTGCAGATAGGCGAGGACGATCTGAAAAGGTATTGCTAGGATTTCCAGTATCTTTCATACAACACCTTTCTATATGACTTGGGGGCTAGTAGCATGGTTATCTCTTATTGGCCCTCAGGTGTTTTTCAAGGGACATGATCCAAATCAAACTCTCATTGTACGGCAACACTCATTAAAGTCTTGTTCCCTCCACAATGTTCCCTTCACTCCTTTCAGAGCTGCTCATGCCTTAGTATACGTCTTGGGAGATTCTAACTAGCATTGTAGCTTGGCATATTTGGAGAGCCAAGTGTTCAGAGGCGATGGAGGGTAACCAGGTTCACCCTTCCTAGGCTATGGCTAGTATTTGGACCAACATAGTACACACTTTGATGGCCATCTAGGTGAGCATGCAGGGATCCTCCAAAGCAGCCACTACCAAGAGAGTTACTTTCTTCTCCCCCCACTCCTTCCCTTCCTTACCTCTCCCCTCCCCTTCCCCCTCCCCTCTCGTTATGCCTTCCATCCCCTCCCCTTTCCCCTTCCCCCTTCCCCTCCCCTCCCCATCACTCTTCCCCTCCCATTCCCTTCCTCACCCCTCTCCCTTTCCCTCCCCTCCCCATCCCCATTGCCTCCCCTCCCCTCCCCTTCCTCCCTCCCCCTCATTTTCCCTTCCGCCTTCCTTACCCTGACCTTCGCTTCCCCTTCTCTCCCCTCCCCCCCCATCTCTCTCTCTCTCTCTCACACACACATACACACACACACACACACACACACACACACACACACACACACTCACTCACTCACTCTCTCTCTCTCTCTCTCTCTCCCTCCTCTTCCTTGCCCCTTCTCCTTCCTTTCCCTTACTTTCTCACTCCGCTCCCCTTTCCCCTTCCTTTTCCTCTCTTTCTTACCTCCCTCCCTTTCTCTCTTTCCCCCTCCCTCCCCTCCAATAGTTGCAGCGTGAATCCCACATGGACAAGGATCAACCAAAAGCCTTGCAGGCATGCTTATGCCATGTGGACAAGTGAATTACACCGGTCCCCCCATATGTATGAATGGCCTTCCATCGATGAACCAAGGACATGTACATTTCATATGTGCATGTGCAGCATCATGTGACATGCCATATCTACGAGATTTTAGAGTTTTTAAACTCTCAAAAGGTGTTTATTGATACCGTTATGATATCTTGAAGACTTTAGAGGACTCTTATGGTATATAAATGTCATACATGGGCCATACATACATACATACATACATTAGAGGACTCTTATATAGTAAATTAATGTCATGCATGAGCCATACATACATACATACATACATACATAAATTAATTTATTCATGAATTTAAATTATTTTTATTAATTTAAATTATAATAAATTAAGTAAATAATTAAGAAAAAATTAAGTGTTTTGATGTAGCTATTCATGAGAGTTTACAAGTGTTTTTTATGTAAACTGTGTCATGTTAAATTTTATAATTTTGATTTAATTTCCTTCAAAAAACTCTAAAAAATTGAGCACAGGAGAATCCATGCAAACCAATTTTATGTCCAAAAGTATCTATAAAAATGAATTTGTACATTGACAAGTCCAGAATTAATGAAATAAGTGTTTATATTATAATATGTTATATATTATATAATATTTAATATATATTCTAACATTATATATTATATTATATATATATATTTTTATATATATATATAAAAGAGAGGGAGAGGGAGAGAGAGAGAGAAAGAGAGAAAGAGAGAGATGAGATAGAGGGAGAGAGAGAGAGAGAGAGATAGATACTGCATTATATTATATAATATTTAATATATATTCTAACCTTATATTATATTATACCCTTGGAATATCATTTGCATGGTTGGACATGCTTATTTCCTTATTGAAACCCTAGCTAGTTTAATGGCATTAATTTAGGGGAAAAATCAAAATATACAAGTATTCTTTAAAAAACCCTATCTTTTTTAAATTAAATTGATAAAAGAATCAAAGTGAGAAGAATTGTTTTAGGAAACCCCCATTTTGAGCTATAAATTTGAAATAAATCCAAATCTTAAATTTTTTAAATAAAAAAATTAAAAAACTTTAAAATCTAGAAACTTTTTTGGAAAACCCTCATTTTTTTGCTCGTGATTTAGGAAAAATAAAAATATTAAGAAAACCCCCATTTTAAGGTATAAAATTGAAAAAAACCTTCAATTGTGCTTTTTTTTGGGGGAAATTCTAATTCAAAAATCAAAAGATAGAAACTTTTTCTTAAAGACCCTCACTTCTTTTTTCCTAAAAATGATGGTTTATATTATTAAAAGTTTGTCAGTTATATATCATCTGGGAATAGACCCCTGGATAAAGAAAGGGGTACAAAGTATAGAGTATAGAGTAAACTTTTGATCATCTGTGGAAATTGAATCAACTAAAAAAATAGTGTCATCTAGAAACTATAGTAGGAACACTATAAATTTGTGCGTAGAAGGAAGACATCATGAAACAGAACTTGAGATCGCAGTTTCCTAGTTCTCTTCTGGAACAATGTGTGTTGTAACCTTGAGTACCACTGTACCCAAGGTGTGTGGGTAAGGACATGGTTTCCTTGTCCTACGCTTCGGAGTTGATTTCGGGGGCTAAAAGTCCTTAGGTGTCTCCTTGCGTCAAAATCTATACATGGCACTTGAGGGGTTAGTCATGGGAACAAGTCCTTTGAAATCCAGGCACGGTTGAATAGGAGCTGGAGAGACAAGGGTGAGAATTTGGACAATGTGGGCTTGTAGACGGCGACTACAGACCATTTTGTTGGGTTGAATCAAAATCAAAGCCGGCGAGGGGGAAGTAATCAAGGAGCCATTTAAGAGGAGCTAGGGAGTGAGGAGGGCAAGGTAATTGTAGGCAATTGATTAGCAACTGCTTGAAAGTTTTGTTAAAGAAAATTAGGTAGTGCACATTCCTTGCGGGTCTCCTTGTCCACCAAGGATTCCATTTGTGCCAATAGAGTAGCTTCATCTTTGACCATTTTATTTTCCTTTTTATAGGATTCTTAAACCTGCAAATGGAGATGTTTGATTTTCTATGGATTATCTCCTCGTTCATGTGTTCATCCATAGATTTAGTAAAAGCTCATTAGCATCCACTTGAATATTGTTAAAGAATGTAGTGACCAAATGGTCCAGATTGCAGAGCTATGAACAACATTCTAGTTGGTAAGGGCTCTACTTGGGGTATCTCCGAATAAAAGATCCACATAATTGAAAGGAAAAAGGGCAAGATGTTTATAAACGATATCCTATAGAGATATAAAAAGACTATAGTTGAGGAAGAGGTGAGGAATGTCTTCCTACTCTCTGTAGCACCATTGGATAGATTCTGTTTCCTTGTCCGATTCTTAAAGCATGCTTGGGTATCCAGACTCTTTTGGGGAGAATGATCCATAATAGGTGTGCCTGTTTTTTTGGGTCCCAAACCTTTTCAAATGTCTTGGCCCTCCTGGCCCACACCACTTCTGAATCCCTCCTGAGCCACTTCTGGTTAAGTTAAATAATTAGTTCCTCTTGACCTTCCACCTAGATAGGGACCGGGTATAGTTGAGTTTGTCTTGCCCATCTAAATTCTCTGGTGGTTGGTTGTAGTCTTCCTCCCATCCATGGGAGAGAATCCCTAGTCCAAAGTCCTTGTCTCTCCTATAGCAGTAGCAAATCAAATGTGTTGAGCCTAAAATTGACCATCAGTGTATTGTCATCTAGCTAGTCCCCTTGTTCTTTATTCTTGGGAACCTTGTGATCATCTGCATCCCCCCCTCCCCACAAAGTGCCACCTCAACACATTTGTGGGTGCCACCTATATACCTCATTTGAGGTATTTGCCACCTCAACACGTGCTTTCCCTACCATATAAGCCTCCCTAAGGTGCCAACTCACTCAAGAATGCCATGCCATTACCTCAATTGAGGTTTTAGGGATGCCACCTAGGACACCCAAGCCTAAGCACCTTGCCACATGTTACCATGCTATTGATTGGCAATACCTCGGTTGAGGTATTGCTATCTGTTACTCATCCCCTCAATTCCTTTCTATTTTGGTGCCCCCCTTGTGTAACACTTTTCTTGGAGTGGCACAAAGGTGGACAACCTTAGCTTGCAACCAACCTAAGGTCCCATGTGCAAGTTAGCAAGTTTAAGTGTTTTTAAAACCTTATAAGAAATAACATTATTTAAGAATTAATTTAGGATTTTTGGAATTAAATACTATTTAAAGGTTTTTTAAAAATAGAAAACTATCCCATATCTAAAACAAATATTTGTCATTTTTATTATTACACACTCTTCCTTGCAAGATTATTTCATTCAATTACCCATTGCATCTCATTTTCAATTATGTAAGAAATTATGCATTTTCTCATGAACATCAAATAACGGGAAATATCATAATACTTGGATATCCTATAATGAGAATATATTGCTATATGTTAATACATGAGCTTGTTGGTGGGATTTTATATAGAACAATCCCTTATAAACTAACTAAGAAAAAATACAACTATGATGGCTAACCAAATAGAAGGATTTATTTGAAATATTAAACCAATTCACAAGCTCCTTATGAAGTACTTGTAAGAAAATAATATGTCTGTGCTCAATAGATAACAGGATCTTGTATGCGAGAGAGAAAAGCAGATAGTATGGAGAATCAAACATTTGATTACTATAAAACTGATACAATAGATGGCGTTGCCTCCCAGTCGTGCGCTCCTGTGTGAGGAGCTTCAATGCATGCTAGAAACAGTAGAGGACGGAGGTTGGATGCTAAGGAATCAGGGTTGCTATAGCCAGTGATGATAATGGGCTTCACGGGCTTGGTCTTATATAGCCACCAGTCGTAGTTGGTTAGACTCAATTGGGAGACCTCCCAAACCATCGACTGGAGGTCGGTCCCGAAATAGGCCACTAACCACACTATAGAACCGTGGCGTCGAATAGAGCAACTAACCTACGAAGTTCATTTGGCCCACAGCCATCCGAGATCATCTGGGGCTCCAAACGGGCCCTGCAACCCGAGAGTGGGCTGCCCCGGGAAATGCTCCATCTACCCTCAGTGCGGTCAGTCATGGGATGCCTTCCCACACTTGCATGTAGCCTAGCTGGTAGTGTGCCAACTCTATCTGAAGGCGTCTAGCCATCAGGCCACACATGGCCCCCATCTGGTGTCCAAACCAGGACCTACCCGATAACCGAGCTACTCAAATGCCTTCTCCTCATATGGGGGGCTTACAAGTAGAGTTAGCTGGTTCTTGCATAGTTACACGAGAGTGGAGCATTGATATCTAACACCCCCCCTCAATGTCCACCCACAAGTGAACTTACTTTTTTGGCCCAATGCCAAGTCAATGAAGATGCCTCTCTAGCAAGTCTCTTCCAAGAGCCTTCGTGAAGATGTCCGCAACATTCTCTGTAGTCGGACAGTACACCAAGTCGACCTCTCCATCTATGATGAGCTCGCGTATAAAGTGATATTGAATCTCAATGTGTTTTGTGCGAGGATGGAACACAGGGTTCTTTGCAATCACCATGCAACTCTGATTGTCACATGATAACTGCGTAGGCTTGTTCTGCACTCCACCTATGTCCCTTAAAGTCCTCCTCAACCACACTGCCTCACAAGAAGCAAAACATGCTGATTTGTACTCAGCCTCGGTAGAAGAAAGAGCAACTATAGGTTGCTTCTTGTTGACCCATGACACAACTCTAGATCCAAGTGAGAAATAGTAACTTGTCACTGATCTCCTACTATCCACATCTCTTGCCCAATCCGAGTCATAGAATCTGGTCAAGGTGTTGCCCTTGGTATAGGTGATGCCATAATCAAGTGTGCCTTTGATGTATTTTAGCACTTACATCCCTACAATCCAATGGTTCTCCTGGGGCTTATTGGAAAACCTACTTAGTACACCAGACGCAAAGCTGATGTCCAGTCGTGTGTTGCACAAGTAAATCAAACTACCCACAAGCCTTCTATACTTCGCTTCGTCCACCAGTGATGATGAATCCTCATTTGAAAGCTTCATGTCAACCTCCATAGGGGTGCCAATTGTCTTGCACTTAGCCATGCCAAATGCCTTCAGTATCTCTCCAGCATACTTCAGCTATGAGATGAAGATCTATTTTGGCTCTTGCCAAACTTCAATCCCCAAACAGAAATGCATCAGTCCGAGTCTGTCATTTCAAACTCCCTTCCTAGCAAATGCTTTGTCTGCGAGATCTTCTCTTCATGGTTCCCTGTTATGACAAGGTCATCCACATAAAGGACCACGATCATACACCTGCCTCCTTCTCTGTAGTTATACAAATTTGCATCAGATGGGCTCCTCCTGAACCCGTTTTGTAGAAAGTAGGCATCAATCCACTGGTACCATGCTCGTGGGGCCTGTTTCAGCTCGTAAAGTGCCTTCTTTAGTTTATAGAATTTACCTTCTGAACCGGGGATCCCGGGCATCACAAAACCTAGTGGTTGTTCCACGTATACCTCCTCCTTAAGATCTCCATTTAGAAAGGCAGATTTTACATCCATCTGAAATACGGGCCAACTTTCTTGTGCTACTAAAGCCAAAACACTGCAAATTGTGGTTAGTCGAGCTGTGGGAGCAAAAGTATCCTGATAATCAAAACCATGCATGTGTGCGAATCCTTTTGCCATGAGCCAAGCCTTGTACTTATCCAACATACCGTTGGACTTGTACTTGGTCTTGTACACCCACTTGGTGCCGATTACCTTCCGTTTTGGTGGTCGATCCACAAGGTCCCAAGTGTTGTGCTTCATTATGGAGCCATACTCTGACTGCACAGCCTCCATCCACCTATCATCACCCTGTGCCTCTTCAAGACACTTGGGTTCTTTAGCACAGATCACTTCTAACATCAAAGCGTAGTTGACCAAGTGTTCCTGCACCCTTCTTTGCTCCTCTAATCTCCTGGACCAACAGTGTTCAGATGGTTCCTCCTCAATGGTTGGAGGTTCTCTGTCATGCAAAAGCTGCTTTACCCACTTTGGGAATGGCCGTTGCCATTGTGGTTCTGTAGGCTCTTCGTCGTCTTCTTTATCTTGAATCCTCCCAAGCACTGTTGGGGGAGTTCGGTCTATTGTTAGTAGTTGTACTGGATGGATATCCTGGTCCTGGTTGTCTAGGAAGGAAGCATCCTCCTCCAATTGATGCGGATGTCCTGATAAGACCACATCGTGACTTACTATTACCTTCTTGGTAACAGGGTTATAGAGACGGTAACCCTTCGCCACTGTAGCCCAAGAAAATACACTTCCGGCTCTTCGGTTTCCATTTGGTCATGTTAGCATTAGGGACATGCACAAAACAGTCACATCCAAAAACTCTGAAATGTGCAGCTAAAGGTTTCTTACCAGAAAAGGCTTGCAGTGGAGTTATTTCATTCATAGCCTTTGTGTAGCTATGATTCAGAATGTAAACCGCCGTGTTACATGCTTCAGCCTAGAAAGTATTTGGCAAATCTTTCCCTTTCATCATAATCCTGCCCATTTCACAGACGACATGCATCTTGTGCTCTGCTACTCCATTTTGCTGTGATGTATGCAGCGGGGGTTTCTACCTCTTGATCCCGTGATTTTTGCAGTAACTTTTGAATTCACTTGATGTGAACTCACCACCTCTGTCTGATCTCAACTTCTTCACCTTCCTCCCCATTTCTTTCTTGACCATTACATGCCATTCTTTGAACTTACTAAAAGCCTCATCTTTAGTCTTTAGGAAGTATATCCATATCCTTCTAATGTAGTCGTCGATCAGCGTCATGAATAGTAGGAACCACCCAAAGCTTCCATCTCCATCTTTTCGTAGAGGTCCGTGTCAATGAGCTCTAGAGGAGCCTTTGCCCTGCTTGCCTCTTTAGGAAAGGGTTGCCAATGCTGCTTGCCCATCATGCAAGCTTCACATACGTCGAGTAGATCTATAATTTCTGGTAGGTTTGCAATCATTCCACTTTTATACATCTCCTTTAAAGAACTAAGGTTTAGATGACCAAACTTCTCATGCCATAGCTTAGTGTTCTTCACATCGGCTCGAGCACTGAAAGCTGAGAGTTCGTAGATGTTGTTGCACCATGTACCTTTACCAATGACCTTCCCTTGAAGATCCAAAATTTATGCACCATTCTTATCGAATTGAACTTTGAGGTCCCGATCCGTGATCACAAAAACGGACAACAAGTTCCTCTTGATATCTGGCACATAAAGAACATCGGACAACTATTTTACAACTCCATCTGACTTGAGAGCAATCGTACCTTTTACTTTTGCTAGACATTTTGCATCATTGCTGACTGCTACCAGGATGTCATTCCCTATTGAATGCAGAGAGGTATACCAATCCTTACGACTAGTCATGTGGCGTGATGCACCGCTGTCAATAACCCAAGGTTCATTCATAGGTACATGAACTGCCTCCGTGAAAATCTCCTCAATTGCTACAAACTACTTTACTGGTACTGCCTGCATGCTGTTATTGGACTCTTTCTTTACTCCGTTCTTCTCATCTGCAATCTTCTTCTGGCACTCATTCTGCTTGTGCCCTACCTTTTTGCAATAGAAGCACTTGATCTTCTTCTTTCTCTTTTTATCATCAGCAGAAGATGGGTTACTAGAGTCCTTACCCTTACCTTTCTTTGCTCCAGCTGAGAAAGCCGAATCTTCTCCAGTCCTCGTCTTTTGATGCATCTCCTCCTCCAGAAGCATAGTGCTGAAATCCTCAAAGTTGAGGGGTAGATTTCTGTTCTACGTATTCAGTGCCGTAACAAGACCGTCATACTTTGGTGGGAGAATCCGTATGCACCTTCGTGCTAGATTCTTCACCCTAGTGATGAACTTCTCTGCCATTTCAAACTCAGACAATTTCTTGTTCGCGAGTTGAGTCTCCAGATTCTGCGTCCGATTCGTGGTCTCGTACTGATTTTTTAAGACCGCCATCCATGCCTCCTCCATTGTGGTGACATGTTGAATTAAGCCATGATAGAAAAACTTACACTGCAGACAATAGAACACAGCGCATCTACATTTCTTTGTGTCCACGCGAGAATCTCATCTGCACTTGGTACTATCTGTTGTGCTGCATTGGCTGGATTCGGTCTCGCAATCGGCTTTAGGTCCACCCCAGTAGTAGTATCCCAAAGCTTGTATATGCTTAGGATAGTATTCATCTTGAACTTCCAGAGTGGATAGTTAGTGCCGTCCAGCTTTCCACTTTCGTTGAACGGTGGGATTCGTAGTCTTGCGGGCTGGGCCATCTCTCACAATCTGCTCGCAAACAGAAACACACTACCAAATCTTCTTGCTAGAGCCCAAAATTTGATACCTTGTAAGAAAATAATGCTAATTAGAAATGAACCTACTATGGTAACCCAAGGGCTAAGGGACCCCCATCATTGACTCAACGAACATGGGTACCTTATTTTGAAATTAGCCAACCTTGGCCTTTGGATGGAGGTGATGGTGGATAGATCAAAGGTCTAGGAAGCCTTTAGTGTATGGTGGATGCACTTTGGTGGGATCCAAATAGTAAAATTTGACTTTGGGAAATCCTTATTAAGAGGGGAAAGGTGGGTTTTATTATGGGCCCTTGATTCAAGTCCTAGATCAATGGATGAGACAGAGGGGAGGGTGGAGGCTGAAGCACATTTTGGAGGGCTAGGATTGAAGCGCATTTTGGATGGCTTGGATTGCTCACTTTCAAATGAAGGGCCAGCATTCAAGTACCTTTTCCCCTCATCTCATCCCTTGATCTACTTCCAAATCTAGAGCCTAGATTTTGATGTGCCATTTACACTCATCTCCTCCCTTGGATCTACTAGCAAATCTATGGCTCATATTGAAACACAGTTTCCTCTCAGCTTGTCCATTAGATCTTTGTCTTGATCAAGGGTGGAGATTTCATCATTCTGTGTTTCCTCTCACCTTGTCCATTAGATCTTTGTCTTGATCAAGGTAGGAGATTTCATCATTCTATCCTTTAATGGTATCCCTTGGATCTACCCCTTGATCTAATGGCTAGGAGTGCTTTACCTCAAATTTGAATGTATCCCTTGGATTGGCCTACAACCTAAAGTTCATAGAGTGACAAACTTACCAACACCTCGGAAGATGCACATCTAAGAGGAAATGCTCTCTAACTTGAGAAATGGCCTATAGAAATGAAAGGGGTCCCCAACTTAGATAAACTAGTTGCAAAGACGGTGACATTAGCTATGTTGGTGTCCCTTGAGACAAAGGAGAAATGGCTTGGGCATACAAGGTCGAAGATGTTGTCAATTAGAAGGGTCAACATAGTTCCAGTGGTTGAACGTACAATGGAAGCAATGCATGATCATCTCGATCCAAGAAGTTTGTGGGTTTCAATAAAATGCAAGAAAAGGAGGGACAACCAAAGTGCAGAATTGATTGCCATTAGGGGAGATTTGGGGTCTCAAAAGGGCCTCATAAGGAATGGATTAAGAAATGGATTAAGCTAATTATAACTGAACCTACTATGGTAACCCATGGGCTAAAGGACCCGTAGCAATGACTGAACTAACATGGGTACCTTTATTTTAAATTGCACAACCTTGTCCTTTGGATGAAGGTGATGGTGGATAGATCAAAGGTCTAGAATGCCTTTAGTGGATGGTGGATGCACTTTGGTGGGCTCCAAAAGGTAAAATATGACTCTAGGGAGGCCTGATTAAGAGGGGAAAGGTGGGTTTTCATATGGGCCCTTGATTCAAGTCCAAGATCAATGAATGAGATGGAGGCACCTAATGGAGGGTGGAGACTGAAGCACATTTTAGAGGGCTAGGATTGAAGCGCATTTTGGATGGCTTGCATTGCTCACTTTCAAATGAAGGGCTTAGATTCAAGAGCCTTTTCCCCTCCTCTCATCCCTTGATCTACTTCCAAATCTAGAGCGTGAATTGAAGCACCATTTGCACTCATCTCCTCCCTTGGATCTACTAGAAAATCTGTGGCTCATATTGAAGCGCATTTTCCTCTCATCTTGTCCACCATTAGATCTTTGTGTTGATCAAGGGTGGAGATTTCATCATTATATCCTTTCATGGTATCCCTTAGGTCTACCCCTTTGATCTAATGGCTGGGACTGCTTTACCTCAAATTTGAATGTATCCCTTGGATTTCCCTACACCCTAAAGTGCGTAGAGTGAGAAACTTACCAACACCTCGAAAGTTGCATGCCCAAGAGGAAATGCTCTCTGACTTGAGATATGGCCTGCGGAAAGTGAAAAGGGTGCACAGCCTAGATCAACTAGTTGCAAAGAGGGTGACATTAGCTATGTTGGTGTGAGACAAAGGAGAAACATCTTGGCCATACAAGGTCAAAGATGTTGTCAATTAGAAGGACCAACATAGCTCCAGTGGTTGAACATAGAGTGAAAACAATGCACGATCATCTCGATCCAAAAAGTTTGTGGGCTTCAATAGAATGCAAGAAAAGGAGGGACATCCAAAGTGCAGAATTGAGTGCCATTAGGGTAGATTTGGGGTCTCAAAAGGGCCTCATAATAATGAAAGGACTAAAAAATGGATTAAGTTAATTAGAAATGAACCTACCATGGAAACCCATGATGGGCTAAAGGACCCGTAGGATTGACTCAACTGACATGGGTACCATATTTTGAAATTGGGCAACCTTGGCCTTTGAATGGAGGTGATGGTGGATAGATCAAAGGTCCAGGATGCCTTTACTGTATGGTGGATGCACTTTGGTGGGATCCAAAAGGAAAAATTCGACTTTGGGGAGGCCTCATTAAGAGGGGAAAGGTGGGTTTTAATATGGGCCCTTGATTCAAGTCCTAGATCAATGGATGAGACAGAGGCACCTAATGGACGGTGGAGACTGAAGCTCATTTTGGAGGGCTAGGATTGAAGTGCATTTTCGATGGCTTGGATTGCTCACTTTCAAATGAAGGGCCCGAATTTAAGTGCCTTTTCCCCTCATCTCATCCCTTTATCTACTTCTAAATCTAGAGCCCAGATTGAAGCACCATTTGCACTCTCTCCTCCCTTGGATCTACTAGCAAATCTATGGCTCATATTGAAGTGCAGTTTTCTCTCATCTTGTTCATTAGATTTTTGTGTTGATCAAGGGTAGAGATTCCCTTGGATCTACCCCTTGATCTAATGGATGGGAGTGTTTTACCTCAAATTTGAATGTATCCCTTGGATTGGCCTACACCCTAAAGTTCGTAGAGTGACAAACTTACCAACACCTCAGAAGATGCAGCCCAAGAGGAAATGCTCTCTAACTTGAGAAATGGCTTATAGAAAGTGAAAGGGGTGCCCAGCCTAGATAAACTAGTTGCAAAGATAGTGACAGTAGCTATGTTGATGTCCCTTGAGACAAAGGAGAAATGGCTTGGGCACACAAGGTCACAGATGTTGTCAATTAGAAGGACCAACATGGTTCCAGTGGTTGAATATAGAGTGGAAGCAATGCACCGATCCAAGAAGGTTGTGGGTTTCAATAGAATGCAAGAAAAGTAGGGACAATCAAACTGTAGAATTGATTACCATTAGGGGAGATTTGGGGTCTCAAAAGGGCCTCATAAGTAATGGATTAATCTAGTTAGAAATAAACCTACTATGGTAACCCATTGGCTAAAAGACCTGTAGCAGTGGCTGAACTGATAGGTACCTTTATTTTGAAACTGTGCAACCTTGTCCTTTGGATGGAGGTGATGGTGGATAGATCAAAGGTCTAGAATGCCTTTAGTGGATGGTCGATGCACTTTGGTGGGTTCCAAAAGGTAAAATCTGACTTTGGGGAGGGCTCATTAAGAGGGGAAAGGTGGGTTTTAATATGGACGCTTGATTCAGGTCCAAGATCAATGAATGAGATGGAGGCGCCTAATGGAGGGTGGAGACTGAAGCACATTTTGGAGGGCTAGGATTGAAGCACATTTTGGATGGCTTAGATTGCTCACTTTCAAATCAAGGGCCCAAATTCAAGAGCCTTTTCCGCTCATCTCATCCCTTGATCTACTTCCAAATCTAGAGCCCAAATCGAAGCGCCATTTGCACTCATCTCCTCCCTTGGATCTACTAGAATATCTATGGCTCATATTAAAGCGCATATTCCTCTCATCTTGTCCATTAGATCTTTGTGTTGTGTAAGAAAATAATACAACGTCTATACTCAACAGATAACAGGATCTCGTACACAAGAGAGAAAATAAGATAGTATGGAGAATAAAAAATTTGATTACTGCAAAATGGATTAAGCTAATTAGAAAAGAAGCTACTATGGTAACCCATGGGCTAAGGGACCTATAGCATTGACTCAACTGACATGGGTACCATATTTTGAAATTGGGCAACCTTGGCCTACGGAAATTGAAAGGGGTGCACAACTTAGATCGACTAGTTGCAAAGAGGGTGACATTAGCTATGTTGGTGTCCCTTCAGACAAATGAAAAATGGCTTGGGCGCACAAGGTCAAAGATGTTGTCAATTAGAAGGTTCGACATGGCTCTAGTGGTTGAACATCGAGTGGAAGTGATGCACAATGATCCCGATCCAAGAAGTTTGTGGGCTTCAATAGAATGCAAGAAAAGGAGGGACAACCAATGTGCAGAATTGATTACCATTAGGGGAGATTTGGGGTCTCAAAAGAGCCTCATAAGGGACGGATTAAGAAATGGATTAAGCTAAATGAACCTACTATGGTGACCAATGGGCTAAAGGACCCGTAGCATGGACTCAACTGACATGGGTACCTTTATTTTGAAATTGGGCAACCTTGGCCTTTGGATGGAGGTGATGGTGGATAGATAAAAGGTATAGAATGCCTTTAGTGGATGGTGGATGCACTTTGGTGGGCTCCAAAAGGTAAAATTTGACTTTGGGGAGGCCTGATTAAGAGGGGAAAGGTGGGTTTCAATATGGGCCCTTGATTCAAGTCCAAGATCAATGGATGAGATGGAGGCGCCTAATGGAGGGTGGAGACTGAAGCACATTTTGGAGGGCTAGGATTGTGAAGCAGATTTTGGATGGCTTGGATTGCTCACTTTCAAATGAAGGGCCTAGATTCAAGTTCCTTTTCCCCTTATCTCATCCCTTAATCTACTTCCAAATCTAGAGCCCAGATTGAAGTGCCATTTGCACTCATCTCCTCCCTTGGATCTACTAGCAAATCTATGGCTCATATTGAAGCACATTTTCCTCTCATCTGGTCCATTAGATCTTTGTGTTGATTAAAGGTGAAGATTTCATCATTCTATCCTTTGATGATATCCCTTAGATCTACCCCTTGATCTAAGAGCTGGGAGTGCTTTACCTCAAATTGAAACGTATCCCTTGGATTGAAGATTAGATCAAGGGCTCGTAGTGAATATCATAGGTCCAAACACTAGGTTAGAGGTCACCAAAAAATTAAATTCTTTTGTCAGCTTCAACATGGCATTGCCCCATAGCTCTCAGATCACTCTCATTGGTACACCTCAAATTTCTTTCTAATCCCTTGAAATTAGGAAACACTAATTGGGGGCCATTTTGAGACCCCAAATTTCCCCTAATATAGAGTGACAACATTTTGGCACAAAAATAAGAGAGTTTTTCCAAATAAGGACATCTGTAGAAAGTGGCATCATGTGTTGCAAGGGAGACTAGGTTTTGTAGCCTAAGGTCTTGTGGGAGATATTGGTTTGTCCAAAGGGAGACTATGAGTGGCACCATATTGAATGCATTCGTGGCACATGCAAGCATTGTAGTCTAAAGAAATTTCATGTTTGTCTAAATGAAATGAGGGAAGATAGCCATGTTGCTCTAAAATGGAGGAGATTTGAAAATATCAATGTTGAAGAATCTTATAAAAAGAGATGGCTACTATCATATAAGAGCACTCAACTGCTGTGGGAGCTTATAGGTCACTTGGTTCAATCCATCCCAAAATATGTGCTTCACAATTTCATGGCCAGCTAGCAGGATAAGCAGTCCAAGATGTGCCTTGCCAAATTTTTCCATGACACTATTGTTTTGTCATAGATTTTGTAGAAAATTATTGATTTCAAGAAGAAGATGGGAAACAAAGTGCTCAATGGTACAGCAAGCAGATAACAATTCTTGTGCATGTCATGTACAATCATTTTCTTGATCCTTCTATGATCGATGCCAATTTGATTACTGACTCACAGGAGTCCAAGCTAGTATATGAGTCCAGGTCAATGCAACACACATACCATTTCTACATTTTAGATGATAGGAAACATGACTCCTTATTTGTGCAGCATGCTTTTCTACTGCATTGGGAATTTCTTAAAAAAGAAGATCCCCATGCAAAAAATATAAAACAACATTGGGTGTGGTCAAATGGTGCTTCCTCTCAATTTAAATCATCACGTAGATTTTAATTTGTCCCAAGGTTCAAATCCCTGACCAGTGGTCTAGACATGATGTGGGATTTCTTTGAGTCTAGCCATGGCAAGGGTGAACATGATGGATGTGGTGCTATTATTCAGTGAGCTCTATTTAAACACCATTAAAATTTCCTCACAAAAATATCAATGATTCCCATGATGCTATAACATGGCTTACAGCCAACCTCTCCACCACAAGAGCACATTCAACATACCACAAACAAAGCCTTAAGAATAGTGTAGTGTGTAGAGTGTTCCATGAAGTGAAAGTGGATGAAGTGCAAAGGAGAAGCCAACATGACTGTGAGACAATTAAAGGAGTTTGTATTTTGCACAGCATATGGGTCTTTTCAAACAACCGCTTGATCAAACAAGAAAACTTTATTGTTTTTGCAATGCATGCATCATAGGGGATCATGAAAATTGTGAGATCATTGCAAATATGAAGACATGGGAGCGAGTTCAATTTTTCCCTCTACGTTTAGATGGAGTGACAAACAATGGAGAGACAAACAATGACTCACCATAGTTTGGGGAGAGTTTTGATGACCTCATTGACTGTCTAGAAGAGGAAGATAACTTTGCAGTTGTTGCTGCCTTTGGGAAGAATGAGGAAGATGACCCATACTTTCTATTGCAATGCACAAAATCTAATCACAAGGTTGAGGAAGCATTTAAGGTGATGGGATATCTCAAGGTGTATGCCTCAGGCACACCTTATGTTTCTATGTGTGAGTGCTAGAGGCACAGTTAGGTGCCCACAAGCATAGTTAGGTGGTGGAGAGCCACATAGGATGATTGAGAGAATCTAGGAGCAGATTGAGGAGATGATTGTGGAGCTCTGAAGTCATCAGTGATGTCAGTGAGCATGTATGAGGTGCCTACTTAAGGACCTCACTCTTCTTCATTCTACAAGCAAGTAATGCAAGTATTCTGAGTTTGTGTCCACTCTTTCCTTTCCTTTCAGTTTACCAACATGGTATTAGAGCCCTTTGATCCCCGTTAAGCCCATTTCTACCACATCATCTTCTTCTTCTTCATCTTCTTCTTCTCCATTTTCCTCTTTCTTCCCAAAATTTTTGAGAGCTTGGTTCTCCACCTACAAACGACCATTGCCCAAACCCTCTGAGCTGGAAACTCCTCTAGTATGGGCGAACTTCCACTTGTAAGCAATTGAAGAAAAAATGTCTGTGGTGACTGCCATTCCCCAAACAGTGTATTTTTTGCCATTTCTTCTACTGCTCAATACTCCCTGCCTGCTCCGCCATTACTTGAGCCCTCTTAGGAGTAGATGGGCGACCTCAAGACAAAGATTTTGAGCCATTTTTCAGCTCATTTGGTTCAGTAACGAGGGAGAAATCATCAAAACTCAGGTTCAGACTGTAGCAACTCTCCCGAGCAAAAGTGCGCACCATTTCGTCCAACCTCTGTGCTGGACCCTCTCTGATATATGAGCTTTCTTTTGCTTTAGAAAGCCCTCTTTTCTTTGCTTTGAAGAGTGAGCTACAAGCCCTCCAAGTTCAGCCTTTTGGTTTTGACAGTTTTGGACAAGTTTTTGAAGATGATGCTACATAAAATGCTACTCTAGCATTTCTGTTTTTTTGAATCTTTCAATAACTTTAGTACAAGTGTGGCTTCAGTTTTGTTTTGAATTGCTAGACCTGGTTTTGATTGGAAAGTATTCATTTTAGCCACTTCTATGAAGCATGTAAGAAGAAGCATCATTGATTGAATATTGGTCACTAGTCTTTGCTACATCAAGTGCTCATATTTTGGAAGTCTTTCAGTTATTTTTTGCCTTGTAAGAGCGATAGACACTGCCCAATATCTGGGTTAGACCCTCTCATGGCTACCCTATTGAATCTAGAGAAGTTCAATGGAAAGGGCTTCCACACATGGCAGATGAAGGTGAAATTTGCATTGATGAGGGAGAACTTATGGGGACTTGTCAAACCTACTCCTACCGCTTCTTCTACGGCCTCTAATGCTGGAGAATCCTCAACTCCAACACGACTGGCAAGGGATCCAGCTAGAGAAGAAAAAGCATATGGTATCATTGCTCTTGCTTTAGGAGATGATTATATTCACTATATCTCTGACTTGGAGTCTCCTTCAGAAGCTTGGCAGAAGCTTGACATGATTTTTGGTGCTAGCTCTCACATCTCTAAACTATCACTTAAAATCTCTTTCTTTGAATTGAAGATGGCTAGTGTACTACTTTAGCAGCTCATGTCAACTATATGTGGAGTCTTATGACTCAATTAGCTTCTATCAACTCTCCTATTACTCCAGATGATGCTATGGCTGTGTTACTTAAGAGTATGCCTGAAGATTATGATCACATAGTTACCACTTTGAAAAATCTTCCTAATCCTAATCTTGAAGGTATTATCTCTGCTCTCCAAGAAGAAGAAAGGCATATGGAGCTCAGGAAAGGCAATGACACTGTTTATGCTATAAAAGTCCAGAAGGGCAAGTATACCCCTTGCAATCACTGTGGAAAGACAAATCACCTTTCAAAGGACCGCTTCAAAATTAATCCATGCAAGCACTGTGGCAAGAACAACCATAATGAGAAGTTTTGCAGAGCCAAAGCAAAGACAGAAAATGCAAATCTACTTTCAGTTGATGAGCTTCCACAAGATGAGGCATCCTTTGAAGATTATGCATTTTAAAACATCTCTATGTATGCTCCAAATCTCTCTTTTTATGTCAAGGTACTCAGCCTGGATAGTCCTCCAAAATGAATGAAATAAACTATTGTGTTTTGTGTGTTTTGTAAACACCTCTGGTCACCTTATGATGTAGGCCATGTGTATGTTTTGCTCCATGGTACCTCCTGCAGACATTGTGTGCATGTACATGCAGGGGAGATAACCATTGGAAGGTCTTTTTGTATCCCTTTTGTTTACCTTACACCCAAGGGAACCCTTGCTAGCATGAGAACCTAGCCATAGATTTATCCTTGACCACCATGAGATGGCATGAGAAACTATGAGACTAGATGTATCCTTGACATAGCCTGAGGCATTCCCTTGAGGGGGGGTTTGATGGGATATCTCAAGGTGTATGCCTCAGGCACACCTTATGTTTCTATGTGTGAGTGCTAGAGGCACAGTTAGGTGCCCACAAGCACAGTTAGGTGGTGGAGAGCCACATAGGATGATTGAGAGAATCTAGGAGTAGATTGAGGAGATGATTGTGGAGCTCTGAAGTCATCAGTGATGTCAGTGAGCATGTATGAGGTGCCTACTTAAGGACCTCACTCTTCTTCATTCTACAAGCAAGTAATGCAAGTATTCTAAGTTTATGTCCACTCTTTCCTTTCCTTTCAGTTTACCAACAGGATCATTCGGGAACAACCTATGAGAAGTGGGATGTAGTAGTTGTGAAAAAAAACATTCAAGAAAGGCCATAATTACTTTTGTTACTCTCATTTAGTAAAAACTATCAAGTTCTAGATTCAACTTGTGCCACAATGAAAGAATGACAAGAGTGTATTCAAATTGAATTTAGACATGCATGAGCACATCATGGGGTTTCTTGGAGTAGTGGACAAGGATGATTAAAATTGTATTAAGAAAATGTAGTCTCATTGCAAAGAAATAGTATTCCACTTATCCTAGAAAATGGAGTAAATCACAAACAACCACTGCGCACCTTCTTGCATGCACTAGCTCAGGTTGGGATGGTTTTGGAACTCTTCTTGGATGGGTGCTTGCATCCCATGTTGTTGTCTTTGCTGGGACGAGTTGTGGGAGTAGGCTTGTGAGAGCTTGGGTTGTGGAAGAAGGTATTGTCCATGCATGGAAGCAGACAATATCTCCCTCTACGTTAGATTTGCTGTGTGATGCTAATTTTGGTGCAAGGGAATTGGCTATTCTCTAGCAATGTGATCGGTGTACTCTTGTAGATTCTTTTGTTGGCCAGTAGGAGGCTTTGTATGTGTATGCGAATGATGGTAGAGCAATGTTGAGGAGATCTCACAAGTTGTGGAGTATGGTCATGGACTAGGCACCTGTAGTGGTACTGATGAGATTTGGCACGGTAGAAGGTGGTCAAGCACATCGATTGCATTGGTAAGGAATTCAAACAATGAGATTAGCCCATCAGATGGTCAAAAGATCATGTTTGGGTATATTAAAATTGGTTGGATTGGAGTTTGAGTGTGCGGAGATGGTCGGAGGCGAGTTGGGGTTGGTGAACATGGTCAGACACTAGTTGGGGTCGATGAAGATGGTCCGACTCAAGTTGGTCTCGGTGAAGATGGTTGGACTCGAATTAGGGTCGGTAAAGATGGTCAAACTGCTAGCCATTGTTAAGTTGCTGGTTGAACTACTAGTCGTGTTATGTAGTTGGTCAGACTGCGGAGTAATTGGATCCATGTCGGACAACTGTCTTTCTGCAGGAACCTCATGATTGTACAACCGTGCTACAATAAAAAATGTGGTGGACCTTTCATTCTATTTGTTATAGGATCTCCCTCGTTCATTTGAGCTGCATCATCTAGTTTCTCACTTTTGATAGCTATAGCAGGTAGGAACATTTGATCTCTCCATGACCTGGGTAGTGGCACCTTACATAGTCTACATGCCAAGCTTGCATCCACAAACACCCCAAAGAAAAAATCATGCATAGGGTGGTAGCACAAAGGCAATTAGATCATGCAGTCATCTATGATGTGGGTCATGCGGATAGAGCATTTTGAACCTTGTTGCACAACATGATAGGCATCCTATTTAACTATTATGGCCGTCAATACCACAATTGGACTATGTACATGAAGAAGTTGCTTGTTGATTCCTTCCTCCCTCAATCTAAGACTACGGATATTCTCCTTCATCTCCTCCACTCTTTGCTTACTCGATGCAAAAGCTTTATCTGATTCCGTCAACATCACTTGAAGCTACTTAAATTTATCAATAGCGTCAAGATGGGCCATTTCTAAGACTTCCACTCTAGTTTGGGAATCTCTCATGACAACGAACTACTTTTCAAAACTTTCGAAAGCCACTACAAGATTGTGCATAACCTTATCATAATCTTGTTGTAGGTTCTAGATTCCACTATGGCTGCTGCAACTGAGGCTGCTACAAAAATGGTTCTAGATAACAAGTTCCACTATGGCTACTGCAACTTGCTCCACCATGGATTCTCTCTACATCCTTCCTAGCCTGGAGAGCTACCTTATTGTCTTCTCCACCGTGGCTACTCTCCTTCCTGGCCTTGAAGCTCTCTTGTAGCTCATGCATCACCGTTCTAGTTTTTGCATTCTGCCTTTTCTGTTCCTCCATCATCTTGTCTTTTTCAATGTTCAATGTGTTTTGGATGTTGTAGATCCATTTGTAAAGAGCCTCCTCTTCAGATCTTTGATCTTCAAGATGCTTTTGTATCATTCTAGCTCCTACTCTGCAATGTCCCCATCAATTTTGATGGCTTCAAGCTCTTTGATCTGCTTGTCTATTTCTTCTCTCCTATGCCTTTCCATGTTGACCATTTTTTTAGCAACCTCAACTTGATCTCATTCTTGCAAGGCCCTTGATTTTGCCTCCTCTACCTTGGCTTTTGCACCCTCCATGAGCATTTGCTCATGTAGCACTGCCTTTGTTGCACTAGTGGCTTCTCTTGTAGAAAAGTCATCTTCTGAGATATCTTCTTTTCATATTGCTAAAAAATCCCTTTGAGAATAGATGTCATCATGTGCATTGCAACTCTAGTAGAATGAACTGACAATTTGGATTTGCCATCCATGCAGTTCTTCAAGTTGGTTATCACACTCTTGAAGATCCTCCTTGAGAAAGAGACATCATGTCCTTTTAGTTACTCTACTACTGCTTGAACATGCTAGAACTTAGACAAAATAGTGAAGGAAATGAAACTGTCAAGGAGAGATCTGAGAGTGCTCTCAACGGAAGCAAGAACGGAAGAAGGAGAGAGAGAGACAGAGAGCCACACAAGTTTTGGTGGGTGCAGGACCACCCTAATCTTCTTTTTCATTCATTTATATATGTGTTTGAGTATTGTACATAACCGGGGTTAAGGCACAGTGACCTTTAACCCCCACAACCTCCCACTTAAAGGACAATGTGCCTTTAAGGGAGAATAACTAGTGAGCATACTATCCAATGCCCATCAATACACGACAATACTCAAACCGCTGACTAGGTAGACTCTTCGTCAGCATATCTGCAGGGTTATCATCTATATGAACCTTGACAAGCTCTATGCGCTTGTCCTCAAGTACCTCCCTGATGAAATGGTACCTGACCTCAATGTGTTTGGTCTTTGCATGAAAGACCGGATTCCGTGCTAGCTGAATAGCACTCATGGAATCACTATGCAATGTTGATACACCTGTATGAATCCCCAAATCTCCCACTAGCCGATCAAGCCATATAGCCTCCTTGCAACCCTCTGTGGCTGCAACATACTCAGCCTCTGTGGTAGACAAAGCAACGCACTTTTGTGCGCGAGACATCCACGACACTACACCACCTGCAAAGGTGAACACATAACCAGAACTGGATCTCCTACTATCCACATGCCCTGCATAGTCTGAATCTGTGTACCCAAGTACACGCATGTCTCCTTTACCAAAGCAAATGCACATCTCCTTGGTACCCTTCATGTACCTCATGATGCACTTAACTGCCTCCCAATGCCTCTTTCCTGGATTAGCCATATACCGGCTAACAACTCCCACTGCAAATGCAATGTCTGGTCTAGTAGCTATCATAGCATACATAAGACTCCCAACTGCTGATGCATAAGGAACCTTGACCATCATGGCCTTTTCCTCATCTGATTTGGGACTATCTGTATGACTTAGTTTCACATATGGAGGCAATGGAGTACTCACTGCCTTCCCCCCCTCCATATTGAAACGCTGCAATACTTTTGTAACATACTCTTTTTGTGAAAGCCAAAGGAGTTTCCTACTCCGATCACGCGTGATGCGCATACCAAGAATATGACATGCAAGTCCCAAATCCTTCATATCAAAGGCCTCATGCAACTTGGCCTTTAATGCATCTAGCTCATAAGTATTCTTGCTAGCCAATAGCATATCATCCACATATAGTGCCAAGATTATCAGGCTATTATCCTTAGCTCTTTTAGTGTAGAGGCAGTGATCAATTTCACTCCTTCTAAAACCCTGGGACCGAATGAAAGCATCAAAATTCTGATACCATTCTCTAGGCGCTTGCTTAAGACCATAGAACTCTTCTTTAGCTTGCAAACTAAATGCTCTTTGCCCTTTTCTTCAAAGCCTTCTGGCTGCACCATGTAAATTTCCTCATGCAAATCCCCATGCAAGAAAGCTGTCTTGACATCCATTTGCATAAGCTCCATATCCTCTAATGCCACTAGTCCAAGCATGCATCTAAGTGTGGTCATCTTCACAACTGGAGAGAATATCTCATCAAAGTCCACACCCTTCTCTTGCTTGAACCCTTTAGCAACCAAACGGGCCTTGTACCTAGGCATATCATCACCTGTGACCTTCATTTTGTAGACCCATTTACATGGCAATGCTTTCTTTCCATGTGGCAAAGAAACCAAGTCCCAAGTCTTATTCTTCATAAGTGAACTCATCTCTGATTGCATAGCATACTCCCACTTGCGTCGATCCTCACGCATCATAGCCTCTTTGTAGCAAGAAGGCTCCCCGCAATCAGTAAGCATCACATAGTCTACCCCTGGAACAAACCTATCAGGTGGTCTAGACACTCTAGATGATCTTCTCAAGGGCATTTCAGCTTGCTGTCCCATTTGCATATTAGCCACATTTGGCTCATCATTTCCACCAATAGATGATCCATCATCTACCCTTGATTGTATACCTGTGGGAGTACTTGGTGGCACCATTTCTTGCACATTTGGTGCATGGACAGCTTGCTGTCTATCAACATAGGCAGGTGGATTCACATCCTGGAAAGTGATTCTCCTCATTTCCACATCCCTCATGGGTGCCTTATGCATCTTCTTCTCATTGAAGACCACGTCATGGCTACGTATGATCTTCTTTGCTTCTGGATCCCAGAGACGATAGCCCATCTCTCCACTTTCACTATAACCTAGAAAGATGCATTTCCTAGACTTAGGATCTAGCTTCTTTTGAAGCTCTTTTGGCACATGTGCATATGCCTCACACCCAAATATACGCAAATGAGAGTAAGAGGGCTTCTTGCCACTCCATGCCTCTTCAGGAATACCACCATCCAAACTCTTACTAGGTGATCTATTGATCACATGCACTGCAGTCTTCATTGCCTCAGCCCAAAAACCACCAGAAAGACTTGCATTGGAAAACATGCATTGCAACCTTTCTTGAATGGTACGGTTCATCTTTTCTGCAACTGGATTTTGCTCTGGAGTACGAGGGGATGTGAGCTTCCTCTTAATCCCACGTGTATCACAGAAATGCTGAAAGTCATGAGAGAGATACTCTCCACCATTGTCAGTCCGTAGGCATTTAATCGTTCTACCTGAATGATTCTCAACCAAGGCCAGCCATTTCTGAAATACTTGGAACACATCACTCTTCCGAGCTATAGCATAAGCCCACACTTTCCTAGTTGCATCATCAATGAATGCCACATAGTATTCAGCCCCGCCTAATGACCGTGTAGGCATGGGACCACATACGTCTGAATGCACCAAATCAAGCATTTCAAACTCTTTCTTTCCCCTTCTTTTATGGGCTGATTTAGTCTGCTTCCCATAGAGACAATGCTCACAAAATTCAAAATCAGAGAAACTCAAATGCGGTACATAACCCAAACGGCATAAGAGTTTCATTCCATTCTGGCTCATGTGCCCCAACCTACAATGCCACAAAGAAGTGCTTGGCTGCTCGGTTATTGCAACAACATGATCAAATACCCCTGATACATGTAAGGGATACAAAGTCCCACACTTGGCACCCCTAGCCGAAAGCATAGAGAGCCCTTTTGAATTTTCCAACTTTGAAAGCCAAAAGTGGTGTGAAAACCAGCATCATCTAGCTGACCCACTGAAATAAGACTCTTGGTCAACTTAGGCACATGTCTCACATGTTTCAAAACAAATGCAGACCCATTTGCAAAAGAAAACTTTATGTCACCTGCTCCCACTATGTCACATGCATAGTCATTTCCAAGATGCACACAACCTATCTTTCCACTGTCATAAGTGGAGAACCATTCCCTATGGGGAGTAACATGGAATGAAGCACCAGAATCCAAAATCCAATCTTGGGAATATGCATCATCTAAAGTGGTAAGCAACTCTGTAGATAAACTAGACATGAAGAGAACATCATTGTCACTATCACGTGTGACTGCATTGATCTCCTCGATCTTCACTTTTCCTTTGTCCTCCCTTGGACTCTCTTCCTTTTGATTTGCACCCCAATTTGCATTCTTTTTCTTATGCTTTTGCTCTCTTTTCAACTTGTAGCAATCCTTTTTCATATGGCCCTTCTTGCCACAGTGGTAACACTCAATGTTCCGTGCCCTGGATTTGCTACGAGACTTCCCTCTTTCTTGGGACTTCCCCCTGAACTGTGATCTGCCCCTTTGCACATTTAAGGCTGCATCCTGCTTGTTGCCATCCATAGACTTCCGTCTAATCTCCTCAGCCAACAAGCTACCCACAACATCATCAAATTTCAGTACTCCACCAGGTGCAGAGTTACTGACAGCTGTATGGAAGGTATCCCATGAGGATGGCAATGAACATAAAAGAAATATTGCCTTAGTCTCCGCATCAAAATTCATTTTCTGAGCCTGAAGCTGGCTGAAAATAATATTGAATTCATTCAAGTGAGAAGCAATAGAGACCCCTTCCTTCATTTGCAGCTCAAACAACCTCTTCATGAGGTAAACTTTATTAGAGGCAGTTTCCTTCTCATAAGTGGCACACAGTTTCTTCCACAAATCTTCCGTAGTCTGCTCATTTACTACTATGAAATAAACTGACTCTGCAAGATGAAGTCTAATAGTAGACTTTGCTAATGCATCCAACTCATTCCAATCATCCTCAGACATATCCGCAGGCTTAGCTTCAATACCTGCCAAGGGTTTAATCTGCTTCTTTTGAATAAGCACATCCCTTATTTGTTCTTTCCACAAAGAAAAGTTTGTCCCATCAAAATTTTTAATGCTGAAAAACTCCTTTTCAGACATGGAAGAGGATGCCATGATGCAAATGAAACAAAATCCCAAATGCTAGTGCCTGCAAGAGAGAATCACACCAAATACCAGGTGCACCCAAATGTGTATGCCACAATAGAGTGAAATATCACCAAAACTCAAAGCTCAAAGCATCTGACTCATGTGCATATACTATGCATCCATATGAGCAAATCTGGCCCAAAAGAAAATGCCAATAAGTGCCAAATGACTCAAGCATAAACACTGTCCACTGGCATATGCATCAATAATGTCTCATCCAAGAGAGCATAGCACTATCAGTGCATCACCTGCAATGTTTCAAAGCTGTCCCTCAGCATAAAATAGCATCCATGTGCAAAGCGTCCATAAAAAATAGCATCCCACAAGGCAATTTGGGCCTATCAGCGCATCCAACAAGGATCACAATGCATCCAAATGGCCTATAAATCATCCATTGCAACCCAATGCATACCACGAATGAGCGCACACTGCAACCAGAGTGATCTGCATAAGGTATGCTCAAGAAATCATAGTCCCACGGTAATGAGCGCTACTGAAAATAGAACCTGAGATGCTTCAAAACATGGGTGCCATTGCATAATCGGACTCAGCAAGAAAATCTGCAAATATCTCTCTTCTGCTAGAACTCCAAAATCCCAACCGATGAGTGAGAAATGGGAGTCAACACTTATCCACTGCCATGTGGCATAAATCTAAGGTTTCAAAACCTTAGTATGAAAAATGCATAACAGAGAGACGAAATCGAATACACAGAGATTTATAACTCTGAAAATCCTCCACCGAATCACGCAAGAACTGACAGGTAGGGGTTTTTGGGCGTCCGAAACGCAATGGGGCAGATGGTTTTAGAAACCGTGGTCTCAATCACTGGGTCCAACACACGGACTGAAAAGCGTTTTTGGAAACAGAGCTATCTGTAAACTCCACCGCAGTGCGAATGATGAGCAACATAGAAGTTTTAGGACCTCCTGAGTCCACTGGAACTGACAGATCTGCAAATGGTTGCTCCAAACTTGAGTTCCAACACCCGGGCAAAAAACGCAGGAACTGACACAGTGACTCAGAAATCCAATGAAATGATCCCAGATTCAGGAATGAAGGTATTTCCAAGCTCCTGAAGTAATGTGGACACCAAAATCAAGCAATAGTTGCCTCTACAAGTCAATACGGAGTCTCTGTCATCGAACGGAACAGGGAAAAGCTCAAAAAACGACTTTTTCTTTGAAAGCTCTTAACTGGCTCTCAAAACCACTTCGCAAAGCCAAAGTGACTTTTCTAAAGGTTCCTCCAAGGTCTCTGCACACTTGGATGCAAGTAAAGTCACCCACAAAGCTTCCCACAGAGCTTCTCCTTCCTCCCACAGAGCTACTAAGCTTCAAGCATTCACGCACGCTCAGCTAGATCACCCGGGCTCTGATACCAGTTGAGAGTGCTCTCAACGGAAGCAAGAACGGAAGAAGGAGAGAGAGAGACAGAGAGCCACACAAGTTTTGGTGGGTGTAGAACCACCCTAATCTTCTTTTTCATTCATTTATATATGTGTTTGAGTATTGTACATAACCGGGGTTAAGGCACAGTGACCTTTAACCCCTACAAGATCCATCATTGTGGTTGGTCCGAATTTTGATTAATTCAAGGTGGCAATAGTGCCTTGCATGGTAATGAGTGATTAGAGGTGATTAGGCTTCATGATTTACATCTATGGTAGCTACTACCACCTTTTGCCGGTGGTGGCATCTACCTTCATGATTACTAGCCACGTCAGTGGTTCCAGCTAAGATTCCACTAGGCTGGTAGTTAATTACCAGCCACCACAGTGGCCTACTCACCTGCCAGTTACCACCACTCGGCCAATTACCACCGTCGGGCTTCCAAGATCAGTAGAGTGTAGTTAATTACCAGCCATCAAGTTTGCATGCTCATTAGAGTGAAGCTAATTATCAATTAATTACCAGGTCGGTGGAATCTTCTTCATGTTTACCAGCCACATTGGTGGTGGGTAATTAATTACCACTTTCGTCGATGGTGGCTAAGATTCCAGGCTAAGATTCCACCGAGGTGGTGGTGCTTAAGATTCCATTGGGATGGCAGTAATTACCAGCCATTGTGGTGGCTTGCAATTAAAATGGCTCATGATAATTTGGATGGCACTATAGGGCACCACCCTCCTTGTATTTTGATTAACTAAGGTGGTGGTTTAAAATGGCTCATGATTATTCAGGAAGCACACCTATCTCTTTCCTTTTGGGTGTCCACTCACCATGGTGGCTGGAACTTTGATTAATATAAGGTATGTGGAATTTAGAAATTGTCTAATTTGCTCCACACACCCTCCCCCCTTGATCTACTTTTATCCATGCTCCCTCCTCGAACTCTCATCCACTCATATGCTCCCTTGCTCATCCGCTCCACTGCTCTCCCACTATTTTCACCATGCCTCGATGCAACATGATCCCACTCTCATCTGACTTCTCATATAAGGCCATTGTCTTGCACTCGTTAGGACTTGAAATGCTCACCCTTGTGTAATCTCTTCGTTTCCTCAATCGATTCCCCCCACATCTATAGATCACCACCTTGGATGGCATGCACACCTCTGGCCTCTATATGGCTATGCTCTATGGATTCCTTGGAGACATTGATAAAGGGCTAAGGATTTTTAGAGAAGTGCTCTCTTGTCTTGTTGGGGAGCATATTTTGAGTCTTGCATTTGTTCAATGTGCATAGTCTTTGGCCTCTCCATTGTCTCCTCCATCGGTTCCCCAAAAAATTCAAATATAGCAAGCTGGACTGGCCTCTATGAGTATTAGCAATCAACTGTTGTATAAATATCCTCTTGCTATTAGTAGTCAAAAATACTGAGTTGTACAAATATCCTCTTGTTCAACAAGGCTCATAACCACTCAGCAATGGCTCGATGTAATCTATTGGCCTCTAAGGCTCCCATCAATCTTTTGTCTCACTGGATGTAATCTTTTGGCCTTAATGAGGCTCATAACCACTCAGTAATTGCTGTGTTTTTATAAATGTAATCTCTTTTGTTCAATTTTTGCTCCATGAGTCTCTTAGTACAAACTATTGTTAATTATTATATAAACCACTCAGCAATGGATGGTTGAGTGGTTATCCTCACTGGATGTAATCCTTTGGCCTCTAAGGCTCTTAGCAATTGCTGAGTTTTTATAAATGTAATCTCTTTTGTTCAATTTTTGCTCCATGAGGCTTTCTGAATAAATTGTTGTTAATTTTTATATAAACTTTTGTTGGATGTACATGCAATCTTTTTTTATCAAATTTTACTCGATGAATTATAGTTGATTATTTGGATGGAACCACCGAGCCTCGTCACCGTGGTGGCTCAAATTTTGGCTTGAATGATTATCTCGATGGCACCATCGAGACTCCAGTCACACTATAGTGGCTTGGAATAATTTTGTCCTTATTTAAGATTTATTGCAACAAGGACTAAAATACCAGTAAAGTAGGACTACATTTTCCTTGGTTTAGGTCCAAAAAGCGCTAAAATATCTCCAACAAACACCGTGGTGGTTGCATAGAGATACATCTAGAAAAATGTAATTAAACTTTTAGAAAATATAATTGATGATATGGCCCTTGAGGGGTCCCCTTTAGGGACAAGGGCCATATTGATATGCATTATACAGTATATAGGATGCCATTGGACAAATATGGCATGCCAATATGGCCCTTGAGGGGTCCCCTTTAGGGATAAGGGCCATATTGATATGCATTATACAGTATATAGGATGCCATTGGACAAATATGGCATGCCAATATGGCCCTTGACCCTAAAGGGGACCCCTCAAGGGCCATATCAATAATTGTGTTTTCGTTGGTTCACTAATATATAACTCCAAGAACCTGTGCGATGGTTGTCTTCTGTTTGCCATTATTTGTTTGTTTGAGCTTCCAAGGAGGACACATGGCTCAAGCTACCATGTGTCCTCCCCTTTGTTCATGGTGGTTAATAAGTAAAAATAGGAAACTCCATAACTCCAAGAACAAACCCGGTGGTCAATAAGTAGAAATAGGTAACTCCATAGCTCCAAGAACCAGTGCAGTGGTGGTTAATAAGTAAAAATAGGTAAATCCATAACTCCAAGAACTAGTGTGGTGGTCACTCTGAGACAATCTTCAGTTTTCATAATATGCATCTATGCACTCCCCGATGACAAGTGGCAAAGCTGCGGCAAAAGGATGCACGATGATAGGTGGTCAGGCCATAGATTACGCTATGTGAAGACATTGCATTGTGCAATGTAGGACAGAGCTACACGATATAGTCAGGCCAAAGACTATGCTATGCGAAGCAGGTAAGAGCAGCCGTGTGTCGAGCTCTGTGGTGTTTAGAATGATAGATTGCATCTCATCATCGAATAGCGGCCCCAAAAATAGTTTCGCAATTGGCTACATGAAAGCAAACAATGACCTTTTGGATCATGAACTCTTTGAGCCTAGATGTGTATCTTCATCTTATTTCCAAATGTTTGTCAACCATTGACTAATGTAGAAAGTATTCGATTAGTAATCCAAATACTATGTGGAGACTGTGTATCCTGTACGCAGGTCCTCAAGCACATCACCAGAATGTGCCACTCTTCTTGAGTCACTTAGAGAAATTTCTCGTAGTAGCCCACAATTTTTAGCCAACTGTTTCACTTCATCTCATTAGTCAGCATGAACCTCACTTACCTCTAACACTAAGCTTACTACCTCAGTTCTCTAAATCTCCTAAAATGACAACTTGTAATTCAATTGACCCTTCCCTAGCAAAATCGCCAAAATGTTGATGGTTTGGTTCCTCTTTGGTTCCCTCACCCATGGTGGCTAACTTAGAAAAGGTGCATGTTGTTAATCCAACCCAGTTTTGGTGAAGATCCTCTCCCTTGCAATCGTAAGTACTATGTGTTCGGGTGATAGAACAAAAGACAACATTTACTCTCAGAGTTTGGGGTTAGCTGTCCACCAAAGAACCATATGGTGATGGGAGATTATCGATTTATATACAAAGAGAATATTGAGTGAAATTCACCATCAAGGACAAGTATATAGAAAACAGAATCAACTTGTATTGACATGATTACCAACAAGCCACCTCAGCTTACAATGAACAATTGGTAGCTTACTATCCTAGCAAGCTCAGGTGATAGGAAGAGAGCTCACCACAATATCCTCTTGTTCTTTTCTCTACTCCATGTTAACACTGCATCACACCTAACTACACAAAATTGCCTTCTAAGTGTAGTAGCACTCAGTGTGTCATGCTGCCACTATCGATTGGTGGATTTACTGTAATCTTTTCACGTCTACTACAAAACAGTGCTAGGTCCAAGACCACCACTTTTGAGTAGGTCAACAATTAGTGACTGCACTTGGAAGTATGATTTGTTAGCCTAGGGCCAAGGGATAACAGTGGCTAACAGATTGAGAATGTAAGCCTCCATGTTAGCCTGACCCGAGGATTAATAGACATGCACACACGCGTGCATGCACGGATGTGCACTTACGTATAGGTGCCCACATACACATATATTTGTCATAGGCCACATATAAGAGGCTGCTAGAGCTCAAGAAGCTAGGCTATGCTCCTGGAAGTCTCTCTTTTGTACATATTAGAGCAAAGTAGGAATCATCTGCCTTTGCCTTGCATCTTGCATAACCATATGATTCTAATATTGACGTTGTGCTCAGTCATACAGGTGTATATAGAAGCATTGTCAAATCTAAAATGAGTCTAAGGAGGATTTCCTTTACTATGATTAGTACATGTGCAATGACTTAGGTCTAAGTCTTATTGGTGGATGTCCACTCCCTATTGCATTAGTGGACCTCGTTGCATAGTCCCCTCTCATGTCAAGTGCATTTGTGGATTTGGAATGACTTCCTCATCTTGAGCTTGCGAACAGCTCTAAGGTTCATCCTAGTCAGTCTCATCCTCGTCTTGGTTGCCTCTCACACCTTAAGGCATCTTGGTAAGCTATCAATATTCACAAGCTAAGCTTTTCAAATGTGTAGAACCGAAAAAAGAAGCATTAACATTATTAGGTGGCTAAATGGCCTAACTCCATGTGTTGATCTATTAGCCCATGGGCGGTGTCAAAAGCTAGCCAAGTCTGATTGTGTTGAGGAAAATATATGAAGTGGTGTATGGCCCTCTATGCATTGTTAACATGTGGGCATTGGGTAGTTTGGTAGCTTAGAATATATAATATATTAAAATCCATCTTGTACATTCTGGCTATGATACACATATGGGAAAGGGTGGCAACTCATGCCTAAGTTCCGACATGTGGAGGTTTTTGAGATTGTCTTACAATTAAGTATGAGTGGGAAAGTTAGCGAGCTAGCTATTCTTTTCTAGGTGATGTGGCTTAGGTTTTCCGTAGCGATGTCAATGTGCTAGGCCTTTGTCTCCATTATAGTCCTCTCACCATTCACTTTTGATCACAATTTGTTGAAAAAAGAAAGGACGAATGAACAATTGCTCAAGGAATGGGATGGAATCCATATGTCTGTAAAAGACAAGACTTTGTCTTGGACGCTTTAACGTAGGAGCCGGTTAACTATGCCAATTTTTAGTGGTACTTTTTCAAGTTCGCTTCTGCCTTCGCACTCGTGAAGCCCATGACTCAGTTTTGTGAGCCCTCATGCCATTCCTATGCTTCAGATGAGAAAGTTGGCTCTCCCACCGCGACCTCCAGTCCGAGGATTGAGCATCCTGCCAGTGCGAAATGGTTAGTATAGGGAGATCCCAATAATCTCGTAGATCACTCAGCTAGGGCAGCTACCCGTAACGGACAGCAAAAGAGATCGTAACTCGCTGCAAGACGATTCCTGCGGACCAATTCGTCCTCACGATGACAAGCAAAATCTAAACTATAGTTAGCGCAGCATGAGGGTGTAAGGAAATGGTTGGATTGCCTGTTCTTTCGTATTCCATCTTCCCGGTGCTGTCATGCTCATTCCCATTGCAACGGCACGATCGTACGTGGCCCTGGTTCGAGGATCTGAAAGAGTCTCGTAAGCCTGCTGGATCTCGATAAACCGCCTATTTGACTCCTCGGGGGGACAAGAAGGGCAAACATCGGGGTGGAACTTTTTGGCCATGTTGCGGTAGGCGTGCTTGATGTCGTATGAAGCAACGTCAGGGGAGAGATGAAGGAGGTCATAGAACGTGGGCGGGGAAGGAGGGCCTGCATGAGAAGAAGCAAGGGCGAGGAATGGGCGAGGAGAGGAGGTGGAGGAGGAAGAACCAAAGGGGGCATTGGCCCTCATGAAGGAGAGCGTAGCGTGAGGGAGCATGCCTCTATTCGAAGAAAAGAAAAGCGCTTAATCGTTTTGAATTCAAAGGGTCTCTTATTATGATCGTGTTTTTTTGTTGCTTCTTCGTGGAAAAAGTCGTCACTCTTGTGGTTCGAGTTTGTGGCTCCGCTCCCCCGAAGGACTATCTTATTGACATTGTTCTTTGAAAATGACGATGCATTACTTTGGACCTCTCTTCCGTCCCAAGTCTTTGATAGTGCCCCAACAACATTTCATCTAAGGACACCCTTACACCTCAATCACTAGGCAAGGTGGACCCTAGTCTTTCTAATAAAGGCCCCATACATCAAAGATGGGTTTAAACAAAAAAATATTAGGGGATTTGTGGTTCAAAGAGTGGCATTTGCTCTCACACCATTAGATTATGGTGGGAAACTAGCCATTGCAAATTACGAGGTGAGTAGGATATGTGGTCAAGGATGCTTTTTGGGTCCTCTTGTTCCCTCTCTCTCTCTCTCTCTCTCTTTCACACACACACACAACACTATTGTGTATTAAGTGAGAACTATTGGGAGTTGCCCATTTTTAAGATTCCCTTAAAATAGTATTAGATTTTAACTAATTTAAAAATGGAGGTGAAATTTATAATAAATTAGTATAATTTAAAAAATATATAATAGTTTAACATAGACTTTGACTTTAGGGATACTTTTCTATTTTAGTTCACTCATCTTGGTGTAAACATCTTACTCATTAATTACTTATCTGAATTTATATAAGAACACTTCAAACATATTAGCAGAATATATGCTTTTTTTATCAAAGTACATAGGAAATATCCCATGTATTCTTCATCTGTTGTGGCACCATTTATATGACATATGTGCAAAAAATGTTGAAGATGGCTATACGGGTCTTCATCATAAGTAAGCTTTAAAATCTATAATTTTACCTTAATATTTGATAGGCCTTAGATTTGCCTATTCTCCCTCTTGATTCTTCCACTTGGTCATCTCCATGGACCAAGTATACATTACGTCCACTCAGAAGAACAGGGTTTTCAAGCCTTTTTTCAAACCCACCTTCACTTGTATGAGGTTGTGGATAATTGATAGAAAGAGTTGCATGCCTTATATTTGCCAAAGGCTGAGTGAGGGGTACACTTGGCTATACAAGCCTTCTACCCATAGAAAGAGGAACTTGGGCAAATTGCCTTAGTTTCTCTATATTCACCCCTTGGAGTGCTCGATGGCATCTATCTCCATCAGAAGCATGCTTTTGACCATCTAGTATTGCATTTATTCTTTGATCATGCCGCTCTAGACAATGTTCTTCTAATGACTTTCTAATGAGCAATCAAGTGTCGAAGAAGTAGTTCTCTTCTTTCAGTATCGTAATCCTCTGTTTATGCTGAGGATAAATGGAGGAAATGGCTAACTCTTCCAAGTCCAAGCTCTTTGTAGATGAGTGCTTGGACTCCATTTTCCATTCAAGAATGCAGCATCCAATCAGTCCTTTTGGCAGTGCATAATTACCAAATTCCACCCCTCTAGTAGAGAGGCCGAGTCTCTCTCCTCATGCTCTGCACTTCTATTGGATAATTGATGCTTTTGCCTGTCTCCTTTAAGAACTCAATTTTGGCATTGAGACCGCACCATCTCTCATGGTTGGATGTATCCAATTTCTTTGATTCATGAACTCTTTGCACCTAGCCATGTATCTTTATCTTCTTTTTGAGTGTGCATCATGGCATTGGCTAAGTCAGGGATCAACCGATTGGCAATGTGAATACTTTTTGTATTACACACTCTGGTCTTCAAACGTAGCACTAGACTGAGCCACTTGTCTGTGGTTACTTGGAGAAATTTCTTGTTTTAGCTTACAACACACAACAATTTCTTTAGCTCATTGTTGGTCAGCATGAACCTCTCTCAAAGACTATGCACTCAATCCTACTCTTTTGCTATACTCAATCCACTCAATTCCCCTTCTTAATAGTTAACTCACAAGTGCTCCGTGCATGTGCTTCTAAACTACTAACCCAACCCTATGCATTTCTTAGACAAATATGCTTACTCTTGCAATCCTTACGAAACTATATGTGCATGCCTCCTTGCATGCTTGGTTATATGTGGAATTAAGCTTAACTCAGTGCCATTGATTTAAGGGTAATTTAGTGCCACTGATTTAATTCAATGTCCTTGATTAAGGCTAATTCAATGCCGCATTGAATTAGGTGGGGAATTGCTAGTGGACTCCTTTGACTTCCAGTTCACTCTTACACCTTGTACTTGCCCTAGGTGATCACTCATTTTGAGCCACCTACATGCACCTGAGGTCTAAAAGAGAGCCTAACCTAGAACACAGTGCCTACAATAATGTCTTATCCAATCACTTGTCTAGTTTTACCTGTATGTAATCAAGAGAATCAACCTTGATCTCACATTCCATGCATGGAACTACTCAGATTGGGGTGTGCACTGTGCTAGGTTTTCAAGCTGAAAACCACGAGCGGAGAAGTATGAGCGAGCCTTTTTGCAACATGTTCCTATGTATATTCAGTCAACGAATAATGTCAGAACACTATAATGGTGGCATATGTTAAATACCAACTATATTTATTCAATTCTAACAGTACAAACTTTCCATGTATAGTATTTAAAGAAAATGTTAAAACAGGTCAAGGTCATTTGCAACCCCACTAGAATGATACATTATCTTTATGAACATTCATATGTCTAAATTCATTATTGTATTTCTCTATTCTCCTCACACCCAAAGTAGATTGTTCAACTAAGTTGGCCATTGATGTATGTGATTCCATCCATGAACAAGGTTTGAACATATTGCACAAAACTTTTACCAGATGTGGGATTTTGGCCAGTAAAAGGGAATCCATTTAAAGGGAAAGGATTCTACATATTGTTAATGCATTGAAGAATAAAAGCATAAATACTACATGTTTTTTTCTTCCCCAATCCCAAAAATTCTTTGAGCTAGAATTTGAGTATATTCCTAACCGAAAAAACATCAAATCTAGATCATGAATCCAAGATTCCACACTAAAAATTGCAACCCACAAGCATCATTTGCAATATGAATTTCAATGAACCAATCCAACCAATAAATCTACATCTACACTTCAGCTTGCTCATTTATATGTAAGCCACTAATTGTGATTTTACAAACCACATGCAACAAGTTTACCAGATGCAAGTAATATAACAAGTAAGAGTGACAACGTATGAAGGAAAAGGAATGCATATCATAGAATCTTACATTAAATAATGCCAACCAACCAAATAGAAGCTCAATATTGTTTCCAAAAGCCAAAATAGTATGTACACCTCCAATGTAGATTTTACTTGCGCATTAATAGACTAGAGTGCACCCAAAAAAAGTTTTCCAAACTATTGTCTCATATGCATAATGTCACAAAATTTCAAAATCAAAATGATAGCCAAAAATAAATATCGTGTATGTGAGATAGCACCAATGTCTAGTAGACCATAAAGTATAAGCATATAACAAGGAATATAGGAGGTCCATAAATGACCATGAGCTAGATCATAGATAAGCTTGGACATGCATGAGCTAGCTATCCATGAGCAAAGCAGCCATGAGCTAAAGTATAGATGAGCTTGGGCATGCATGACCTAGGCATCCTTGAGCTAAGAAGCCATGATCTTAGGCATCCATGAGCTAAGCAGATAGGCCATTGTTCTTTTTTCATGAAGGCCTCCCTACCATATTCTGCTAGCAGAATCGGGGGAGAGCTATGTAGCATAGTGGGTAGCCATGAGTAAAGCATATGCGCAACTATGAGATACAAGGTCTCTCCCATGTCTTAGTGAAGCCTCCATTAGGGGAGAATTGGGGTCTCCAAAGGGCCCCCAATTAGTGTTTCCTAATTTCAAGAGATTAGTGAGGTATTTGAGGTGTACCAATGGGAGTGCTCCTTTTTGTGGGGCAATGCCATGTTGAGGTGGCGGACCTACAAACAGCCCCTATTGGCTACTCCTCTTACACCGAGGACCACTCTAACCATCCCCCCCCCTCAACCCATGCTTGATCCTTCTCCCATATGCACCTCCCCCAAACAAACCTACAAGTCATTCAAGAGGTGATGGGCCCTTCTGGGTGAAATTTCCCCCCCTCTCAGCTTGTTACAGGGCTTCCCCCTCCTCTTCTCTGCTCTAGCTCCATTCTCCCTCCATTTTTCAAACGTGGGAACTCATTTGGCATCTTCTCTACCCCCTCCTACTCTAGTCCACTGTGTTTCTCCCTCTACAGCACCTCCTATAGTAGCTAATCATTCTCTCTCCATTCCTAGCTATAGCACCTCCTATAGCAGCAACTGCTCATCCCCCTCTGCTCTTTCTTCCTCTATTCCTAGCTATAATACCTCCTGTAGTGGCTGCTCATCCCCCTCTGCTCTTTCTCCCTCCATTCCTAGCTACAACACTTGAGCAGCTGCTCATCCCCCTCTACTCTTTCTCCCTCCATTCCTAGCTAAATCACCTCTTGGAGCTTCTCTCAACCTTCAATTGCACCCTCTATAACTTCTCCCTCTCTCTCCCTCTATCGGAGCTGCTCTCTCCCTCCAAGCTGCACTTTCTAGTCCACTATTGCTGTTGTGACCTCTATACAAGCATGGTGAGGAGACCATACATGTACTCTATGTCCCACAGGAGCAAAAATGCACTGGGGAATGGGTGCCTTACACCTACAGCTTGAATGATTGGATAGTCATGAGAGGATCTGCTAAGGGTCCACATAAGCTTCCCAAGAGCAAAAGAGGTGATCTTTTGCATGAATGGAAGGGCCGCATCATGAAGTTCAAGCTTGGGAAGAAAGGATTGCTGGCAAAGGTGCAACACATCTACATGGGGAAGGACATGCGCCTTCCTCCATCAAGCAATCAATTGACAATACCATCGCATTGTAAGTTTGGATTTTGTGTAAGATTTTGAAGTGTAATGAGTCAACTTGAAATTGTATTTTGAAATAGAACTAGTGTAATGAGTCAGTTTGAAATTGTATTTTGAAATAGCACTTGTGCATAGCAGATGTATTTCCTTCAGACTTTGAGGAGTGGGAACCAGTTGAGTGCTTCTTAGGTAAGTTTACTGCCATTCATGAGGATTTAGGAAGGCAAATGCATGCTAAAGAGAAGTACTCTGCCTTGAAACAGAGAAATATCTATTGGCATAATGCCAAGTACATTACTCCAAGGATGGCATCAGGCTATGGTCATGCAAGTGCCTATATGAGAATGCCCTTGAGGAATTGCTTGGGGTGAATTGGGGAAGTAGGTCAGGTGAACAAAAAGGTGATCTGTTTCAATGCCATGTATGTAAGGACAATGTGGTTGTTAAGTACCACATCTCCTGCCAAATGTTATATTTTGCTTTCCAATATAGGCGTTGGAAGAAAACAGGTGGCAATTGGCTCCCCCTTGACTCTAACGATGATGATAATACAGGGGTAAGTTTATGTATTGGTTCTTATTTCGGAGATGTCAAGAATGTGACTGTCACGTCACAATGGACTCTCAGGGACGTGCGGGAATACCTATTTATCACGGAGGATGGCATGTCTGAGTCCTTTCACTTTACCTTAAATGGTGAAAAGGTAGGAAAGCGTGCAGAGAAGCTCACGCATAGTGCCACTTTTATCCCTCTTGCAATATTGAAGATTGTCTAGAAAATGTGGGGTGGAACAATTGTGGACTTTGACATTTTCCAATTAATAGTGGTGCCACTAATTTTGATGTTTTGAATGGTTTTGTTTCATGTCAATGTCAAGTTTTTCCCAAAAAATTTATAATCCTTTTTATTTTTTATGTTCAGGACATTTGGGCATATATAGGTTATAAAGTTACTTTAGTTTCAAAGTTTCACTATTATAGCCATAGTTCTCCTAGCTACCAAACTACCATGGATTCTACTAGGTCTGCCTTCCACGATTTCATCTCTCGTACTCCATTAATTGATAGAGAGGAGGAGTTATTTCTAGTCTTTGATAAGAGCATAGATGTCATAGGCACCTACTTGGGAGCCTGAGACAATTTTGAAGACCTCATCAAGTAAATGCAAGACTACATCGTGAGTTTTGCATATCAACTTGATGACTCTACAAAAAGATGGGTCCCAATTGATTATTTGAAGTACTTGTTCAATCAAGAACCCAGGTTCATGAAGCATTTAGATCGCTTTTGAGCCCAGCTCACAACCCTAGGGTTTAGGGAGGTGGACAATAATGACCTCCTAGCATGTGGAGTCATTGGAAACATAGGAAATATGTTCCTATCCTAGGAAATGACCTTTATTTTCCTTCTCCAAGAGGGACAAATGGAAGAGGAGGCCTCGACCTCAAGCCTTGACCCTGCCCCTGCCCTTTCTGATCCTCTTATTTCTATAGAAGAGCCCAACATCTACAATGAAGAGCCCATAGATGAAGAAGCTGAGGAGCGAGAAGCTGCATTGGCCCTGGAAGTGCTCCAGCGACCTCCTGAACCCCATTCTACTTCTCAAATTCCATCCACCTCGGGCACCACCTCTATTGACCCCGCAACAATGATATGGTTTCTTGCTCCCCTTCTTGTCGATGGAGAACAATACCTCTTTCTCCATGACATAGAGGTTATGTTGTCTCCGGGAGGATGAAGCTCTTGGTATCCTGTGTGGATACGAGGTGGGCACGACTATGCAAGAACCTGGGTTTTTGGGAGTAGACGATTCAATAGAAGAGGTTCTTGCTTTAACACTGGCCCAAATCAAAGATGTAGAGACATCAATCTACTCCGACCTATCTGATGTTCCAGAAGAAGCCTCCACATCTCACTCCAGATAGCAGAAGGCCTCTGGATCCATCCTCATTGACAAAGAGGAAGGGATTGAGCATGATGACTCCATAGTGGTAAGAAACTATGAGCTTTGAATTTGTTCTCTTGGTATACTTTTGCTTTAATGGAATTCTAATGTAATGTTGGACTGTTGTAGGAGGCATTTGAGGTCGACCTATTCTCATCACAATGCCTTGTTCATAGTAGCTTCGGTCGAGATCACTCACTGGCACATTACCTTGGCCAAGCAAAAGGGCGCTTTGTGGTTATCCACAAAAAGTTTTCTCCACATGGCAATGATGATCTCCTGAAGTGCAAGGCCTTGTCAAGAGTGGTTGGTCATGCTGACATCAATCGTAATGCTGACAAGGTCATTTTGGTGAGTTGCATGGCTGCCCTTCATGCCTTTGGAACCAATTTTCAAGGTATGGCATTGATGGCAGTAGCCATGTCCCTGGCCAGCAACGACAATAGCGTTGACTCTCTATCGACTAGGTTTAGAGCTAGGAGTGTATTTGGGAATTCAAAGCCCGATGTTCTCAGTGTTTTAGAAAAGAGAGAAAGGCTCTGAAGCCTTATTGTATAGAAAATTTATTTTATATGAATACAGCTATACTTTTTATACAGTGCCCCATTCTGTGTTCTTTTACAAAATTTATTTTATATTGTCATTGTATTTTTAACTTTGATTGTTGTTGACATTAATATTTTCATTCACTATTCTGTTCAAAAGCATGCGATCAAATACATATTTGTGCTATAATGGTCATTTCTAAGCAATCTAGTAAGAATCTCACCACACGATAGAAGGCAAATGTGTTCGGCATCGTGCGGGATCCCAAAAATGGTAAAACCCGCTATGACGCATATGGGGCCTGTTTGACTTGGACACATTTGCCTTCTGATGCACGGTGAAAAAACATCATTTGACCACTCAAATTCACACTGAACTTGCATAGACTGATGGAAAGAATCACGTAACATGTATAATAACATGGGAATAGTAATAGAACATAAAGATATCTTTTATTCATTGGCCTCAAAGGGCAGAGATTTACAAAATGATTCAGGTTACACCAAATGAATCTAAACAACATCTAGGGCCTAAGGGAGGGATCAGAGCAGATGCGCTTGGCAAGTGCAAGGTCCTTGTCCATCACTGTTACTCTTTTGGCATGGATAGCACATAAGTTCGCATCTTCGAAAAGACCTACTATCATCTGCTCCATTACCTCCTAAATTTCTCCCATAGTGCCTAAAGTGAAACACACATCACTCTTGTAATGCTGTGCTATTTCACGTACAACACGCTGGAAGGGTGCATGGGGAATGAGATTATCCATAGTGGTTTGGAACTTGCGGATCTTGTGAAGTGCCTTCACACCTAATTTTTTGTGCCTCTTAATCTTTGGGGGACCCTGCACTGGCCTTTGGACATGGCTCCATGGCCGCTTGTCCGCTTGAACTTCTTTCGCCTCTCTTGTGTCTGGTGGGTCATTCGAGGTGGCTTCTCGTGCCTAGGGGTCTGATTTGTCCTTGGTCTCTTTTCCTTTTCATGAGGCTATGAGACAACAGGCTGAGGCTCTTGCTCAGCTCGTACTAGAGGCTCCTCATATCTGATCATCTCGAGGCACAGAGGGTTGATGGTGCTCTTCCATGTGGTCTGCTTGATTGGAGGATTGGGACCAAGGTTCATTATATCTGTGATCCCGCCAAATACTTCCTCTTGTTGTGGCCCCTGTAATCTCTCCATCTCCTCTCTTTGCCTTTCTTGCTCCCCTTGTTCATCTAGATGCTCCACGCCAGGACCCCACAGAGGAGGGAGGGGCAGTTGATTAGGATTGACTGGACTATTTTGCCCCTCTTGGGAGACCTCTCTACTTCCACGGTTAGTTGTGTGAAGGACTGAGAGGACCCTTGATCGTGCTTGGATCCTTCATCGTGCTGGGATTCCTCATGGTGCTGAGATCCCCGGAATCCCCCATGAAAGTCAGATGGTGAACACCTATTTCATTAATTTTGGACTAGTGCACTGTCCAAATTCGTTTTGTGAGATAATTTTGGATAAAGCATTTAAAAAAAAGAGGCTCTTATAAAACAAAACTTCGAGACAAAAAGTAAGATTTTAAAAAATCAATTTAGAAAAAATGATGTGACATGTTATTAAAACTAGAGTACATTAAAAAAAGAGGACATCACATTATTAAAAGAGACAAAAAGTAAGATTTTAAAAAATCAAATTAGAAAAAATGGAGTGACATGTTATTAAAACTAGAGTACATTTAAAAAAAAGCATGACACATTTGTACAAGAAGTAGATCATATAACTCAAAGCCATATGGTGTTAAAAAACACCTTCCATTAGCTCAGCCTAGAAGATCTCATCTTTGTCTCTCTTGTATATTACAACTTTACATTAGAGAACTAAAAAGTCTTTATGGAACTGTAGTTTCATTTCTTGTCTATTATAGTTAACTCGTTAGCATAAGAAGTACGCACTGATTAAAAGAAGCAAAAAAGAAAGCTAGGGATATTCACCTCTTCTATTGAGTTCAAATCGAGCAGCCATGTGCATAACATATCCTCCTCCAATGATTTTCCCTTCATTGGTCCATACACAAGGGATCTAAGACAGAATTTGAGTTCAGTAAATGAAGTCGGGTAGTAACTAGTCATTGTCTTATAGGGAAAGTGGGACAAGGAGAGTGAGGGAGCGATAGCAAGGGATGCAAAGTGAGCTGCCCCTCCTTCAAGAGTGATAGAAAGTGAGGGAAGACGTAAAGTGAAAGACGAATACAAGTTAATCAGAAGGACTAGGATGTAAGAAATAAGAGAGTGTTTGTGGAAGGACTAGGATGGAAGAATACAAGTGCACTAAGGCACGATGTGTTCGTTATGATAAGGATAAGGGTTGGAATAAAGTGAGAGAAGCATTAAGAATGCTCTACTTTAAGTGAGTGGAGACTATCCAACTGAATAAAATTTTGCAGAGCATTGGGAATGCTATACTTTAAGTGAGTGGAGCATTGGGAATTGATACTTTGGAGTGAAATATATTACAAATATTACATCATCACATATTCACATCAAAATTCTCATCACACAAGGTTATATTTCCAAATAATCACATCATCACACATTCATATCATAAAATTGTGTGCATGAAATAAATATATAAATACCACGACTAAATGCCACTTAAGTAATGTCACAAATTGGTGTATAATCAACAAAAACTACATCATGATTCATACATTGCAATAAATAAATGTCAACCATAATATTCATGGAATAAACATGAGAATATGCTCCTCATGCATATATACAAACACAACATTATACATGTATCACAACTCTTTTGATGCTTCTAGTGGAGACTGTGGCAACTCTTTTGATGCTTCCAATGGAGGCTGTGGTGCTCTAGATGTACACTCAGTTCTACTTCTTCCTGTAGTATGTAGTGCTTTCAGAGTAGACTCAGTATCCTCTTCCTTAAATGCAAGCGGAGGCTGTGGCAACTCTTCTAATGCTTCCAGTGGAGGCTGTGGTGTTGTAGGTGTACACTGAGTCTCTACTTCTTCTGTAGTGTATAGTGCTTTCACAGTAGACTCAGTCTCCTCTTCCTTAAATGCAAGCTCTGATATTGCTTCAGTTGCACGTTGTATTCTAATGGCAGCAATTAGGTCTTGAATGATTTCAGCCCTAAACAATTGTATATCCTCCTCTAAATATTTGAGCTCCAAAGAGTCTTCTGATGAGACCTGTGGCTTAAGTGAGAAAATTTCTTTGAAAATCAACATGCAGTTATAGGCAACTCTCCACCCACAACTATGCCCATCTTCCTGCTCTACTACTAAATGCTTTTGGAAGTCTAGCGAGTCTTTGTACTGTCTTGTTTCTCTAATAGCAGATACCAACTTCTCAATCGACCTGCTCATCATGACATATTAAAAAGCTTTAGTGTGTCTATTACATAAGGTACATAATATAGAAGTAACAACAAATTAATAGAATACTTACGTTTGCACTAAGCCATGAAAGCCTGCAATCAAGTTGACAAACCAACAATAGTTGTCTTCAAGGTCCCAAACCATTAGACTCCAATGTTCCCTACACGAATAATTAAAAACCATTATTATTTAACACAATGTTGCCAGTATAAGATGAAAATAAAGGTTGCCATGATACTTACATCTCGTGATATGCCATAAATAGGACTCGCACACCATGTAAATGTAAAGGCTGTAACCATTTACAAACATCGGCTATCATCTTTCTGCTATCGCTAAGTATAGGAGAAAGGAGGGAATCCAACATATATACACGGTTTTGTACGGCTCTACAAAATCGTGAGATAACTATACTGCACCAACAAATAAATGAATATTAGCTTATTAGATTTAATCAAAATATTGAATTACCAAGCAGAGAAAAAGTTTGTATCAAACCTGAGAATGGCCATCATAATGTTGTTATTGACCTCATTTGAGGCTCTAGAGAGGATTGAAATCTCCTCTCCCCCAAATTCAAGATACTGAGGTCTATGTTGAATCATAACCCTAACATTAAAAGAGCTTCCCAATTCTTCCAATGAAACCATGTTTGTAGAGTTGAGGTCTTCTATCCCCTTTGACTCTTTGATGGCATTCATTTTGCACTCCTCTGAGCCATTATCTATTTGACTTGTGGGAGGGTCCATAATGTTGCCCTTAATGATTGCTCGAATGGTACATGTTATAAATGCATAGAGATGCATGTTCGTATATGTTGAAAGTGTGGTTTCATTTTGTATCTCAAAAATTTGACCAAGTACCAAAAAGCAATTGTAGCCCACCCTCCATCCACAATTATAGATGTGGCTATCCTCTTGATGTGATACCTGATATGTTATATACTCTATTTGTTGTGCCAAGTCACATTGCTGCATTACTGTGTCGATAGCACCTACTAACTTTCGAGCCGATTTGCACATCAAAACATATAACAACAGTGAATATGTGCATTGCATATCAATCTACATGTCAAGAAGTGACAACAAGTGTAGTCTATACTTACTCTAACACAGTGCCATGGACGGATGTCATTGAGTTGGCAAAGAAGCACTTCTTAGCAAAGATGTCCACGACCACCAAACTCTAATGTGAGCTGCATTATCAATAAAGAATAATTACTGTGTTTGAGACAATTCTAGCTTGAACGCAATAGAAAAAACAAGTAGGGTTTGATGCTTACTTCTCATAATATGCTGTAAAGATAACTTGTGCCTCATTCATAGGAACGTGCTTCAACCACTTGCAAACATCCTCTATGGTTTCTTCTTTGTTGCTAAGCACTTCCAAAATAAAAGGATCGAGCATATATGAAACTCTTTGTATATTTTGCTATAACATTACTATATTAAAAAAAAAAGTATTAGCTTCTTGGGTTTAATCAAAATAAGCAAAGTATAAAGCCAAGGAAAAGGCTACATCAAACTTGAGGATGGTTGTAATGACTTTGACATTAACCTCTTTCTTAGGATTCTTGAGGATTAAAATCTTTTCTTCACCAAATTCAAAAAAATGAGGTTGTTGTCGAATTAACAACATAGCGGTGAATGAACTTCCAATCTGTTGCAATAGAGTCATATTTTCATGACTCATCTTATTGAGAGAGTAGTCTACATCGTATTCTTCTTCACTTGCTATGTCTTCTACATCCTCCTTCTGCTATAAAAATATAAAAAAGTTATGAGATGTACACATCCCAAATAAAGGCTTAAACAAGCATAGAAATATAAAGATAAGATTTTATACATGCTACAATGTAGTCATATTTTTAGGTTGTTCCCCAACATTAATAATGGTTTTTTCATTAGACTGCATAGAAGTATACAGATAAGGTTTCATACATGCTTTCATTAGAGTGAGTCTCTCCTCCTCTTGGAGCAAAAATTTAAAAAGTAAGGTTTCATACATGCTTTCATTAGAGTGAGTCTCTCCTCCTCTTGGAGGAAAATTTTAAAAAGTTGAGGTTTACACATCCCAAATAAAAATAAAGGTTTAAATAATCATAGAAGTATAAAGATAGCATGCTTTCATTAGACTCAGTCTCTTCTCCTCTTGGAGGAAAATATAAAAAAGTTATGAGATTTACACATCCCAATTAAAGGCTTGAACAAGCATACAAGTATAAAGATAAGGTTTTATACATGCTGCAATGTAGTCATATTTTCAGGTTGTTTCCCAATGGTAGCAAATAGACGCTGAATACTCTCAGCCCAAAACACTAGTAGATCGACTTTTGTATATGATTCCATTTTGACTGGTAACTCCAAATCAAAAATCTCTCTAAGAAACAACATTATGCAGTTGTAGGCAACTCTCCACCCACAGCTGTGCCCATCTTTTTGCTCCACTGGGAGATGTTGTTTGAATTCTACTTGGTCTTGTTGCTCCGTGGTTGTTCTGACAATAGATACTAGCCGATATGCAACACTGTCCATCATGACATATTAAATATATTAATATGTCATGATCATAAGATACAAAATAAGAAAGTAACAAAAATATTAAGAGAATAATTACCTTGGGGATTTGGCATGATAGCCTTCCTTTGAATTCACAAACCACAAACGATTGACTTCAAGGTCCCAAGCGATCAGACTCCAATGTGAGCTACATGAACAGATTAAAAATGATTATTATTTTACACAAACTTGCCAAAGAAATAGTAAAAATAAGGTTGGAGTTGATACTTACTCCTCATGATAAGGCATAAAGATGACTCGCACCCCATCTAAATTCAAAGGGCTTAACCAGGTACAAACATCTTCTATAGTCTTTTGAGGAGAGCTAAGAATAGAAGAAAGGAGAGCATCGAGCATGTAGACATGATTCTACACTGCACTAGGAAGCTGAGAAATAACTACACTGCACCAAGAAATAAACAAACGTTAGCTCATAGAATTGATTTGCATTCTGCACTAGGAAACTGAGATATATACAATACTGTGCACGCACATCAACCTAGTTGAAATTGACTTTCTTGCAAAGTGGCTCCCCCATCCGACAAGTACTTTTTAGAATATCACACCTAGGACCATGTTTTTTATTGGTTATTGTCCATGACACTAAGGCAAAAACGCTATTTTATGCTTGATCGACAATGCAACGCATATCCGATCGTCACAATACTTTGCACACATCTCAACCTAGGTATTATTGACTTACATGCAAAGTGGCGTGCCCATCCCATAAGTACTTAGTTGAATAACACATCTAGGACCGCGTTTTTTGACGGTTGTACATGACACTAAGGCCAAAACAGTGTTTAATGCTTGTTCGACAATGCAAAGCATATCCGATGGGCACAATACTTTGCATGAGTCTCAACAATTGTGGTATTGCATTGCGTGCAAAGTGGTACATCCATCTGATAAGCAGTTGATCGGATAACACACCTAAAAGCGTGTTTTTTTATGGTTGTGCATGACATTGAGGCACAAACGGAGTTTAATACGTGACATACCATGAAAAGTACATCCGATGGGCACAATACTTTGCACCCACCTCAAACTAGGTCTTGTTGAGTTGCATGAAAAGTGGCGTGTTGGTTAGATAAGTACTCGATCTGATAACACACCTAGGACCATGTTTTTTTACAAATGTGCTTGATACTAAGGCAAAAACGGTATTTAATGCTCAATCAACCATGTAATGCATATCTGATTGGCACAATACTTTACTTGCACCTCAACCTAGGTGGTATTGACTTGTTTGAAAAAAGACACACCCATCAGATAAGTACTTGGTTGGATAACACACCTAAGGGCATGTTTTTTTCCGGATGTGCATATCACTAGGGGAAAAATAGTATACAACGCATGATCAACCATGCAAAGCATATCCAATGGTTACAATACTTTGCACGCACCTCAACCTAGTTGAAAGATACTTTCATGCAAATTGGATCCCCCATCCAATAAGTACTTGTTTGAATAACACACCTAGGATCGTGTTTTTTTATGGTTGTGCATTACACTAGAGCAAAAATGGCATTCTATGCTTCATCGACAATGCAAAGCATATCCGATGGGTATAATACTTTGCACACACCTTAAACTAGGTGGAATTGACTTACATGCAAAGTGGCATACCCATCCCATAAGTACATAATCGGATAACATACCTAGCAACGTGTTTTTTTACGGATGTGAATAACACCAAGGCAAAAATGGTATTTAATGCTCGATCGACCATGCAAAGCATATCCGGTGGGCACAATACCTTTCCTACCCCTCAACCTAGGTGGTATTGACATGTTTTCAAATAGGCATACCCATCCGATAAGTACATGGTTAGATAACACACCTAAGGGCATGTTTTTTTGTGGATGTGCATGATGGGATATCTCAAGGTGTATGCCTTAGGCACACCTTGGTTTCTATGTGTGACTGCTAGAGGCATAGTTAGGTGCTCACAAGCAGAGTTAGGTGGTGGAGAGCCACATAGGATGATTGAGAGAATCTAGGAGCAGATTGTGGAGATGATTGTGGAGCTCTGAAGTCATCAGTGATGTCAATGAGCATGTATGAGGTGCCTACTTAAGGACCTCACTCTTCTTCATTCAATAATGAAAGTCTGAGTTTGTGTCCACTCTTTGCTTTCCTTTCAGCTTACCAAAATGGTATCAGAGCCCTTTGATCCCCCTTGAGCCCATTTCTACCACATCATCTTCTTCTTCCCCATTTTCCTCCTTCTTCCCAAAATCTTTGAGAGCTTGGTTCTCTACCTACAAATGACCATTGCCCAAACCCTTTGAGCTGTAAACTCCTCTAGTATGGGCAAACTTCCACCTACAAGAAATTGAAAAAAAAACATCTCTGTTGGCTGCCATTCTCCAAACAGCGCATTTTTTCGCCATTCTTCTATTGCTCAATACTCCCTGCCTGCTGCGCCATTGCTTGAGCCCTCTTAGGAGTAGATGGGCGACCTCAAGACAAAGATTTTGAGTAATTTTTCAGCTCATTTGGTTCAATAACGAAGGAGAAATCATCAAAACTCAGGTTCAGCCTGCAACAACTCCCCCAGGCAATAGCGTGTGCCATTTCGTTCAACCTTTGTGCTAGATCCTCTCTGGTATATGAGCTTTCTTTTGCTTTAGAAAGCCCTCTTTTCATTTCTTTGAAGAGTGAGCTACAAGCCCTCCAAGTTAAGTCCTTTGGTTTTGACAGTTTTGACAAGTTTTTGAAGACGATGCTACATAAAATGCTACTCTAGCACTTCTAAGTTTTTGAAGTTTTCAATAGCATCAGTACAAGTGTGGCTTTAGTTTTTCTTTGAATTGCTAGACTTGGTTTTGATTGGAAAGTATTCATTTTAGCCACCTCTATGAAGCATGTAAGAAGAAGCATCATTGATTGAATATTGGTCAGAAGACTTTGCTACATTAAATGCTTATATTTTGAAACATTTGAGTTGTTATTCTAAGCCCTGTAAGAGAGAAGACACTGCCCAATACCTGGGTTAGACCCTCTCATGGCTTGATTATGCAAAATATGTGAAAAGCCTAAACATAAAGCAATGTCTTGTTATGCTACAAAGGATGAAAATGCCAACCTGACTTCCTTGTTGAAGATTGCCAAAACAATGGTTGCCAAAAAGGAAGCAACTGCAAAGCCAGAGATCTACCCTCTCATGGCACTTTTATTTGACTCCAAGTACAAGAAAAAGATGAAGGTCAGATACCTAAGATATGCTTCTCTACACAACTATGGAGATGACAAGATAATTTTTCTCTTGAAGGATATGATTTTAGATCCACTTGTTCTATCATAGTACCATCTTATAAGGCACTAGACACTGCCCATGTGGTAAGACCTTGCCTTGACATGGATATTTTGCCTCCACAAGATGAGGCATCCCATGAAGATTATGCATTTTAAATCATCTCTATGTATGCTCTAGATATCTCTTTTTATGTCAAGGTACTCAGCCTAGATAGTCCTCCAAAATGAATGAAATAAACTATTGTGTTTTTGTGTGTTTTGTAAACACCTCTGGTCACCTTCTGATGTAGGCCATGTGTATGTTTTGCTCCATGGTACCTCCTGCAGACATTGTGTGCATGTACATGCAGGCGAGATAACCATTGGAAGGTATTTTTGTATCCCTTTTGTTTACCTTACACCCATGGGAACCCTTGCTAGCATGAGAACCTAGCCATAGATTTATCCTTGATCACCATGAGATGGCATGAGAAACTATGAGACTAGATGTATCCTTGACATAGCCTGAGGCATTCCCTTGAGGGGGGATTTGATGGGATATCTCAAGGTGTATGCCTTAGGCACACCTTGGTTTCTATGTGTGAGTGCTAGAGGCACAATTAGGTGCCCACAAGCACAGTTAGGTGGTGGAGAGCCACATAGGATGATTGAGAGAATCTAGGAGCAGATTGAGGAGATGATTATGGAGCTCTGAAGTCATCAGTGATGTCAGTGAGCATGTATGAGGTGCCTACTTAAGGACCTCACTCTTCTTCATTCAATAATGAAAGTATTCTGAGTTTGTGTCCACTCTTTGCTTTCCTTTTAGCTTACCAACAGTGCATATCACTAGGGAAAAAATAGTGTATAATGCGTGATCGACCATGCAAAGCATATCAAATGGTCACAATACTTTGCATGCACCTCAACCTAGTTGAAAGATACTTGCGTGAAAAGTGGAGCCCCCATCTGATAAGTACTTGTTTGAATAACACACCTAGGACCATGTTTTTTTATGGTTGTGCATTACACTAAGGAAAAAACGGTGTTTTACGCTTGATCCACAATGCAAAGCATATCCGATGGGCACAATACATTGCACACACCTTCAACTAGGTGGAATTGAATTACATTCAATGTGGCATTCCCATCGCATAAGTACTTGATCGGATAACACACCTAGTAGCATGTTTTTTACAGATGTGCATGACACTAAGGTAAAAATGGTATTTAATGCTCGATCGACCATGCAAAGCATATCATATGGGCACAATACTTTTCCTACACCTTAACCTAGGTGGTATTGAAATGTTTTCAAAGAGGCACACCCATCCGATAAGTACTTGGTCAGATAACATACCTAAGGGAATGTTTTTTTGCAGATGTGCATATCACTACGGGAAAAACATTGTATAATGCGTGATCGACCATGCAAAGCATATCCAATGGTGACAATACTTTTCACGCACCTCAACCTAGTTGAAAAGGACTTGCGTGCAAAGTGGAGCCCCCATCCGATAAGTACTTGTTTGAATAACACACCTAGGACTGTGTTTTTTTATGGTTGTGCATGACACTAAGGCAAAAATGGCGTTTTATGCTTGATCGACAATGCAAAGCATATTCGATGGGCACAATACTTTGCACACACCTTCAAATAGGTGGAATTGACTTACATGCAAAATGGCATTCCCATCTCATAAGTACTTGATCGGATAATACACCTAGCAGCGTGTTTTTTTATGGATGTCCATGACACTGACGCACAAATGGTATTTAATGCTCGATTGACCATGGAAAGCATATCCGATGGGCAGAATACTTTTCCTATGCCTTAATCTAGGTGGTATTGAAATGTTCTCAAAGAGGCACACCCATCCGATAAGTACTTGGTTAGATAACATACCTAAGGGCATATTTTTTTGCGGATGTGCATATCACTACTAGAAAAACGTTGTATAATGCATGATCGACCATGCAAAGCATATTCGATGGTGACAATACTTTGCATGCACCTCAACCTAGTTGAAACGGACTTGCGTACAAAGTGGAGCCCCAATCCCCGATAAGTACTTGTTTGAATAACACACCTAGGACCATGTTTTTTTATGGTTGTGCATAATGCTAAGGCAAAAACGGTGTTTTATGCTTGATCGACAATGCAAAGCATATCCGATGGGCACAATACTTTGCACACACCTTCAACTAGGTGGAATTGATTTACATGCAAAGTGGCATTCCCATTGCCTAAGTACTTGATCGGATAACACACCTAGCAGCGTGTTTTTTTACGGATGTGCATGACATTAAGGCAAAAATGGTATTTAATGCTCGATCGACCATGCAAAGCATATCCAATGGGCACAATACTTTTCCTATGCCTTAACCTAGGTGGTATTGAAATGTTCTCAAAGAGGCACACCCATCCAATAAGTACTTGGTCAGATAACATACCTAAGGGCGTGTTTTTTTGCAGATGTGCATATCACTACCGGAAAAACGTTGTATAATGCGTAATCGACCATGTAGAGCATATCCGATGGTGAAAATACTTTGCACACATCTTAACATAGTTGAAACAGACTTGTGTGCAAAGTGGAGGCCCCATCCGATAAGTACTTGTTTGATTAACACACCTAGGACTGTGTTTTTTAATGGTTGTGCATGACACTAAGGCAAAATCGGTGTTTTATGCTTGATCGAAAATGCAAAGCATATCCGATGGGCACAATACTTTTCACACACCTTAAACTAGGTGTAATTGACTTACATGCAAAGTGGCATTCCCATCGCATAAGTACCTGATCGGATAACACACCTAGCAGCGTGTTTTTTTACGGATGTGCATGACACTAAGGCAAAAATGGTATTTAATGCTCGATCGACCATGCAAAGAATATCTCATGTGCACATTACTTTTCCTATGCCTTAACCTAGGTGGTATTGAAATGTTCTCAAAGAGGCACACCCATCCGATAAGTACTTGGTCAGATAACATACCTAAGGGCGTGTTTTTTTGCAGATGTGCATATCACTACCGAAAAAACGTTGTATAATGCGTGATCAACCATGCAAAGCATATCCGATGGTCACAATACTTTGCACCCACCTCAATCTAGTTGAAACGGACTTGTGTGCGAATTTGATCCCCCATCTGAGAAGTACTTGTTTGAATAACACACCTAGGACCGTGTTTTTTTATGGTTGTGCATGACACTAAGGCAAAAACGGTGTTTTATGCTTGATCGACAATGCAAAGCATATCCGATGGGCACAATACTTTGCACACACCTTCAACTAGGTGTAATTAACTTACATGCAAAGTGGCATTCCCATTGCATAAGTACTTGATCGGATAACACACCTAGCAGCGTGTTTTTTTACGGATGTGCATGACACTAAGGCAAAAATGGTATTTAATGCTCGATCGACCATGCAAAGCATATCTCATGTGCACATTACTTTTCCTATGCCTTAACCTAGGTGGTATTGAAATGTTCTCAAAGAGGCACACCCATCCGATAAGTACTTGGTCAGATAACATACCTAAGGGCATGTTTTTGTGCGGATGTGTATATCACTACGGGAGAAACGGTGGATAATGTGTGATCGACCATGCAAATCATATCCGATGGTCACAATACTTTGCACACACCTAAACCTAGTTGAAACGGAATTTCGTGCAAAGTGGAGTGCCCATCCCATAAGTACTTGATCGAATAACATACCTAGTAGCGTGTTTTTTTACGGATGTGCATGACACTAAGGCAAAAACAGTGTTTTATGCTTGATTGGCAATGCAAAGCATATCCGATGGGCACAATACTTTGCACATACCTTAAACTAGGTGTATTTCACTTACATGCAAAGTGGCACGCCCATCCCATAAGTACTTGATCGGATAACATACCTAGCAGCGTGTGTTTTTATGGATGTGCACGACACTAGAGCAAAAATGGTATTTAATGCTCGATCGACAATGCAAAAGATACCCGATGGACAGAATACTTTTCCTATGCCTCAACCTAGGTGGTATTAACATGTTCTCAAAGAAGCACACCCATCAGATAAGTACTTGGTTGGATAACACACCTAAGGGCGTGTTTTTTTACGGATGTGCATATCACTAGGGAAAAACGGTGTATAATGCATGATCGACCATGCAAAGCATATCTGATGGTCACAATACTTTGCATGCACCTCAACCTAGTTGAAACAGACTTGCATGCAAAGTGGAGCCCCCATCTGAGAAGTACTTGTTTGAATAACATACCTAGGACCGTGTTTTTTTATGGTTGTGCATGACACTAAGGCAAAAACGGTGTTTTACGCTTGATCGACAATGCAAAGCATATCTGATGGGTACAATAATTTGCAAACAACTTAAACTAGATGGAATTGACTTACATGCAAAGTGGCATGCCCATCCCATAAGTACTTGATCGGATAACATAACTAGCAGCGTGTTTTTTTAAGGATGTGCATGACACTAAGGCAAAAATGGTATTTAATGCTCGATCGACCACGTAAAGCATGTCCGATGGGCACAATACTTTTCCTACACCTTAACCTCGGTGGTATTGACTTGTTTTCAAAGAGGCACACCCATCCAATTAGTACTTGGTTAGATAACACACCTAAGGGCGTGTTTTTTTATGGAGGTGCATATCATTAGGGCGAAAATGGTGTATAATGCATGATTGATCATGCAAAGCATATTTGGCTTGCATGCAAAGTGGAACCCCCATCTGATAAGTACTTTTTTGAATAACACACCTAGGACCGTGTTTTTTATGGTTGTGTATGACACTGAGGCACAAATGGTGTTTAATGCATGATATACCATGCAGCATAGACGATGGGCACAATACTTTGCACGCACCACAACGTAGGTGTTATTGAGTTGCATGCAAAGTGGCATGTCCATCTGATGAGTACTTGATCGGATAACTTCTCCCACCAATAAATTAAGTACTGATTAAAAATTATAATAAATGAGTAGATTATTAAAAAGAGACTAATATTTATGTAATTGCTTAATTGTTGCTACTGCAACTTGCTTGCGAAGGACTCTCATAAAGAAGATGGCTATAGATTTTGTTCTAGGGATGGATGTGATTTTATGTAGTAAAAGAGAAGTAGTTGCATTTGCTACAATCCATGATAGTGATCCCAATTCAGTTTGCCACTTTTGAAGACTTGGCGAGGATAAGGTGGTAGTTACTGTATCAAAGATTCTTAGCACACATGTTGAGCTAAAGTATAAATGTGGAGATATGGAAACACTTGGAGATGTTATGCCCTACAATACATCCAACAAATCATTTATAGCATGGGACAAAGATGAGACTTATGCAACAGACATTATCAAGAATACAAAGTGCACCACCTTGGATTTTACTATAGGGAACATTTTACAAATGAGATCATTTGCAAATAAGACTGTAGCAGAAGGTGAAGTATTGGGATTTGAACAAGTGGAGCAATGGTCATTTGCTAAAAGTCACTGATGATGGTATGGTTAATAACATAACATCCTTATGTGATCCCTACTATGAGGTAGGCAAGAATATGAGATGGAGCATGCAATTTTTAAACATGAGAAAGAGGCACGTGGTTTTCAATGATAAAGACAAGGTATACTACAATATCAAAGGACCTAAAAAGTGTGCCCATGTGCCAGGCTCTATCACTTCAAATGTGGATGATTTCAATGTACTCAATTATAGAAGTGACATCTTATCTGGAGTGGATGAGTTCATTGGTTCTGAGAAAAAAAATGATTTTAGAAGCGAAGCCTTATTTGGGATGAATGAATTCTTGCACGGTGAGAAGGGCAAAGGTTTCAATAGCGATGTCTTGTCAAGTGTGGATGAGTTCATGCATATTAACAAACCTGGTGTCAATCAAGCTTGTGGATTTGTGAAAGCCATGCAAGATGTCCCAATGAGCGATGTTCTCTCAAGAGTGGAAGAGTTTCAAGGTTCTCAATACTCTCGTAGAATATTGAATTCATTGAATGGTCCTCAGAGTATGTTAAAAACGAGGATGAGATCAATAGAGGATTATTCAATAGTTAACTTTGATTGTGATATGGCCAAGGATGCAACGACCAATCATGAATGCTTAGTTACAAACAAATGTGAGGAGAAGAAGTGCATAAATACAGATAACAACATGCACGAGGAACAAAAATGGTCATACATATGCATGAAGAGAAAGCGAATTCAAGCAGATCCACAAAAGCAACCAAAGAGGAAAAGAGTAATGAAGGAGGAGAACATGTTAAATGCATTGGGATATCTATGTTGCAAGCGAAGATGTATGCGCTTCATTGATATTGCAGACATCAGGGAATGTCGAGGACACCTGTGGCAAAGAAGAGGAAGCGAAAGAAATGAATACCTTCTCACAAGTCTCTCTTGCTTTCTTCAGAATGGCAATAAAAGGCTAAGTTCAAGACAAAAGGTAAAACCTCTCATAAATGGAAAAAAGATTTGCAATAAGGCATATCACAATATTACTAGATTATCCCATGGTACATATTGGGATTTAGTCACCAAGGCAAAGGGCGGCAACAAATTTAGCATTCACAGTAATAGAGGAAGGTCCAAATCAAGAATCTCAACTGTTAGGGCAGCAGCAATTTCGCAAGACTTCATACATGAAAATGCTTTATCTCAACCCCATATATCTACCAAACTCCCTAATGGTGACGCGATCACTGAAATGCACCTTCCAATGGGCTTGACAAAGCCCGAAGTATTTGACTCTATTGTAGAAAAGCAAAGGCAAAGAGGGGATGCCGTAGCTTCTTCTCATACTTTGTATACTCTTTTTGTAAAGAATAAGGGAGAGAGATAGGAGACTCAAGTTCAGCTTTCTTCACAACACACAAAAGAGAGAGGACACAAGGTTGGAGGGTGAAGCCTTTCTTCACTTTTGCACACAACAACCATACAATAGAAGAGGGAAATACCCTATATGTCAAACCTAGAATACGTGGTTCATATGTGAACCCAAACCAAAAACATACGTGGTAGTCTAACTACACCACGAGTACAACTAACATAGGCGGTGACATAAATGATAGTCATCCAGGAGATATATCGGCGGTAGAGCTTGATATCTCAACACTCCCCCTCAAGCTCAAATCCATCTCATGTACACCAAGCAAGCTCCTAAATCTGCGAAGCTTCTCGGTACCCAATGCCTTCGTAAAAATATCAGCCACTTGCTCCTCAGTGCTGACATAGACAAGATCAATCTCACCAGCTAGAACCTTCTCTCTCAAAAGTGATACTGCACCTCAATGTGCTTCGTTGTAGCATGATAAACTGGGTTATTAGCAAGCATGATGCTGCTAATGTTGTCACAATGAATGACAACTGCTGCATGAATTGACTGTCCCATATCTGCAAATAGCTTCCGTAACCAAGCTACCTCACATGCAGCCATTGCTGCACCCCTGTACTCAACCTCTGTGCTCGACAAGGCAACTGTTGGCTGCTTCTTACTGCTCCAACTGATGGCACCACTCCCAAGGGAAAACATAAAACCACTAGTAGATCTCCTGTCTGAGACACTACCAGCCTAGTCAGAATCTGTGTATCCATGTACCTGTAATGCACACCCAGCTTCATAAAACAGTCCATAATGCAATGTGGACTTCACATACCGCAGTATGCGCCTAGCCGCATCCAAATGTGGCTTCCTCGGTGCCTGCATAAACTGACTCACCAGCCCCACAGCATAGCTCAAATCTGGTCTGGTTATAGTCATGTAAATCAAGCTACCTACTATGCGCCTGTACATAGTAATATCTTCAAGAAGCTCACCTGTCTCTGCATTGAGCTTCACATTCTGCTCCAATGGAACAGAAATAGGCTTACAGCCTGTCATCCCATATTTGGACAGCCTGTCCAAACCGTATTGCCTTTGCAACAGCCATATCCCACTCGGGGATCTAATAACCTCAATGCCCAAGAAGTAACACAGCTCTCCCAAATCCTTCATCTCAAATTTCTGCTTCAACAGCAGCTTCACTTCATTAATGTCTGCATCACTATCACCTGTAATAATCAAGTCATCAACATAGATGACTATAAGCACAATCCCTCTGTTTGTCCTTTTCACATAAAGTGAAAAATCTGAATTGGAAATCTGAAATCCAATAGTGACAAGATATTGCCCTATCTTGTCTGACCATGCCCTCGGCGCCTGTTTTAAGCCATACAAGGCTTTGCGCAACCTGCATACAAAATCGGGGTGTGAATTATCCTCATAACCTTCTGGCTACATCATATAAACCTCTTCCTGCAAATCACCATGCAAGAAGGCATTTTTCACATCCATCTGATGCAAAGACCATCCCTTTGCAGCAGCCATAGCAATTACTGCTCTCACGGTTGCCATCCTTGCAACTGGGCTGAAAGTTTCCTCATAGTCAATTCCATATGTCTGCGCAAAACCTTTGGCAACCAATCTTGCCTTGTACCTGCTAACAGACCCATCAGCATTGTGCTTTACTTTGTAAACCCACTTGCAGCCAATAGCCTTCTTATCATGAGGCAAAGGCATCAAATCCCAAGTGTGGTTTGCATCCAAGGCCGCCATCTCTTCATCCATAGCTGCTTCCCAATTTTTATGCCCTGCTGCATCCTCAAAACATGTGGGCTCTCTGGCTCCTCTAGAACCTTGACCATATAAGCATAGTGATGTGCTGTATACCCATCATATCTCAGCCTGATACGAGTGGACCTCCGTACAACTGGATCAGTTGCAAGAGTCTTTAAATCATGCCTGCTTTTCCTTGCACCAGGTGTAACAACAGACGGAATCCCAAGTTCCTCATCAAGGCTCATTTCAGAGCCGCTTGACTCTCCATCAACATGAGAGCTACCAGCAGACACATCAAACACTAGAGCATGGTCCACTTTTTCTTTTCCCTTATGTGATACCTGCACAGCACTATCAGGACTGCCATGTGACGATTCACTAGATCTCAATCTCCCTGTCCATGCATTAGATCCACTAGTAGAGGACTCTCTGGGTCCACTCAAGGCTTGAGATTGCTGCACTGCATTTATTGCAGCATTCCCATTTCCTGCATCTGCATCTCCTACCATAATAGTTGGTGCATACCAGCTGCTCATTTCATCAAAAACAACATCTCTGCTCACTTGCATTTTGCGGGTGGAAGGGTTATAACAGCGATACCCTTTCTGGTGCTGAGCATATCCAATAAAGATGCATTTTTCTGCCTTTGGATCCAGCTTTGTTCTCTTCTCATCAGGAACATGAACATAAGCTATGCAACCAAATACCTTCAAGTGAGAAATATCTGGTTTTTGGCCTGTATACATTTCTTCAGGCGTCATGCCATGGACAGCTGCAGTGGGGGTTCTATTCATAATATAAACAGCAGTTGCTACTGCTTCAGCCCAAAAATAATCAGGCATGTTTTTCTCATTTAGGATCGCCCGTCCTACTTTTGCAATATGCCTGTTCTTCCTTTCTGCAACCCCATTCTGCTGAGGGGTAGACCTGCATGAGTACTTTCTTTGAATTCCTTGTTCTTTCAGATATTCACAAAATTCTTCTGAAAAGTACTCTCCCCCTCCATCAAATCTTAGCACTTTAATATGCACACCTTTCTCTTTTTCAACCATGGCCTTAAAAGCCTTGAAATGGCTGAACACTTCACTTTTGTGCTTCATAAAATAAATCCACACCTTCCTAGTGTAGTCATCAATAAGCGTCACATAATAATGGCATCCACCAATAGAAGCAGTTTTGGTTGTCCAAACATCTGAATGGATCACTTCCAAAGGTCTTCTGCTCACCTTAGCATTTTTGGGAAATGCATGTCTGGCCTGCTTACCCATTTGGCATGCTTCACATACCTTTTGCATTCCCTCAACTCTGAATTTAGGCAAACCTGCAACAATGTTTTTCGTTTGCATAGATTTCAGCCTTTGTATATTCACGTGCCCAATGCGCTTGTGCCATATCTCAATATCTGCAATGACACCTCTCCCATGCGCAAACATAGCAGCTTTCACCTCAGGCATATCAACATCCAAGGTGAACATTCTGCCATTTTTGTTGCCTTTCGCAACCAAGCGGCACTTATTTTTCAAGTCCTCAACAAAGCATCCATCAAGATTAAATCTAACCTGCAGACCTTGCTCAACCATCTGGCCAACTGAAACCAGGTTCTTAGTGATTTTTGGAACATGAAGTACATCTGCCAAGTACTTCGTTTTGCCATCCTGCATAACCAATGGCACTTTACCAACCTGCGTAATTGGGTGCGCAGTATCATCACCTATTTCAACATAACCTGGCTTATCCAAATTTCTAACATCATGAAACCACTCACCATGACTGGTCATGTGGTTAGAGGCACTTGAATCAACATACCAAACATCATTGCAAGCTGCAGCATCTCCTGACATGGAGTTAACCATATGCTGCATCACAAAAAGGTGCTCATTTCTGTCATCACCATGCCCACTTGATGATGCATAGTTGCTTTGCTGCAACTTCCCACTTTTGATGTCATTCTGCTTTTTATAGCATGTATTCTCCTTGTGTCCAGGCTTTCCACAATAATAGCATTCTGTGCTGCTATTTACTTGCTGGTTCCTTTGCCATAAACCACGGCCTCTTTGGCTCCCCCTGCCTCTAGAACTACCACGTCCTCCTCCATAGGACTGGTTTTCCTGTTGTTGCTGTTGGTTCTGATTTCCTACACGGCCACCAAAACGGCCTCTCCCTCTACCCCTGCCTCTACCTGTATTCGAGTAGAAAGCAATCTCTTGAGAAGTTGAGGTGGCTGAACCACCATTCCTTTGCTCTTCACTCAGCAAGAGAGCAATAAGTTCCTGAAAATCAGGAAATGTTTCACGGACTCCAATGGATGTCCGAAACTGTGCATAATCTTTCCCAAGACCATTCAAGGTCACGGACACTAAGTCCTCATCATCAACAGGTGCTCCAATGGAGGCAAGAGAATCTGCAAGGCCTTTCACCTTCAAGGAATACTCATTTATATTCATATTTTTCCTTTGCACATTGTGCAACTCCTGCTTTAGCTGCATCTTTCGTGCTTTGGTATTTGTGCTATACAGCTTCACCAATGTATCCCATGCCTCCTTAGGTGTCTCTACATCCTGTATATGCACAATCATAGAATCTGAAATGCTAACAGACAGCCAATACAAGCATTTTCTAGCTTTTTCATGCCATTCTTTAAAGGCCTTCAATTCACCAGGAGTGGGAGCAGCACCCAACACTAGTTCTGCAGTTTCACCACTGATGTACTCCCAAACTCCCTTTCCCATAAGGAAGTTTGTCATCCTGAACTTCCATGCTTGGAAGTTGTTCTTGTCAAGCTTCTCACTGACAATGGTAGACAGATTCTCAGACATTTTACAAATCACGAATTGCAACAGCAACCTGTAAACACAGCAAATGCCTCACAAGGGCAAATAGCAAAACTTCTGCAAACAACCTCACAGGGGCAGATCCGCAACACTGACGAAAGTGGTATTTCACCACACAGTCACTTCGTAGTGACGATTTTGCATCAACAGGCAACAGGCATGAATCTGCAACTCCCAATATCTCTGCACACAGGCATACGATGCAATTTCTGTGGCACCTTTCCACCGACTAGCCGTGCAGTGGTCGCACAGCGAAAAACAGGGCCTTTTTCTGAGTGCCTGCGAAGAACTTGCGCCTTCAAAACGGGCCCCGAAACGGCCTCAAATCAAAAAAATAAAGTCACCGAGGGCTTTGCCCTCACCCGCAGCATATACTGCGCTCTCGCCACACTGCGAAGGGCCTCTCAATCTGAAACAGTGCACTCCTGCACTTCTGGCTGTGCTACCCGCAGAGATTTGCTCCCAAACTCGAAATAGGAAAGCAACACTGGTCCTCTTACCAGGACACCACAAACTTGGCTTGCTTTCTTGAGCTCCTTACCACGAACAAGGCTCTGATACCATGTAAAGAATAAGGGAGAGAGATAGGAGACTCAAGTTCAGCTTTCTTCACAACACACAAAAGAGAGAGGACACAAGGTTGGAGGGTGAAGCCTTTCTTCACTTTTGCACACAACAACCATACAATAGAAGAGGGAAATACCCTATATGTCAAACCTAGAATACGTGGTTCATATGTGAACCCAAACCAAAAACATACGTGGTAGTCTAACTACACCATGAGTACAACTAACATAGGCGGTGACATAAATGATAGTCATCCAGGAGATATATCGGCGGTAGAGCTTGATATCTCAACACTTTCAAAGAAGAACTTTGGATATGTTAAAATCCCAAGGAGGCAAAAAATGTCAAAGTGCAATGTCTGTGATGATTTAAAGCGAGAGATTGAGAGTGCAACATGTCCAAATCAAAGGGAATTATACAAAAAAAACCAAAAATCTCATCATGACCTTATTCGACATTCCATACAAAAATATGCATTTTGGAAGGAACACAGTATTAGATAAAGTGGGACAAAAGTTGCATTTTGGGAATTTCGAAATTGGTTGGATTTCATTAAAATTGTAAAAGGCTTCATTAAATTTGGGAAAATTTCCATTGATTGTGGGAATTTTACCAATATTGAATAAGCTAATATTTGGAATTCCAATGATTATGAAAAACTTCATTGGTTGTGAAACAGTTCATTGCGTATAAAAATCGGAACAAAGCATTTGTGGCAGAGTTTGAAAATTATGTATTTGGTGGTGTTAATAAACACCGTCTAGGGACAACATGTATATTTTACTTGAGGTGTTAATAAACACCAGTTGGTGGTGTTAACAAACACCATGCATAGTGAGTTCCACTAGAAACAAAGTAGTTGTTGGTGAAGGTCAGCTTCTGAAAATTGTCATATTAATAATATGCAAATACCCATTGACAAGATAACAACAATTGAGAAACATCACATGAGAACACACCTTACAATGGAAGTTTGGGAGATTAAGAGGGAGAAAATCGACACCATTTTCTATGCTCTGATACCAAGCAAGCTCTCCTGTGCTTTGATACATACGCTCTGTGGAATCTTGATCTTCTTGGGTCTATTTATGGATTTTGATGTCCATGACCAGACAATTGCATCAATACACTCCCATACCTGTGGATCCAACCTATTGTCTGCCCAATACTTGTTCCAGCAATCAACATAGGCATCTGCATCACTGAGCCCCTTTCTCTTAACTGATGGTGCCCAATACTGAATTAATAATTTCTTGAAATTAGGAGAAGCAGCATCCATCTCGGCACTTGATATGGCAACCCCAAGCCATATGGGGTATATGGGATCTGATGGCCTCACCAAGACAAAGTCACCTTGCTTAACATCCACCATTGGTCTAAACTCTTCCCTCGGCTTACCTTTTAGAGGCCCACAATAGTGATCATTCCATTCCTCATAGCCTTGGAAATCATTAATGCAAGCATCTATATCATCCTCCTCATCAGGAGATTGTGTTCTTGGCCAAAACTCTCTGTACACTCCTATCTCTGAGATGTTTTCCTATTCGAGCTCACCGATCATGGTTTTCCAATAGTCTATCACTGGCCTAATGTAGGACTCATAGGATGCATTCTTTCCACTTGCACATTTCTCCCAAAACTTAATGTAATCCTTTATCCCTAATATTACTTGCAAGTGATCTCTCACAAATGCAGCCATTGGCAGTATATCCGGACAACCTGTTGGCAACAATGATCGACCCTCACTATCTTTCTTCCATAGCTCGATTCCCCCTTCAATGGGCATCCAATTCGGTGATTTTGGATGCACCTTGTACTACATCATTGGTATGTCACCTTGCATGTAAAATCGAAATTGTAATGGCTTTGCATGTCCAACTAGCATATCTTGCCCATCACATAGGTAGCCATCTACATAATCCTTGAAGTTAGGAACCCGTGTAAGAACAAATGGTGCCGGTGAAGATGATGTACATTTTTTGAATGTATCCATTAGATGCGGGAAAGTGAATCTTTGTCCCACCTGCAAGCTCTCAGAAAACCTGCTGAACATTGCATCAATGTCCTCATCTGTGTGCCCTACCATCAAGAAGCCCAATTGAAGTGTCTTGAAAATGCCCCTTGCTACAAGAAGAGAAAGGTATGCAAACAAGTATCTATTTTTGTTCTCAGACCCACAATTATCTAGTTGGAGTAGCAAGTTCTCTGGCAACTTTTGGAATGGTGGCTCAATAGCAACACTCCCCTCTAAAGAGGGTGGGTTTTCTCTTGTATTTGATGGAAAAATATTCACACATGTGTCTGTAGCCCTTGCAATGGAAGTTGGCATGGCCTCCGTGATAGACTTCGCGCCACTTTCCGATACAGTTTCTAGATTTGCATTTGTGATCTCACGTGACATCTACATTTTCAGACAAGCTAGCTCCACTTGTAGAAACATGTGCACCTTTAGAACTATAATGGGAGTCCAAAGCGTTTCTTGAATATAGAGCATTCAAAAGGTGAGCATTGCTTCTAGGAATCCCATTGGTAGCAAGGTCTCCAAGGTCATGCATATCCATCCTCTCGAGGTTGCGCAAACAAATTGAGAGCGATCCAATCATCAGGTTGGGATCAGATGGCCACAAACCATTGAGGGTGAAGTGTCCATAATGACCGTTTCCATGCCCATGGGTAATCATTCCAATGAGTGAAACTTGTAATTGCCATGCAGAATCGGTGTCCTTGGACCTCACCCGAAGTCTTGGAATTGCCGTCTTTTTTTGGTCCATCTTATCATGGATTATGCATACATACTTTTTTGGATCCACCATCTCGGAGTACCTACGCCATGCATAGTATAAGTTCCTACAACTTTGTTGCTGTATCATATGCATCTTTCTCTCTTCCATCAGCGAATTGTGCTCATCTTGACTTTTTGTGGCTGCCAATTGACGGCTGCATAAGCTACATTTAGAGAATTCACTCATCTTAGCAAGGGCTACATTTTTTAAGTCTGATTTCCAAATCCTGCCAAATGTGGATGTGGATAGGCTCTGATAACCACGTTGATTAAGTGAAGTGTTGACCTCACGTAGGACGTCTATCTTCTTATACACTTCAGGTATCACTTGATGTGTCTCTCTAGAACCATCCTGCATGGTTCTACTCTTGTGAGGCATATGCTCTGTGCTATTATCCACAAAGTGTTGAATGAGAGCCCTTCCCATACCTATGTGCTCCCTGCTCCTCCTCACAATCCCTGAATTGCCATGCACATATCGCTGCACACCACTCTCAAATTGCTCCTTGTATCGATAAAATGATGTCCTTGGAATTCCATGCATCTCATACCATGCTCTACAACAGACATCCCGACCGTTTATCTTGAAGTTGTAGCATATCCTCCCTGTGTAGTCATGATGCCAAGCCGTTGACAGCACATCGTATATAAAGTTTGTACGAGACTCCAAGGAGCTGCCCCAAAAGTTCTTCCTTAGATTCATTAAGAGATCTCGCTCTGCATGTTGGCAACACCTACTCCCACAACAATCGATGGAAGAAACCTGCTGCACCGAATCTAGTGACATTTTGTACATTGCCGTTGGAGGCTCTCTTTGTTTAGGCACCCTGTTAATGAAAGTGTACCTTCTTTTCTTTGATGTTGGATCGTCCCTTTTCAACATTTGATCATTGACCAACTCATTTATACCAGCAACGTGGTCCATGGGCACATATTGTTGCAATGGGCTTCCATCAAGTAAGGTAATTTGCTTGATGGGCCACTTTACTAGGCTGAGAGAGCCGACATCTTGCATAGAAGACCCTGAGTCACTTCCTCTAATTTGTTCTTTCTTTTCAATACCCACACCAATGCAATCATTACCCAATAGGTCAAAGTTTATAGAGTCTCCTGGGAAAACATATAAGATCACACCTTCCCCCACGGTCTTTGTTTTGCTCTCATCCCATAAGACAACCTTTTTCTCTTTCCAAGATTCACGAATGAAATTGTCAGTTTCCAATGAAGAAACTGGCATTGCCTCAACATAAGGTCGCTCAGGCTCACTTGGTGCAGCTTCTTCAGTTACCGCATCATCTAAAGAATCACCAACATGTTTTAGAGAGCCCTTAGGCCACTTGACAACGCTCCAAATTGCCTCACCAACAAGCACTGCATCCATAGTGGGAAATGGCAAGAGCATTTCACTATTGATAGACTTCTCCACTATCACCGATACATTTTCTGTCCCAATCTTCATACCACTACAGTAGGCCTCCGGATCTATTGCACACACTCCACCAATTCCAACCACTTCATTCCCCACCATCATCATGACCTTGTCCCCGCTTCTAATAGCCATCCTCTGTCATTACGATTACGGAGAATTAATTATGAACAAATTACAACCAAAGAATTTCATAAGACCATCAAACATGTCCTTCTAGATGGGAAGAATGGCATTGGTGCAAATCTTTATAAAGCATGAATGAGTCTATACAAAATTTTCATGAAAGCATGAATTATTTCCCTAAAAATTTTAGCAATTTGATAAAACTTTTTCTAAAGCATGAATTATTTTCACCATCGTCATGACCTGATTCATGCATCTGATAGTAGCCATCCCCTCTCATTACGATGACAGGAAATTGATTATGAACAAACTACAACCAAAGGATTTCATAAGACCAACAAAGTTGTCCTTGTAGCGGGGGGAGAATGGCACCAGTGCCATTCTCCATGTGAATTTGGCAATGGGAGAATGGCACTGGAGAATAGGAAAATGGAGAATGGCACTAGTGCCATTCTCCCAATGGAATGTCCCAATGGAATGTCCTAACATTTTGGCTTTGTAATAGGAAAATGGAGAATGGCACTAGGAATAGGAAAATGGAGAATGGCACTAGTGCCATTCTCCCAATGGAATGTCCCAATGGAATGTCCTAATTTTTTGGCTTTATCATAGGAAAATGGAGATTGGCACTAGTGCCATTCTCCCATTGGAAAATGGAGAATGGCACTAGTGCCATTCTCCTAATGGAATGTCCTAATTCAAAATTTTGGCTTCACAGAAGGTAGAAGGGCACCAATGCCATTCCACCATTGGAATTATTGGAATGTCAATCCATAGGTTTAGTGCCATTCTCCCAATGGAATGTCCCAATGGAATGTCCTAACATTTTGGCTTTGTAATAGGAAAATGGAGAATGGCACTAGGAACAGGAAAATGGAGAATGGCACTAGTGCCATTCTCCCATTGGAAAATGGAGAATTGCACTAGTGCCATTCTCCCAATGGAATGTCCCAATGGAATGTCCTAATTTTCTGGCTTTGTAATAGGAAAATGGAGACTGGCACTAGTGCCATTCTCCCATTGGAAAATGGAGAATGGCACTAGTGCCATTCTCCCAATGGAATGTCCTAATTCAAAATTTTGGCTTCACAGAAGGTATAAGGGCACCAATGCCATTCCACCATTGGAATTATTGGAATGTCAATCTATAGGTTTAGTGCCATTCTCCATTGTAATATGAAAATGGAGAATGGCACTAGGAATATGAAAATGGAGAATGGCACTAGTGCCATTCTCCCAATGGAATGTCCTAATTTTCTGGCTTTGTAATAGGAAAATGGAGACTGGCACTAGTGCCATTCTCCCATTGGAAAATGGAGAATGGCACTAGTGCCATTCTCCCAATGGAATGTCCTAATTCTAAATTTTGGCTTCACAAAAGGTAGAAGGGCACCAATGCCATTCCACCATTGGAATGTCAATCTATAGGTTTAGTGCCATTCTCCATTGTAATCGGAAAATGGAGAATGGCACTAGGAATAGGAAAATGGAGAATGGCACTAGTGCCATTCTCCCAATGGAATGTTCCAATGTAATGACCTAATTTTTTGGCTTTGTAATAGGAAAATGGAGAATGGCACTAGTGCCATTCTCCCATTGGAAAATGGAGAATGGCACTAGTGCCATTCTCCCAATGGGGAAGGGGGGGAGGGGGGGGAGGGGAAGGGGGGGAGGGGAGATTGGGCAATGGGCAATGGGGAACTATAATCTAGTCATTCTTGTCTTGCTGATGGGCACCATCTATCAATGAAACTCCTCCCAATAATTGATTTGCAATTGAATTCACTCTTTGATGAAATATACATCAATTTCATTTATATATTTGATTATATTTAAATATGATAATATATATATTCTGTATGTTTTTTGTGTGTTTACTATATTTGTATTTTATTAATTATGTATTCTCCATTTTTAATGTTGAGTATTCCTAACTTTTAGTTATGAAGTTAATATAGGAGTAGATGAAAAATAATTGATTTGTGTGTGAAATTTATGTTTGATAGGATTTGTGTGTGGAATTCCCGTCTATGAGAGAGAGAGAGAGAGGCAGAGGTTTGTGAATTTGCACAAAGTCTACAACTTCTACATCACTATGAGTATGTCTAGAAAACATTGACTATATTTTTATGTGTTGCTCTTAAAACTTGCATTCTAAACTCCAATGAGAACTTATTTCTTGGATCTCGCACCTCCCAATGTAAGAGTACCTCCCCACATCTGCACTAAAGACACAAATGGAGGTTGTGTTCTAGCGTCTCAATCTCAGAACATGAAGTTGCAATATTGGTATGTTTCTTGATTTTGATGGCGATTGGGAGATTCTTTTCTCATTAATGAGAATTGTTTTAGCCACAGAGTGCCTGATTGGACCCTCCTAATCTCCATAAGGCATACCAATTTGACTTAGACATGAGAACAAAGTCTACTAGAGGCTAAATCCCATTAAGCCAAGTAGTGGTACGTATGGTAAGATCTCCTCACATTGGTATAGGAAGATGCTTCATCCTAGTACAAATGGAATATCTCTCTTTATTCTACTTCCCATTGCTCATTCGGGGTCTACTAGAGTAAGTAAGAATGTCATCTGAACTAAAAGCAACCATTTGCTAAGAACCTCTCTCTCTCTCTCTCTCTCTCTCTCTCTCTCTCTCTCTCTCCCTCTCTCTCTCTCCCCCTCTCTGCATGCGTGTGTGAGCATGTGCATGCCCGCGTGTGCGTGTGCGTGTTCCACGCACATGCACATAGGTGTGTGTGTGTGCTTGGGTGTGTATATATGTTTACATGTGTGCATCCATGCATGTCCGTGTCGATGGTGTGTGTGTGTATGTTTCCATTCTCTAAATTAACATAATTCGTAAAGAATTTATATGTAAGGTTTTCGTTCCCTATAATATCTTGCAGAATGGGATGGCATTGACCAAAAATAGATTTTTGGTTGGCACAATCAAATGCTGATACTCTCCATCTTCGTCTACTTTTTTTGTAGATAGGTTACATACAATTTATTAACACTTTCTTTTAACTAAGCATTCATTAAAGCCACAATTAATATTCTTATGCTCTTGAAAAGACTGTAGTTCTTGTAAAGCCTATTACAAGAGGCTTCTAGAGCCTTGTGTGGTTCTTGTAAAGCCTATTACAAGAGGCTTCTAGAGCCTTGTGTGGTTTATTAAACGTTTTTTTAAACTAAATGCAAAGGTTAAACTAACGAAGGTAAAAAATTAAAAAACCCTAGTACCTTCATCTCGTTGCCCTAGGTTGATTGCCTCGCATGCTGTGCTGCTTTCGAGCCCATCGTTATCTCGTTTGTACTTTTGCACGACTTTCCTCCCTTCGCTTTTCCGAATTCCTAACTTTAGCTTTGTCTTTTGCCTTTTCTGCTGGCCACCCTCGCTTTTCTTCTTGCTGCTCGCTGCTCGACTCGCCATCTCTTTTCTTTCATCTCTAGCTTTGTCCGCTCGACTCGCCCTCTCTTTTCTTCTTGCCTTCGTCCGCTCGCCTCTAGCTTTAGAAGATACTCTTATCGCTAATCTACTAAAACCCACTCTCATCTCATCTACTCAAAATCCTATCGCTCATCACTCCCAGCCTATCGTCGTTCTACTCAAACTCCTATCTCTCCTATGCTCGCCGCTCGACTCGCTGCCTATCGTTCACCTACTCACTCTTTAGCAAGCCTCTCTACTCTTTGCCTTTCCAACGATTGAAGGGATTCTCTTCCAACAAAGCATGGCTCGCTGTTATTCACTCTCTTTACTTTTCGAAGGATTTCGCACTTCCAAAAATCTCTGAAGGATTCGCTTTTCCAAAGAATGTAAGCATGAAGGATTCGCTTTTCCAAAGAATGAAGGGATTCGCACTTCCAAAGATGTAAACATATGGTAAGCTTTCAAAACTTAAGCTTTCTGAGATGATTAACAAAAGCTTTCAAAACTTTAACTTTCGTAAGCTTTCGTACGTACGCTTTGCTCGAATTTAACTATGGAAAGCTTAATAAAATATAGGAATTGGCTATGGCGAATTCAAAGCAAAAAATTCGTGAATTAGAGAGGAAGCTACCGAACTGATTGAGCGTCAGTTGTGTTGTTTGCTTCCAGCTCCATCAACTTCGCAGCTCCGGTGGAGTTCAGCCTTCTTGCCTCAAGAATCTCCGTGCGAGCTGTGGTGAGTAAAACTCTCAGACTCTGAGACTCCTCTCCAATCCACTTTGGAATGAATAGAAAGTGAATGAGGGAAAGGCATCAATTGAAATGAGAGAAAAGGTCTTGATTTGAAACTACTAAATAATTCAAATTTTGAAATATAGGTCTTCCCACCATTGTGCCCTTTTGAATTTTGGATATATAGAGTGGCACTTATGCCATTCTCTCCAATATTAAATTTAAATTCAAATTCATATTGATAATTTTAATTTCAATTTGTATTTCAAATTGAAATTATTCTTTTGAAATTGTATTTCAAAACCTAAATTCTAGTTTTTAAATTTTGATTTCAAGTTAAACTTCAAAATCAATTTTGATTTTCATGATTGAATGGCAAATTTAGAGATTGAATTTCTAATTTTAAATGGAGAATGGCACCAGTGCCATTCTCCAAGACCTCATAAGAAGTCCATGAGAGTGGCACCAGTGCTCTTCTCGCCATTGTTCCCTTTTGAATTTGGATATATAGAGTGGCACATATGCCATTCTCTCCAATATTAAATTTAAATTCAAATTCAAATTATTCTGTTTGAAATTGTATTTCAAAACCGAAATTTATATTAGGACATTGCAATGGGAGAATGGCACTGGAGAATAGGAAAATGGAGAATGGCACTAGTGCCATTCTCCCAATGGAATGTCCTAAGTTTTTAGCTTTGTAATAGGAAAATGGAGACTGGCAATAGTGCCATTCTCCAATTGGAAAATGGAGAATGGCACTAGTGCCATTCTCCCATTGGAAAATGGAGAATGGCACCAGTGCCATTTTCCCAATGGAATGTCCTAATTCAAAATTTTGGCTTCACAAAGGTAGAAGGCACCAATGCCATTCTCCCATTGGAATTAGTGGAGTATCAATCTATAGGTTTAGTGCCATTCTCCATTGTAATAGGAAAATGGAGAATGGCACTAGGAATAGGAAAATGGAGAATGGCACTAGTGCCATTCTCCCAATGGAATGTCCCAATGGAATGTCCTAATTCCAAATTTTGGATTCACAATGGAATGTCCTAATTCAAAGTTTGTACAAGTGCCATTCTCCCATTCGAAAATGGAGAATGGCACTAGTGCCATTCTCCCAATGGAATGTCCTAATTCAAAATTTTGGATTCACAATGGAATCTCCTAATTCAAAATTGGTACTAGTGCCATTCTCCCAATGGAATGTCCTAATTCAAAATTTTGGATTCACAATGGAATACCCCTCCTAGAATAGTGGTGCCAATCTCTTATTAGGCCCTAATAAATGTCATTGAGAAGCCTAAACTCACATGCACAAGGAATCCTAAACTCACATGTGCATTGGCACTACCACTAATGGAGAATGGCAGTGATGCCAATCTCATGCTGGCAACTACATAATGACAATGAGATCATCAAACTCACACTACAACCAATAAATAATCCTACTAGAGCCAATAAATATAGTGGAATGTCAACCTACACGTTTAGTTTGTCTAGATTACCACTAGTGGAGAATGGCAGTTATGCCAATCTCATGCTGGCAAATGCATAATGACACTGAGACCATCAAACTCACATGTGCAGAGATCATATGGAATTGTGCCAATCTCTGTGGAGAATGCCACCACCAGTAGAGAATGGTAGTGGTGCCAATCTCACACCATGACCTGAAAACATGCACAAGGAATCCTAAACTCACATGTGCATTGGCACTTTTGCCATTATCCTATTGCCATTCTCCGCTAGTGGTAATGTGCATTCTTCTATGTAATGATCACTCACTCCGCTGTGCAGAGATCATATGGAATTGTGCCAATCTCTGTGGAGAATGTCACCAGTGGAGAATGGCAGTGGTGCCAATCTCATACCATGACCTGCAAACATGCACAAGGAATCCTATCCTCACATGTGCATTGGCACTTTTGCCATTATCCTACTGCCATTCTCCGCTAGTGGTAATGTGCATCCTTCTATGTAGTGATCACTCTCTCCGCTGTGTAGAGATCATATGGATTTGTGCCAATCTCTGTGGAGAATGCCACCAGTGGAGAATGGCAGTGGTGCCAATCTCATACCATGACCTGAAAACATGCACAAGGAATCTTAAACTCACATGTGCATTGGCACTTTTTCCATTACCCTACTGCCATTCTCCGCTAGTGGTAATGTGCATCCTTCAATGTAGTGGAATGTCAATCTATAGGTTTAGTTTGTCTAGATTACCACTAGCGGAGACTGGCAGTGATGCCAATCTCATGCTTGCAACTACACTATGACACCACTCTCCTATGATCACTGGAATATCCCTCCTAGAATAGTAGGGTAAACATTTGTACAAGTGGAGAATGGGAGTGGTGCCAGTCTCTTATTAAGCCCCAAGAAATGGCATTGAGAAGCCTAAATTCACATGTGCAGAGATCACATGGAATTGTGTCAATCTATGTGGAGAATGCCACCAGTGGAGAATGGCAGTGGTGCCAATCTCACATGTGCATTGGCAATTTTGCCATTATCCTACTGCCATTCTCCGCTAGTGAAATATGTGCATTCTTCTATGTGGTGGTATGTCAATCTATAGGTTTAGTTTGTCTAGACAACCACTAGTGGAAAATGGCAGTGATGCCAAACTCATGATCGCACCTACATAATGACAGTGAGATCATCAGACTCACATGTGGGTTTGAATCGGACACCACTCTCCTATGATGATTGGAATACCCCTCCTAGAATAGTAGGGTAAACATTTATGCAAGTGGAGAATGGGAGTGGTGCCAATCTCTTATTAGGGCCCAAGAAATGGCATTGAGAAGCCTAAAATTACATGTGCATCCTTCTATGTAGTCATCACTGTCTCCGCTATGTAGAGATCATATGGAATTGTGTCAATCTCTTTGGAGAATGCCACCAGTTGAGAATGGCAGTGGTGCCAATCTCATACCATGACCTAAAAACATGCACAAGGAATCCTAAACTCACATCTGCATTGGCACTTTTGCCATTATCCTACTGCAGCCAATAAAATTAGTGGAATGTCAATCTATAGGTTCAGTCTGTCTAGACTACAACTAGCGGAGAATGGAAGTGGTGCCAATCTCATGCTTGCAACTACATGATGACACTGAGATCATCAAACTCACATGTGGAATGGAATAGGACACCACTCTCCTATGATCACTGGAACACCCTCCCTAGAATAGTAGGGTAAACATTTGTACAAGTGGAGAATGGCAATGGTGCCAATCTCTTATTAGACCCTAAGAAATGGCATTGAGAAGCCTAAACTCACATGTGCAGAGATCATATGGAATTGTGCCAATCTCTATGGGGAATGCCACCAGTGGAGAATGGCAGTGGTGCCAATCTAATACCATGACCTGAAAACATGCACAAGGAATCCTGAACTCACATGTGCATTCTTCTATAGAGTGATGACTGTCTCCGCTGTTTAGAGATCAAATGGAATTGTGTCAATCTCTGAGATCATCATCACTCACATGTGGAATGGAATAGGACACCACTCTCCTATGATCACTGGAATGCCCCTCCTAGAATAGTAGGGTAGACATTTGTACAAGTGAAGAATGGCAGTGGTGCCAATCTCTTGTTAGGCCCTAATAAATGGCATTGAGAAGCCTAAACTCACATGTGCATTCTCTTATGTGGTGGTCATTGTCTCCGCTGTGTAGAGATCATATGGAATTGTGTTAATCTCTGTGGAGAATGCCAACAGTGGAGAATGGTACTGGTTCCAATCTCATACCATGACCTGCAAACATGCACAAGGAATCCTAAGCTCACATGTGCATTCTTCTATGTAGAGATCACTGTCTCCGCTGTGTAGAGATCATATGGAATGGTGTCAATCTCTGAGTTCATCAAACTCACATGTGGATTGGAATCGGACACCACTCTCCTATGATCACTCGAATAGCCCTCCTAGTATAGTAGGGTAAACATTTGTACAAGTGAAGAATGGCAGTGGTGCCAATCTCTTATTAGGCCTTATTAGGCCCTAAGAAATGTCATTGAGAAGCCTAAACTCACATTTGCAGAGATCATATAGAATTGTGCCAATCTCTGTGGAGAATGCCACCAGTGGAGAATGGCAGTGGTGCCAATCTCATACCATGACCTGAAAACATGCACAAGGAATCCTAAACTCACATGTGCATTGGCACTTTTGCCATTATCCTACTGCCATTCTCCCCTAGTGGTAATGTTCATCCTTCTATGTAGTGATCACTCTCTCCGCTGTGTAGAGATCATATGGATTTGTGCCAATCTCTGTGGAGAATGCCACCACCAGTGGAGAATGGCAGTGGTGCCAATCTCATACCATGACCTGAAAACATGCACAAGGAATCCTAAACTCACATGTGCATTGGCACTTTTGCCATTATCCTACTGCCATTCTCCGCTAGTGGTAATGTGCATCCTTCAATGTAGTGGAATGTCAATCTATATGTTGAGTTTGTCTAGATTACCACTAGCAGAGAATGGCAGTGATGCCAATCTCATGCTTGCAACTACACTATGACACTGAGATCATCAAACTCACATGTGGAATGGAATAGGACACCACTCTCCTATGATCACTGGAATACCCCTCCTAGAATAGTAGGGTAAACATTTGTACAAGTGGAGAATGGCAGTGGTGCCAGTCTCTTATTAGGACCTAAGAAATGGCATTGAGAAACCTAAATTCACATGTAGAGATCACATGGAATTGTGTCAATCTATGTGGATAATGCAACCAGTGGAGAATGGCAGTGGTGCCAATCTCACATGTGCATTGGCACTTTTGCCATTATCCTACTTGAGAGTGCTCTCAACGGAAGCAAGAACGGAAGAGGGAGAGAGAGCGAGAGAGAGAGACAGAGAGCCACACAAGTTTTGGTGGGTGCAGAACCACCCTAATCTTCTTTTTCATTCATTTATATATGTGTTTGAGTATTGTACATAACTGGGGTTAAGGCACAGTGACCTTTAACCCCACAACCTCCCACTTAAAGGACAATGTGCCTTTAAGGGAGAACAACCAGTGAGCATACTATCCAATGCCCATCAATACACGACAATACTCAAACCGCTGACTAGGTAGACTCTTCGTCAGCATATCTGCAGGGTTATCATCTGTATGAACCTTGACAAGCTCTATGTGCTTGTCCTCAAGTACCTCCCTGATGAAATGGTACCTGACCTCAATGTGTTTGGTCTTTGCATGAAAGACCGGATTTCGTGCTAGCTGAATAGCACTCATGGAATCACTATGCAATGTCGGTACACCTGTATGAATCCCCAAATCTCCCACTAGCCGATCAAGCCATATAGCCTCCTTGCAACCCTCTGTGGCTGCAACATACTCAGCCTCTGTGGTAGACAAAGCAACGCACTTTTGTGCACGAGACATCCACGACACTGCACCACCTGCAAAGGTGAACACATAACCAGAAGTGGATCTCCTACTATCCACATGCCCTGCATAGTCTGAATCTGTGTACCCAAGTACACGCATGTCTCCTTTACCAAAGCAAATGCACATCTCCTTGGTACCCTTCATGTACCTCATGATGCACTTAACTGCCTCCCAATGCCTCTTTCCTGGATTAGCCATATACCGGCTAACAACTCCCACTGCAAATGCAATGTCTGGTCTAGTAGCTATCATAGCATACATAAGACTCCCAACTGCTGATGCATAAGGAACCTTGGCCATCATGGCCTTTTCCTCATCTGATTTGGGACTATCTGTATGACTCAGTTTCACATATGGAGGCAATGGAGTACTCACTGCCTTCCCCCCCTCCATATTGAAGCGCTGCAATACTTTTGTAACATACTCTTTTTGTGAAAGCCAAAGGAGTTTCCTACTCCGATCACGCGTGATGCGGATACCAAGAATATGACCTGCAAATCCCAAATCCTTCATATCAAAGGCCTCATGCAACTTGGCCTTTAATGCATCTAGCTCATAAGTATTCTTGCTAGCCAATAGCATATCATCCACATATAGTGCCAGGATTATCAGGCTACTATCCTTAGCCCTTTTAGTGTAGAGGCAGTGATCAATTTCACTCCTTCTAAAACCCTGGGACTGAATGAAAGCATCAAACTTCTGATACCATTCTCTAGGTGCTTGCTTAAGACCATAGAGACTCTTTTTCAGCTTGCAAACTAAATGCTCTTTGCCCTTTTCTTCAAAGCCTTCCGGCTGCACCATGTAAATTTCCTCATGCAAATCCCCATGCAAGAAAGCTGTCTTGACATCCATTTGCATAAGCTCCATATCCTCTACTGCCACTAGTCCAAGCATGCATCTAAGTGTGGTCATCTTCACAACCGGAGAGAATATCTCATCAAAGTCCACACCCTTCTCTTGCTTGAACCCTTTAGCAACCAAACGGGCCTTGTACCTAGGCACATCATCACCTGTGACCTTCATTTTGTAGACCCATTTACATGGCAATGCTTTCTTTCCATGTGGCAAAGAAACCAAGTCCCAAGTCTTATTCTTCATAAGTGAACTCATCTCTGATTGCATAGCATACTCCCACTTGCGTTGATCCTCACGCATCATAGCCTCTCTGTAGCAAGAAGGCTCCCCGCAATCAGTAAGCATCACATAGTCTACCCCTGGAACAAACCTATCAGGCGGTCTAGACACTCTAGATGATCTTCTCAAGGGCATTTCAGCTTGCTGTCCCACTTGCATATCAGCCACATTTGGCTCATCATTTCCATCAATAGATGATCCATCATCTACCCTTGATTGTATACCTGTGGGAGTACTTGGTTGTACCATTTCTTGCACATTTGGTGCATGGACAGCTTGCTGTCTATCAACATATGCAGGTGGATTCACATCCTGGAAAGTGATTCTCCTCATTTCCACATCCCTCATGGGTGCCTTATGCATCTTCTTCTCATTGAAGACCACATCATGGCTGCGTATGATCTTCTTTGCTTCTGGATCCCAGAGACGATAGCCCATCTCTCCACTTTCACCATAACCTAGAAAGATGCATTTCCTAGACTTAGGATCTAGCTTCTTTCGAAGCTCTTTTGGCACATGTGCATATGCCTCACACCCAAATATACGCAAATGAGAGTAAGAGGGCTTCTTGCCACTCCATGCCTCTTCAGGAATACCACCATCCAAACTCTTACTAGGTGATCTATTGATCACATGCACTGCAGTCTTCATTGCCTCAGCCCAAAAACCACCAGAAAGACTTGCATTGGAAAGCATGCATTGCAACCTTTCTTGAATGGTACGATTCATCTTTTCTGCAACTGGATTTTGCTCTGGAGTATGAGGGGATGTGAGCTCCCTCTTAATCCCACGTGTATCACAGAAATGTTGAAAGTCATGAGAGAGATACTCTCCACCATTGTCAGTCCGTAGGCATTTAAGCATTCTACCTGACTGATTCTCAACCAAGGCCAGCCATTTCTGAAATACCTGGAACACATCACTCTTCCGAGCTATAGCATAAGCCCACACTTTCCTAGTTGCATCATCAATGAATGTCACATAGTATTCAGCCCCGCCTAATGACCGTGTAGGCATGGGACCACATACGTCTGAATGCACCAAATCAAGCATTTCAAACTCTTTCTTTCCTTTTCTTTTATGGGCTGATTTAGTCTGCTTCCCATAGAGACAGTGCTCACAAAATTCAAAATCAGAGAAACTCAAATGCGGTACATAACCCAAATGGCATAAGAGTTTCATTCCATTCTGGCTCATGTGCCCCAACCTGCAATGCCACAAAGAAGTGCTCGGCTGCTCGGTTATTGCAACAACATGATCAAATACCCCTGATACATGTAAGGGATACAAAGTCCCACACTTAGCACCCCTGGCCAAAAGCATAGAGCCCTTTTGAATTTTCCAACTTTGAAAGCCAAAAGTGGTGTGAAAACCAGCATCATCTAGCTGACCCACTGAAATAAGACTCTTGGTCAGCTTAGGCACATGTCTCACATGTTTCAAAACAAATGCAGACCCATTTGCAAAAGAAAACTTTATGTCACCTGCTCCCACTATGTCACATGCATAGTCATTTCCAAGATGCACACAACCTATCTTTCCACTATCATAAGTGGAGAACCATTCCCTATGGGGAGTAACATGGAATGAAGCACCACAATCCAAAATCCAATCCTAGGAATATGCATCATCTGAAGTGGTAAGCAACTCTGCAGATAAAGTAGACATGAAGAGAACATCATTGTCACTATCACGTGTGACTGCATTGATCTCCTCGATCTTCACTTTTCCTTTGTCCTCCCTTGGACTCTCTTCCTTTTGATTTGCACCCCAATTTGCATTCTTTTTCTTATCCTTTTGCTCTCTTTTTAGCTTGTAGCAATCCTTTTTCATATGGCCCTTCTTGCCACAATGGTAACACTCAATGTTCCGTGCCCTGGATTTGCTACGAGACTTCCCTCTTTCTTGGGACTTCCCCCTGAACTGTGATCTGCCCCTTTGCACATTTAAGGCTGCATCCTGCTTGTTGCCATCCATAGACTTCCATCTAATCTCCTCGGCCAACAAGCTACCCACAACATCATCAAATTTCAGTACTCCACCAGGTGCAGAGTTACTGACAGCTGTACGGAAGGTATCCCATGAGGATGGCAATGAACATAAGAGAAATATTGCCTTAGTCTCCACATCAAAATTCATTTTCTGAGCCTGAAGCTGGCTGAAAATAATATTGAATTCATTCAAGTGAGAAGCAATGGAGACCCCTTCCTTCATCTGCAGCTCAAACAACCTCTTCATGAGGTAAACTTTATTAGAGGCAGTTTCCTTTTCATAAGTGGCACACAATTTCTTCCACAAATCTTCCGTAGTCTGCTCATTTACTACTGTGAAATAAACTGACTCTGCAAGATGAAGTCTAATAGTAGACTTTGCTAATGCATCCAACTCATTCCAATCATCCTCAGACATATTTGCAGGCTTAGCTTCAATCCCTGCCAAGGGTTTAATCTGCTTCTTTTGAATAAGCACATCCCTTATCTGTTCTTTCCACAAAGAAAAGTTTGTCCCATCAAACTTTTTAATGCTAAAAAACTCCTTTTCAGGCATGGAAGAGGATGCCATGATGCAAATAAAACAAAATCCCAAATGCTAGTGCCTGCAAGAGAGAATTACACCAAATACTAGGTGCACCCAAATGTGTATGCCACAATAGAGTGAAATATCACCAAAACTCAAAGCTCAAAGCATCTGACTCATGTGCATATACTATGCATCCATATGAGCAAATCTGGCCCAAAAGAAAATGCCAATAAGTGCCAAATGACTCAAGCATAAACACCGTCCACTGGCATATGCATCAATAATGTCTCATCCAAGAGAGCATAGCACTATCAATGCATCACCAACAATGTTTCAAAGCTGTCCCTCAGCATAAAATAGCATCCATGTGCAAAGCGTCCATAAAAAAATAGCATCCCACAAGGCAATTTGGGCCTATCAGCGCATCCAACAAGGACCGCAATGCATCCAAATGGCCTATAAATCATCCACTGCAACCCAATGCATACCACGAATGAGCGCACACTGCTCAAACTGCAACCATAGTGATCTGCATAAGGTATGCTCAAGAAATCATAGTCCCACGGTAATGAGCGCTACTGAAAATAGAACCTGAGATGCCTCAAAACATGGGCGCCATTGCATAATCGGAACCAGCAAGAAAATCTGCAAATATCTCTCTTCTACCAGAACTCCAAAATCCCAACCGATGAGTGAGAAATGGGAGTCAATACTTATCCACTGCCATGTGGCATAAATCTAAGGTTTCAAAACCTTAGTATGAAAAAATGCATAACAGAGAGACGAAATCGAATACACAGAGATCTATAACTCTGAAAATCCTCCACCGAATCACACAAGAACTGACAGGTAGGGGTTTTTGGGCGTTCGGAATGCAATGGGACAGACGGTTTTGGAAACCGTGGTCTCAATCACTAGGTCCAACACACGGACTGAAAAACGTTTTTGGAAACATAGCTATCTGTAAACTCCACCGGAGTGCGAATGATGAGCAACATAGAAGTTTTAGGACCTCCTGAGTCCACCGGAACTGACAGATCTGCAAATGGTTGCTCCAAACTTGAGTTCCAACACCTGGGCAAAAAACGCAGGAACTGACACAGTGAGTCAGAAATCCGCTGAAATGATCCCAGATTCAAGAATGAAGGTGTTTCCAAGCTCCTGAAGTAATGTGGACACCAAAAGCAAGCAATAGTTGCCTCTACAAGTCAATATGGAGTCTCTGTCATCGAACGGAACAGGGAAAAGCTCAAAAAACGACTTTTTCTTTGAAAGCTCTTAACAGGCTCTCAAAACCACTTCGCAAAGCCAAAGTGACTTTTCCAAAGGTTCCTCCAAGGTCTCTGCACACTCGGATGCAAGTAAAGTCACCCACAAAACTTCCCACAGAGCTTCTCCTTCCTCCCACAGAGCTGTTGAGCTTCCAAGCATTCACGCACGCTCAGCTAGATCACCCGGGCTCTGATACCAGTTGAGAGTGCTCTCAACGGAAGCAAGAACGGAAGAGGGAGAGAGAGCGAGAGAGAGAGACAGAGAGCCACACAAGTTTTGGTGGGTGCAGAACCACCCTAATCTTCTTTTTCATTCATTTATATATGTGTTTGAGTATTGTACATAACTGGGGTTAAGGCACAGTGACCTTTAACCCCACACTACTGCCATTCTCCGCTAGTGGTAATGTGCATTCTTCTATGTGGTTGAATGTCAGTCTATAGGTTAGGTTTATCTAGACAACAACTAGTGGAAAATGGCAGTGATGCCAAACTCATGGTGGCACCTACATAATGGCACTGAGATCATTAGACTCACATGTGGGTTTGAATCGGACACCACTCTCCTATGATGATTGGAATACCCCTCCTAGAATAGTAGGGTAAACATTTGTGCAAGTGGAGAATGGCAGTGGTGCCAATCTCCTATTAGGGCCTAAGGAATGGCATTGAGAAGCCTAAAATCACATGTGCATCCTTCTATGTAGTCATCATTGTCTCCGCTATGTAGAGATCATATGGAATTGTGTCAATCTCTTTGGAGAATGCCACATGTTGAGAAAGACAGTGGTGCCAATCTCATACCATGACCTGAAAACATGCACAAGGAATCCTAAACTCACATCTGCATTGGCACTTTTGCCATTATCCTACTGCAGCCAATAAAATTAGTGGAATGTCAATCTATAGGTTCAGTCTGTCTAGACTACTACTAGCGGAGAATGGCAGTGGTGCCAATCTCATGCTTGCAACTACATGATGACACTGAGATCATCAAACTCACATGTGGAATGGAATAGGACACCACTCTCCTATGATCATTGGAATACCCCTCCTAGAATAGTAGGCTAAACATTTGTACAATTGGAGAATGGCAGTGGTGCCAGTCTCTTATTAGGCCCGAAGAAATGGCATTGAAAAGCCTAAACTCACATGTGCAGAGATCATATGGAATTGTGCCAATCTCTGTGGGGAATGCCACCAGTGGAGAATGGCAGTGGTGCCAATCTCATACCATGACTTGCAAACATGCACAAGGAATCCTATACTCACATGTGCATTCTTCTATTGACTGATCACTGTCTCTGCTGTGTAGAGATCATATGGAATTGTGTCAATCTCTGAGTTCATCAAACTCACATGTGGAATGGAATAGGACACCACTCTCCTATGATCACTAGAATACCCCTCCTAGAATAGTAGGGTAGACATTTGTACAAGTGAAGAATGGCAGTGGTGCCAATCTCTTACTAGGCCCTAAGAAATGGCATTGAGAAGCCTAAACTCAGATGTGCATTCTTCTATGTAGTGATTTTTGTCTTCGCTGTGCAGAGATCATATGGAATTGTGTCAATCTCTGTGGAGAATGCCACCAGTGGAGAATGGTAGTGTTGCCAATCTCATACCATGACCTAAAAACATGCACAAGGAATCCTAAACTCACATGTGCATTCTTCTATGTAGTGATCACTGTCTCCGCTGTGAAGAGACCATATGGAATTGTGTCAATCTCTGAGATCATCAGGGTCACATGTGGATTCTTCTACAAGTGGAGTCTGTCTAGACTACTACTAGCGGAGAATGGCAGTGGTGCCAATCTCACATGTGCATTCTTCTATGTAGTGATCACTGTCTCCGCTGTGTAGAGTTCATATGGAATTTCAATCTATAGGTTTAGTTTGGCTAGATATTCACTAGCGGAGAATGACAGTGATGCCAAACTCATGCTGGCCCTAAGAAATGGCATTGCGAAGCCTAATCTCACATGTGCATTCTTCTATGTAGTGATCACTGTCTCCGCTCACATGTGGATCGGAATCAGACACCATGATCATTGGAATACCCCTCCTAGAATAGTAGGGTAAACATCTGTACAAGTGGAGAATGGCAGTGGTGCCAATCTCTTATTAGGCCTTAAGAAATGGCATTGAGAAGACTGTGTCAATCTCTGTGGAGAATGCCACCAGTGGAGAATGAAAGAGGTGCCAATCTCATACCATGACCTGAAAACATGCACAAGGAATGCTAAACTCACATGTGCATTCTTCTATGTAGTGATCACTGTCTCTGCTGTGGAGAATGCCACCAGTGGAGAAAGGCAGTGGTACCAATCTCATACCATGACCTGCAAACATGCACAAGGAATCCTATACTCACATGTGCATTCTTCTATGGAGTGATCACTGTCTCCGCTGTGTAGAGATCATATGGAATTGTGTCAATCTCTGAGTTCATCAAACTCACATGTGGAATGGAATAGGACACCACTCTCCTATGATCACTGGAATGCCCCTCCTAGAATAGTAGGGTAGACATTTGTACAAGTGGAGAATGGCAATGGTGCTAATCTCTTGTTAGGCCCTAAGAAATGGCATTGAGAAGCCTAAACTCAGATGTGCATTCTTCTATGTAGTGATCACTGTCTCCGCTGTGTAGAGATCATATGGAATTGTGTCAATGTCTGTGGAGAATGCAACCAGTGGAGAATGGCAATGGTGCCAATCTCATACCATGACCTGCAAAAATGCACAAGGAATCCTATACTCACATGTGCATTCTTCTATGGAGTGATCACTGTCGCCGCTGTGTAGAGATCATATGTGTCAATCTCTGAGTTCATCAAACTCACATGTGGAATGGAATAGGACACCACTCTCCTATGATCACTGGAATACCCCTCCTAGAATAGTAGGGTAGACATTTGTACAAGTGAAGAATGGCAGTGGTGCCAATCTCTTACTAGGCCCTAAGAATTGGCATTGAGAAGCGTAAACTCAGATGTGCATTCTTCTATGTAGTGATTTTTGTCTCCACTATGCAGAGATCATATGGAATTGTGTCAATCTCTGTGGAGAATGCCACCAGTGGAGAATGCCTGTGTTGCCAATCTCATACCATGACCTGAAAACATGCACAAGGAATCCTAAACTCACATGTGCATTCTTCTATGTAGTGATCAGTGTCTCCGTTGTGTAGAGACCATATGGAATTGTGTCAATCTCTGAGATCATCAGAGTCACATGTGGATTCTTCTACAAGTGGAGTCTGTCTAGACTACTACTAGCGGAGAATGGCAGTGGTGCCAATCTCACATGTGCATTCTTCTATGTAGTGATCACTGTCTCCGCTGTGTAGAGTTCATATGGAATTTCAATCTATAGGTTTAGTTTGGCTAGATATTCATTAGCGGAGAATGGCAGTGATGCCAAACTCATGCTGGCCCTAAGAAATGGCATTGAGAAGCCTAATCTAACATGTACATTCTTCTATGTAGTGATCACTGTCTCCGCTCACATGTGGATCAGAATGGATCAGAATCAGACACCAATACCCCTCCTAGAATAGTAGGGTAAACATCTGTACAAGTGGAGAATGGCAGTGGTGCCAATCTCTTATTAGGCCTTAAGAAATGGCATTGAGAAGCCTGTGTCAATCTCTGTGGAGAATGCCACCAGTGGAGAATGGCAGTGGTGCCAATCTCATACCATAACCTAAAAACATGCACAAGGAATGATAAACTCACATGTGCATTCTTCTATGTAGTGATCACCATCTCCACTGTGGAGAATGCCACCAGTGGAGAATGGCAGTGGTGCCAATCTCATACCATGACCTGCAAACATGCACAAGGAATCCTATACTCACATGTGCATTCTTCTATGGAGTGATCACTGTCTCCGCTGTGTAGAGATCATATGGAATTGTGTCAATCTCTGAGTTCATCAAAGTCACATGTGGAATGGAATAGGACACCACTCTCCTATGATCACTGGAATGCCCCTCCTAGAATAGTAGGGTAGACATTTGTACAAGTGGAGAATGGCAGTGGTTCCAATCGCTTGTTAGGCCCTAAGAAATGGCATTGAGAAGCCTAAACTCAGATGTGCATTCTTCTATGTAGTGATCACTGTCTCCGCTGTGCAGAGATCATATGGAATTGTGTCAATGTCTGTGGAGAATGCCACCAGTGGAGAATGGTAGTGGTGCCAATCTCATACCATGACGTGCAAACATGAACAAGGAATCCTATACTCACATGTGCATTCTTCTATGGAGTGATCACTGTCTCCGCTGTGTAGAGATCATATCGAATTGTGTCAATCTCTGAGTTCATCAAACTCACATGTGGAATGGAATAGGACACCACTGTACTATGATCACTGGAATATCCCTCCTAGAATAGTAGGGTAGACATTTGTACAAGTGAAGAATGGCAGTGGTGCCAATCTCTTACTAGGCCCTAAGAAATGGCATTGAGAAGCCTAAACTCAGATGTGCATTCTTCTATGTAGTGATTTCTGTCTCCGCTGTGCAGAGATCATATGGAATTGTGTCAATCTTTGTGGAGAATGCCACCAATGGAGAATGCCTGTGTTGCCAATCTCATACCATGACCTGAAAACATGCACAAGGAATCCTAAACTCACATGTGCATTCTTCTATGTAGTGATCACTGTCTCCACTGTGTAGAGACCATATGGAATTGTGTCAATCTCTGAGATCATACGAGTCACATGTGGATTCTTCTACAAGTGGAGTCTGTCTAGACTACTACTAGCGGAGAATGGCAGTGGTGCCAATCTCACATGTGCATTCTTCTATGTAGTGATCACTGTCTCCGCTGTGTAGAGTTCATATGGAATTTCAATCTATAGGTTTAGTTTGGCTAGATATTCACTAGCAGAGAATGGCAGTGATGCCAAACTCATGCTGGCCCTAAGAAATGGCATTGAGAAGCCTAAACTCACATGTGCATTCTTCTATGTAGTGATCACTGTCTCCGCTCACATGTGGATCGGAATCAGACACCACTCTCCTATGATGATTGGAATACCCCTCCTAGAACCTAGTAAACATCTGTACAAGTGGAGAATGGCAGTGGTGCCAATCTCTTTTTAGGCCTTAAGAAATGGCATTGAGAAGCCTGTGTCAATCTCTGTGGAGAATGCCACCAGTGGAGAATGGCAGTGGTGCCAATCTCATACCATGACCTGAAAACATGCACAAGGAATGCTAAACTCACATGTGCATTCTTCTATGTAGTGATCACTGTCTCCGCTGTGGAGAATGCCACCAGTGGAGAATGGTAGTGGTGCCAATCTCATACCATGACCTGCAAACATGCACAAGGAATCCTATACTCACATGTGCATTCTTCTATGGAGTGATCACTGTCTCCGCTGTGTAGAGATCATATGGAATTGTGTCAATCTCTGAGTTCATCAAACTCACATGTGGAATGGAATAGGACACCACTCTCCTATGATCACTGGAATGCCCCTCCTAGAATAGTAGGGTAGACATTTGTACAAGTGAAGAATGGCAGTGGTGCCAATCTCTTACTAGGCCCTAAGAAATGGCATTGAGAAGCCTAAACTCAGATGTGCATTCTTCTATGTAGTGATTTTTGTCTCCGCTGTGCAGAGATCATATGGAATTGTGTCAATCTCTATGGAGAATGCCACCAGTGGAGAATGGCAGTGTTGCCAATCTCATACCATGACCTGAAAACATGCACAAGGAATCCTAAACTCACATGTGCATTCTTTTGTGTAGTGATCACTGTCTCCACTGTGTACAGACCATATGGAATTGTGTCAATCTCTGAGATCATCAGAGTCACATGTGGATTCTTCTACAAGTGGAGTCTGTCTAGACTACTGCTAGCGGAGAATGGCAGTGGTGCCAATCTCACATGTGCATTCTTCTATGTAGTGCTCATTGGCTCCGCTGTGTAGAGTTCATATGGAATTTCAATCTATAGGTTTAGTTTGGCTAGATATTCACTAGCGGAGAATGGCAGTGATGCCAAACTCATGCTGGCCCTAAGAAATGGCATTGAGAAGCCTAAACTCACATGTGCATTCTTCTATGTAGTGATCACTGTCTCCGCTCACATGTGGATCGGAATCAGACACCATGATCATTGGAATACCCCTCCTAGAATAGTAGGGTAAACATCTGTACAAGTGGAGAATGGCAGTGGTGCCAATCTCTTATTAGGCCTTAAGAAATGGCATTGAGAAGCCTGTGTCAATCTCTGTGGAGAATGCCACCAGTGGAGAATGGCAGTGGTGCCAATCTCATACCATGACGTGAAAACATGCACAAGGAATGCTAAACTCACATATGCATTCTTCTATGTAGTGATCACTGTCTCCGCTAAGGAGAATGCCACCAGTGGAGAATGGCAGTGGTGCCAATCTCATACCATGACCTGCAAACATGCACAAGGAATCCTATACTCACATGTGCATTCTTCTATGGAGTGATCACTGTCTCCGCTGTGTAGAGATCATATGGAATTGTGTCAATCTCTGAGTTCATCAAACTCACATGTGGAATGGAATAGGACACCACTCTCCTATGATCACTGGAATGCCCCTCCTAGAATAGTAGGGTAGACATTTGTACAAGTGGAGAATGGCAGTGGTGCCAATCTCTTGTTAGGCCCTAAGAAATGGCATTGAGAAGCCTAAATCACATGTGCATTCTTCTATGTAGTGATCACTGTCTCTGCTGTGCAGAGATCATATGGAATTGTGTCAATGTCCGTGGAGAATGCCACCACTAGAGAATGGTAGTGGTGCCAATCTCATACCATGACCTGCAAACATGAACAAGGAATCCTATACTCTCATGTGCATTCTTCTATGGAGTGATCACTGTCTCCGCTGTGTAGAGATCATATGGAATTGTGTCAATCTCTGAGTTCATCAAACTCACATGTGGAATGGAATAGGACACCACTCTCCTATGATCACTGGAATACCCCTCCTAGAATAGTAGGGTAGACATTTGTACAAGTGAAGAATGGCAGTGGTGCCAATCTCTTACTAGGCCCTAAGAAATGGCATTGAGAAGCCTAAACTCAGATGTGCATTCTTCTATGTAGTGATTTTTGTCTCCGCTGTGCAGAGATCATATGGAATTGTGTCAATGTCCGTGGAGAATGCCACCAGTGGAGAATGGCAGTGGTGCCAATCTCATACCATGACCTGCAAACATGCACAAGGAATCCTATACTCTCATGTGCATTCTTCTATGGAGTGATCACTGTCTCCGCTATGTAGAGATCATATGGAATTGTGTCAATCTCTGAGTTCATTAGACTCACATGTGGAATGGAATAGGACACCACTCTCCTATGATCACTGGAATACCCCTCCTAGAATAGTAGGGTAGACATTTGTACAAGTGAAGAATGGCAGTGGTGCCAATCTCTTACTAGGCCCTAAGAAATGGCATTGAGAAGCCTAAACTCAGATGTGCATTCTTCTATGTAGTGATTTTTGTCTCCGCTGTGCAGAGATCATATGGAATTGTGTCAATCTCTATGGAGATTGCCACCAGTGGAGAATGGCAGTGTTGCCAATCTCATACCATGACCTGAAAACATGCACAAGGAATCCTAAACTCACATGTGTATTCTTCTATGTAGTGATCACTGTCTCCGCTGTGTAGAGACCATATGGAATTGTGTCAATCTCTGAGATCATCAGAGTCACATATGGATTCTTCTACAAGTGGAGTCTGTCTAGACTTCTACTAGCAGAGAATGGCAGTGGTGCCAATCTCACATGTGCATTCTTCTATGTAGTGATCACTGTCTCCGCTGTGTAGAGTTCATATGGAATTTCAATCTATAGGTTTAGTTTGGCTAGATATTCACTAGCGGAGAATGACAGTGATGCCAAACTCATGCTGGCCCTAAGAAATGGCATTGAGAAGCCTAAAGTCACATGTGCATTCTTCTATGTAGTGATCACTGTCTCCACTCACGTGTGGATCGGAATCAAACACACCACTCTCCTATGATCATTGGAATACCCCTCCTAGAACCTAGTAAACATCTGTACAAGTGGAGAATGGCAGTGGTGCCAATCTCTTATTAGGCCTTAAGAAATGGCATTGAGAAGCCTGTGTCAATCTCTGTGAAGAATGCCACCAGTGGAGAATGGCAGTGGTGCCAATCTCATACCATGACCTGAAAACATGCACAAGGAATGCTAAACTCACATGTGCATTCTTCTATGTAGTGATCACTGTCTCCGCTGTGTAGAGATCATATGGAATTGTGTGAATCTATGTGGAGATTGATATTGTGTATATTTGCTTGCTGTGTTGGTATAGTTTTTCATAATGCATATATAAGTTGCTTCGCCTTGGTTATTTTTTTAATAGAAGTTGCATTGTGGTTGTAATATTTCCTACTACAGTTATGATTTTCTATTATACATTTCATTATGTCCTTGGTTCTTTTGTTAACAGAACATTGCAAGAATGGCTAGCAAGGGAAAGCGAAAGGTTCGAGAGGTGTCAGTTTATGATGGAGTTAGTTCTGGAAGAGGATGGTTTTTGGATATATACAATAACGAACTCCAAAAATTTCATAAAGTGCATTGTTTTGTGAACATCCAAGGAAAAACTTTTGAAGATGTTGGACAAGTTCAAGAGATGGAGGATACCGAGAAAGACAACGTTCCTTGTCTCCAAATTCATACATTGGGAGGCAATGTGTATCAATTGGATCCTGCTTGTTTTGATCATGCGAGGATGAATGCTACTGGGGAGGACACAATGATGTCTAGGGGTTGGATTAATGAGCCAAAAAATTATACCAACCAACAGATATTAGAAAGCTTTGATTTGGTAACAAAAGTTATAAAGCAAGATTTAAAAAAGAGTAGAAAAGTTTCGAAAAGAACCAAGAAAAGTGATGTTGTTGGATCAAGCTCTCAAGTGTCTCAGAACACATTGAAAGAGAAGGATAGAGAGACCTATGAGGAGGAAACAACAGGTGAGAAGGAAATAAGGTCAGATGGAAAAACAAGCATTGGGGATAAACTGGGTGCTAAAGACAAAGAGACAACTTTAGGAGGAACACAGGGAGGTATGGGAATAGTCACTGATGGAATTGGAAGTGGAGGTGATGCAACGGGGAGTGGTGAGACACATATAACAGGACATGGTGAGAAATCATCTGAAGCAACTATCATCCTGTATAAGAAAATCCAGCCAGATGTTGACTTTAAGGCACTACAAAAGAAATTGGAAAGGAAGGACACAAGTATGACAGGCTTGATGGAGTACGTAGAGTACTTCCCATTTGGTTTGGTCAGTGACTTGGTCAAGAGTTTTGCAATGAATGCACGACCTCCTGCAACATGTGCATATCTTATGCCTTACCACATAGGCACAAATACTCCGATGTGCAAGGAAGAGATAAAGGTGGAAAAGTTAAAGGAGTATAATTATTGGATTCTCGCAGGGCAGCATTCAATTTATGCTGCAAGGATATTTATAACTAAAGCACATGGAGAAGCCTTCAATCAACGAAAAGGTTTCTATACACGGAGGAAGGCGAGAATTGTTGTCAATGCACCAGTTGAAGCAAGTTGTAAGATATCATCAATGGCCAACATGGAGGCACAGACCGTTTTGAAAAATCAACCATATATCGATATCTTACAACACCTAAGGGCACAGTGGATTGCATTCGGACGACCAAAGAAACCAGCCCAAGGCCTTGTCAAAGGGCATAAAGATCGACAAAGTTGGGATGTGAGTAATAAACTTTGTTTTGTATGCATTTTTTATTTCAAGAATGTTTATGGCTTTGTAAAAGAAATGATAGTAGTGTCAATTCCCTGATGTGAGAATGGCACTAGTGCCATTCTTCTAGTTACCAAGTCATGCTTTTGACATGGTAATGGGAGAATCGCACTAGTGTCATTATTATCTCTATTACATGATTTGGATTAGAAGAATGTCTAAGATGATTTTGATTTTTTAATACAGAATTTTGTAGGAGTTGCAAGCGTATCAATGGGCGCAAACTTTGCTACCAAGGACACACACATGGTCACATACGATGATGACATCTACGAACAATGGATTAGGATTTTGACATTGGTGAAGGAGGGTGATCTTGAGGGTCGAAATCCCACAATAACATATGTGAGGTGTCTGCTAGGATTGGAAGACGAAGATGTACGTCCACTTCAAGCAGAGATTGTGTCTAAAGAAATAGTCTTGGTCAAGTCAAGCAAAGACAAGGACTCCATTGAAATGTCTCAACGGGCAATGGAGATTAAGCATGATAGAGCCCTGAAAGAAGCGCTCATCAAGGAGTTCAACTCACGTCACCCTTCGCCCCAACATCAAACATGGGATGCCCTTGCAACTTACTTCAAAATTGATTCAATTGTTTATCAGAGCTTCAAGGGTTCATGTGAGTCATGGGTCAAAGAGAAGCTGCAAGTTGGCAAGTCCACACCTGATTTCCCAAAAGCCGCGTCAATCTATGTTGATTGGGTGATTAGTTCAATAGAGGGTAACAAGTCTACATCGCAATCTTGTTTTCCTTGGACAATTATTCAAGTGAACATGGAGATGGAGGGGGAGAGCTTTCTAACACGTCACTCCAAGGGACAACTTCCAATCATCTTGTGTGTGCTTGACACGTTAGAGGGATCTGCCAAAGGCATGTGTTGGGATAAGGCTGCTGTCAAGAAGTTGCTCTATGGCTTGATGGAGACCGTTGCCACTCCGTCACAGTATGTATTGCTATCATTTATGACAATGACAGAGATGGTAAATCTCAAGGAAGCAATGATAGAGGCTCGATTTTGGCATAGAAGGTTTGTGGGTGTTATCCATGAATCGAATAGTGCACAAAAGGGTTTAACACCTATTTCATTAATTTTGGACTCTTGCACTGTCCAAATTCATTTTGTGAGATAATTCTGGATAAAACATTTCAAAAAAAGAGGCTCTTATAAAACAAAACATTGAGTCAAAAAAGAAGATTTAAAAAAATCAAATTAGAAAAAATGACGTGAGATGTTAAAAATAGAGTACATCACATTGTTAAAAGAGACAAAAAAGTAAGATTTTAAAAAATCAAATTAGAAAAAATGGCGTGACATGTTATGAAAACTAGAGTACATTTCAAAAAGAGCACATCACATTTGTAAAGAAGTAGATCATATTACTCAAAGCCATATGGTGCCGAAAAACACCTTAATACAGTCTCTCTTAACATCATCTTAACATCACATTTGTACAAGAAGTAGATCATATTACTCAAAGCCATATGGTGTCAAAAAACACCTTAATACAAGGCCATATGGTGTCAAAAAACACCTTAATACAAAGCCATATGGTGTCAAAAAACACCTTAATACAGTCTCTCTTATCTAAGTCTAGAAGATCTCATCATTGGTCTCTCTTATCTTCTCAACAACCCAATCCTTCACTGCCTCCACAGCTGTATCCTCAACATAATTACATGAGAAGAAGAAGTTTAAGCAATCACAAATTGTTTCTTTATAATTTCTCTGAGAGGCTCTTATTGTTCTCTCAGCATCCGCATCAAATCGCCCATGACGAGAGCTACGATAACGCAGGTTACTTAAGAAATCTAATAGATCTTGTCGTGCTTTTATCATACGTCTTAGAAGTCTTTCACTGTCTGCTATCTTGAGAGTCTCCTCCCTCTCTGCGTGCCTTTGTGCAGCAAATTCCTCTCTCCCCATGTGTGTCAAAGGAGAACCTTGTCGAATTCTGGCCTCTCTCTGTGCTCCTTGGTCAGCAATCCATTCTTTGAGATTGTTAATTCCGAACTCCACGTCTTCGACAATGCCAAGGACATCCATGGGTGGGGAGATGATAAAGAAAGGGAGATGGACTACGATGCAAGAAAGAAGAGAGTGCGGAGGAAGAACTAGGATAGAAGATTACTTGGTTATCAAGATGGATGAAAGAAGACTCTGAGAGTGTTTGCGGAAGGACTAGGATAGAAGAATACAAGTTAATGAGAAGCACTAGGATGCAAGAAAGAAGAGAGTGTCTGCAAAAGAACTATGATAGAAGAATACTTGGTTATCAGGATGGATGAAAGAAGACTCTGAGAGTGTTTGCGGAAGGACTAGGATAGAAGAATACAAGAAGAATACAAGTTAATGTGAGAAGCACTAGGATGGATGAAAGAAGAGAGTGTTTGTGGAAGAACTAGGATAGAAGAATACTTGGTTATCAAGATGGATGAAAGAAGACTCTGAGAGTGTTTGCGGAAGGACTAGGATAGAAGAATACAAGTTACTCAGAAGGATACTTGGTTATCAGGATGGATGAAAGAAGACTCTGAGAGTGTTTGCGGAAGGACTAGGATAGAAGAATACAAGTTACTCAGAAGGACTAGGATGTAAGAAATAAGAGAGTGTTTGTGGAAAGACTAGGATGGAAGAATACAAGTGCACTAAGGCACGATGTGTTCACTACGATAAGGATAAGGGTTGGAATAAAGTGAGTGGCACGATGTGTTCACTATGATAAGGGTTGGAATAAAGCGAGTGGAGATTGAATGCTCTACTTTAAGTGAGTGGAGATGATAAGGATAAGGGTTGGAATAAAGTGAGAGAAGCATTGCGAATGCTCTACTTTAAGTGAGTGGAGACTGTCCAACTGAATAAAATTCTCATTACACAAGGATTTATTTCCAAATAATCACATCATCACACATTCATATCATAAAATTGTGTGCATGAAGAAATATATTACAAATATTACATCATCACCTATTCATATCAAAATTCTCATCACACAAGGATTTATTTTCAAATAATCACATCATCACACATTCATATCATAAAATTGTGTGCATGAAATAAATATATTACAAATATTACATCATCAAATATTCATATCAGAATTCCCATCACACAAGGATTTATTTCCAAATAATCACATCATCACACATTCATATCATAAAATTGTGTGCATAAAGAAATTATATAAATATCATGATTATGCCACTTAAGTAATAAGTCACAAATTGGTGTATAATCAACAAAAACTACAAACACAACATCATACATGCATCACAACTCTTGTGATGCTTCTAGTGGAGACTCTGGCAACTCTTCGGACGCTTCCAATGGAGGCTGTGGTACTGTAGATGTACACTCGGTCTCTACTTCTTTTGTAGTATGTAGTGCTTTCGGAGTAGACTCAGTATCCTCTTCCTTAAATGCAAGCGGAGGCGGTGGCAACTCTTCTGATGCTTCCAGTGGAGGCTGTGGTGCTGTAGGTGTACATTGGGTCTCTACTTCTTCTGTAGTATGCAGTGCTTTCATAGTAGACTCAGTCTCCTCTTCCTTAAAGGGAAGCTCTAGTATTGCTTCAGTTGCACGTTGTATTCTAATGGTAGCAATTAGGTCTCGAATGATTTCAGCCCTAAACAATTGTATATCCTCCTCTGAATATTTGAGCTCCAAAGAGTCTTCCGATGAGATCTGTGGCATAAGTGAGAAAATTTCTTTGAAAATCAACATGCAGTTGTAGGCAACTCTCCACCCACAACCATGCCCATCTTCCTGCTCTACTACTAAACGCTTTTGGAAGTCTACCGAGTCTTTGTACTGTCCTGTTTCTTTGATAGTAGATACCAACTTCTCAATCGACCTGCTCATCGTGACATATTAAAAAAACTTAGTGTATCTATCACATAAGGTACATAATATAGAAGTAACAACAGATTAATAGAATACTTACGTTTGCACTGAGCCATGAAAGCCTGCAATGGAGTTAACAAACCAACAATAGTTGTCTTCAAGGTTCCAAACCACCAGACTCCAATGTTCCCTACACGAATAATTAAGAACCATTATTATTTAACACAATGTTGCCAGTACAAGATGAAAATAAAGGTTGCCATGATACTTACATCTCATGATATGCCATAAATAGGACTCGCACGCCATGTAAATGTAAAGGCTGTAATAATTTACAAACATCGGCTATTGTCTTTCTGCTATCGCTAAGTATAGGAGAAAGGAGGGAATCCAACATATACGCACGATTTTGTACGACTCTACCAAATCGTGAGATAACTATACTGCACCAACAAATAAATGAATATTAGCTTATTAGATTTAATCAAAATAAATGAATATTAGCTTATTAGCTTATTAGATTAAATCAAAATATTGAATTATCAAGTAGAGAAAAAGTTTGTATCAAACCTGAGAATGGCCATCATAACGTTGTTATTGACCTCATTTGAAGCTCTAGAGAGAATTGAAATCTCTTCTCCCCCAAATTCAAGATACTGAGGTCTATGTTGAATCATAACCCTAACATTAAAAGAGCTTCCCAATTCTTTTAATGAGGCCATGTTTGTAGAGTTGAGGTCATCTATCCTCTTTGACTCTTTGATGGCATTCATTTTGCAATCAATGATTGCTCGAATGGTACATGTTATAAATGCATAGAGATGCAAATCCGTATATGTTGATAGTGTGGTGTCATTTTGCATCTCAAAAATTTGACCAAGTACCAAAAAGCAATTGTAGCCCACCCTCCATCCACAATTATAGATGTGGCTATTATCTTGATGTGATACCTGACATGTTATATACTCTATTTGTTGTGCCAAGTCACATTGCCGCATTACTATGTCGATAGCATCTACTAATTTTCGAGCTGATCTGCATATCAAAACATATAACAACAGTGAATATGTGCATTGCATATCAATCTACATGTCAAGAAGTGACAACAAGTGTAGTCTATACTTACTCTAACACATTGCCATGGATGGATGCCATTGAGTTTGCAAAGAAGCACTTCTTCGCAAGGATGTCCACAACTACCAGACTCCAATGTGAGCTGCATTATCAATAAAGAATAATTACTGTGTTTGAGACAATTCTAGCAAATGCAATAGGAAAAACAAGTAGGGTTTGATGCTTACTTCTCATAATATGCTGTAAAAATAACTCGTGCGTCATTCATAGGAATGTGCTTCAACCACTTGCAAACATTCTCTATGGTTTCTTCTTTGTTGATAAGCACTTCCGAAATACGAGGATCGAGCATATATGAAACGCTTTGTATATTTTGCGGAAAATTTGCTATAACATTGCTATATTTAAAAAAAAAGTATTAGCTTCTTGGGTTTAATCAAAATAAGCAAAGTATAAAGCCAAGGAAAAGGCTGCATCAAACCTGAGGATGGTTGTAATGACTTTGACATTAACCTCATTCTTAGGATTCAAGAGGATTGAAATCTCTTCTTCACCAAATTCAAAAAAATGAGGTTGTTGTCGAATTAACAACATAGCAGTGAATGAACTTCCAATCTGCTCCAATAGATTCATATTTTTATGACTCATCTTATTGAGGGAGTAGTCTACATCGTATTCTTCTTCACTTGCTATGTCCTCCACATCCTCCTTCTTCCATAAAAATATAAAAAAGTTATGCGATGTACACATCCCAAATAAAGGCTTAAACAAGCAGATAAGGTTTCATATATGCTTTCATTAGTGTAAGTCTCTCCTCTGCTTGGAGCAAAAATTTAAAAAGGTTTCATACACGCTTTCATTAGAGTGAGTCTCTCCTTCTCTTGGATGAAAAATTTAAAAAGTTATGAGATTTACACATCCCAAATAAAAATAATGGTTTAAATAATCATAGAAGTATAAAGATAGCATGCTTTCATTAGACAAGTTATGAGATTTATACATCCCAAATAAAATTAATGGTTTAAATAATTATAAAAGTATAAAGATAGTATGCTTTCATTAAACTCATTCTCTTCTCCTTTTGGAGGAAAATATAAAAAAGTTATGAGATTTATACATCCCACTTAAAGGCTGGAACAAGTATACAAGTATAAAGATAAGGTTTTATACATGCTGCAATGTAGTCATATTTTCATGTTGTTTCCCAATGGTAGTAATTAGATGCTGAATACTCTCAGCCCGAAATGCTAGCAGATCAGCTTCTGTATATGATTCCATTTTGACTGGTAACTCCAGATCAAAAATCTCTCTAAGAAACAACATGCAGTTGTAGGCGACTCTCCACCCACAACTGTGTCCATCTTTTTGCTCCACTGGCAGACATCTTTTGAATTCTACTTGATCTTGTTGCTTCGTGGTTGTTCTGACAGCAGATACTAGCCGATATGCAGCACTGTCCAGCATGACATATGAAATATATTAATATGTCATGATCATAAGATACAAAATAAGAAAGTATCAAAAATATTAAGAGAATAATTACCTTGGGGAGTTGGCATGATAGCCTTCTATTGAATTCACAAACCATAAATGGTTGAGTTCAAGGTCCCAGAAGATCAGACTCCAATGTGAGCTACACGACCAGAATAAAAATGATTATTGTTTTACACAAACTTGCCAAAGAAATAGTAAAAATAAGGTTAGAGTTGATACTTACGCCTCATGATAAGGCATTAAGATGACTCGCACCCCATCTAAATTCAAAGGGCTTAACCAGGTACAGACATCTTCTATAGTCTTTTGAGGAGAGCTAAGAATAGAAGAAAGGAGAGCATCGAGCATGTAGACACGATGCTGCACTGTACTAGGAAGTTGAGAAATAACTACACTGCACCAAGAAATAAACAAACATTAGCTCATAGAATTGATTTGCATTCTGCACTAGGAAACTGATATATAACTGAACTGTGAATAAATAAACAAATGTTAGCTTATTGAAGTAGCAATAAATAAATAAACATTACCTGAGAATGGCCAAGATAACATTGTCATTAACCTCTTTTAAAGGATTGGAGAGGATTGAAACCTCCTCTCTACCAAAGCTTAAATACTGAGGTTCTCGTTTCAAAACGATCTTAACTTGAAATGAGCTCTCCATTTTATCTAATGCAGCTAAATTTGATTTTTCAATCAAATTTAGAGGTGGTTGCATTGTTGAAGTGGAAGGGAGTGCCTCCGTATTGACTTCATCCATTTCTTCTCCCTCTATTGCCTGTAAATAAATATGAGAGATTAGAGTCATTATCTTTAAATTTAAATCTTATTTAAAAAATTGTATTTAGTTGAGAAATAGAGAGTTCATACCACTAAGTATTGTCGTAGTGGCCTTTTTTCATAACCCTACGAGCCATAATTATCAAAGAGGGCATCATCATATTTGTCTTCATCCACCAACCTCTCTGTGAATGGGTCATGTAAGTCCATCTTTTCATCATTAACAACTGGGACATTATGATCTTCAAGGTAATCATCCATGTCATCGGTGTCCTTGTGGTCTATCTCTTTTTCATAGCCTGTGGTTAGATCTGCTTGAAGCTGGAAATAGGCCATGAAATGCTTATTTTCAATAATATTGGTGGAGTTGCCTTTTCTTAGGAGATCCTCAAATAAATATCCCATCCTGCACAAGGTGACCTCCCAACCTGCCGGCAGCAAATTCTCCATCATGGTAAGCAAGAGACTCCCACTTTTTGCAGGACTTCCGTAGTTGTTTTTTTGATAATGTATGGACCTGGGAATATCTTGCTCTTCTAGCATCAATCTCAAATTATTTGAATTCCCTCTTATGTTCTTTTGTAAAGAGTGATCAGGGTTGGGACTCCGCATACATAGAAAGAATGATTCAAGAGTTTGAATCGCTATGCCACATTCTCTCTTGCCTCTCTTTGCTGCATAAACACCACTATAGATCTTCAAATCTGATGAATATGCTCGCTCTAGAGTAACCTGCATGGCTTCTTTGTCTTTTTTATCAACAAATATGACAATGTTACAAATCGCCACTTTGCTAATGGTGGTATATACTATTCTATCAATGAAGTTATGGATATCATCGCTAGAAACTTCATTGATAAAGAATAGTTGTGGCTTATCCCATGCTGACTCATTCTTAAAGAAGTCATCTTCTGAGACTCCCTTGAAGTTGAAAAGCTTTCCAGACTCTGCCATAACCTCTACATTGAATTGAAAGCTTTGGTGCATATCTGTTGGCATTCTTATCTCGCATTCTTATCTCGCTGATTAATCTTTCCACATATGCAACCACCTGTTGTGGGATCTCTTTTCTCATATAAGAGGTTACTATTTCTGACCCATCTTCATCCTTTTTAATCCACCTGTTGGCCCATAGCTTTACCTTGGGTGTTGACAAAGAAGCTATATGCTTCACCACATTATAGTCAATGTTGCAATGAGTAAGTGGAATTTGTTTCTCTGACAGCAAATACTTGATGGCACTATGCACTGCATCACGCCTCACCTGTACATTGATGCATTCTTCCATGCAGTGGTCTTTGTCTTTTTTTCCAAAAAACCATTCTTTCTTTAAAATTCTTTGTGCTGCCATGGATGCATACTTATCAGGTAAGTACTTTACAGGCCTCCACATCCTTGCCGTCAACTCCTTCTTATCCATTACCTTTGACTTGCCGGAGATAAACAAAGGAGCTTCATAGGTCAGCTGTCCACGCTCACAAGCAATGCACGTTTCAAGCATCTCATTGAACACTTCAACAGGACGAAAGATGATAGAAGTATAGTCGGCATATCTGTCCCTCACCACCTTGAGGCTTGTCATACTTTCTTCCCGCTCTTGGGTTCCCCTAGGCACAACTGCACTCAAAGAAGTATAAAAGTTTGTGAGTGTGTCGGCGTCTGCTTTTGTGACCTTTCGCTTCAAATCAGGATTTGGGGAACCAAATGTTGTCCATATCACCCTTGCCTTCTGTAAGACCTCTGATGTTGAGGATATCTTACGCTTTCCATGGACATAATGATTAAGTCTTTCGGACTCAATCAAATACTTAATCTCATGCTTGAATATACAGATCGTTGCAGGATAATAATGGAATGAGCTTATCTTTACAAATTGTTCTGGAGTGAGTCTTTTGCCCTCCTTTGCTTCCCTTGCGATCTGATTACAAGCATAAGCCCAATGTTGACCATCAATGGGCTGGAATCTGCAATGAAGGAGAAATTCCTTCTTGACTTCCTTTAGCATATTCTCTCCTTGTGCCTCTTCGCCTTGTTCATGTGGAATATTTTTTAGAGTGTTTTTAAAGAATTGACTGAAGATCTCCTCAAAATGTGTAGGCCCTGTAAATGTTATTTGATCCAGAAAACTATTTTTGGTTGGACAAAACATTATTGGGCGCAAGACCACATTACTTGCCACAGGTTTCTTGCCATCTCTCAAAGCCTCGTATATTTGCATTGCATAGGATATATCAAGGCTTCGGCTATTAGTAAACAGAGCTGCAGCTTCCACATCTTTGGCATTCACAAACCACGTCCTTTGACCCCAGATATATCCCACATCATCATCTGTAACTGCTTCATTAAGACGCAGATTAAGATTTTTAATTGATGTGAGTTCATCTTGATCATCTTCAGCCTCGGATTCTGAGTCTTCTTCATCTTTCTCTTTTTTTGACCGTTTTTCATCCACATTATCTTTCTCTACAGTGGGACGATGTCTTTTCTTACTGCTTGGAACCGTGGCTCTTGCAGTACTAGCCTTTTGCATTTCACGTCGTGGCTTGCTAGCAAGAGCTTCTAGCATAACTGCAGTGGATCGACCTTGATCTTCTTCAATTTTTGCTAATTCCCATGCACTCAAGGCTTGTTTTTCATCATCCTTAGTTACATTCACCATTTCTGGCTCTACAAGTTTGCGCTCATGTTCTACAGGTTTGTGACAGTGTGCCTGTTCTTCTTGTCCCTGCATTGAAGTCTGAGCTTTTTGATCTCCTTCATGTGATGATTCTTGCATATGGAGAGCATATTCTGCATCCTGAAAGTATTCAAGCATTATCTTTGCATGCATCCTTTTTGCCACCACACTAGGAAATTGCTCCCAAGTATATGAAAGAGTCTCCAATGCCCTTTGCAACTCTAGAAACTTTGATGGTTGAGGAGGAGGCATCACAAAGGTCTTTGCGTCTCTCCTTGACACAATAAAATGCATACCGCCAACTTCAGGATCTGAACTCTTTGTTAAAATATCCACAAAGGTGTCTTTTCGCTGAATTATTATGCCTACTACAAGGCTTGAAGTCATATCTTTTTTGAAGAAAGTAGCATCCCATGGATCTTCAACACCATTGAACTCCCTTTTTGACATAAGTAGAAAGAGTCTCTTTTCCTTTTGATGAAGAAACCAGGCTCTTCTACCCATGTGATATCGAGTCCACCT